>NC_139587.1:1069544-1107044 GCF_946808225.1 Silurus aristotelis | reverse complement strand
CAGTTCCTGCTCTCTTTATTTGTTTCTTTTCTCTCGAGCGATCAGAGCGAAGTGGCCTGTAATTAGCGAGCAGCGAGTGAGTCGGGCGAACGCCCTGTCCTCCCTACGCTCTTCCAATTACAGACCAGAGCGATGAGTCTCTGGGAGAAATCGTTTCATAGAGATGCTGTCACACTCCTCCGTAATTTCTCCCTCGTTCCCCTCGCAGTTGGAGACTGACACAAAATGGACTCCATGAGGAGAAAGAGAAAGAGAGAGAAAAAACAAAAGAGAAAGAAATGGGGGGGGGGTGGACAGATAAAGATACATAGAGAGAAATAGACAGATAAACAGGGAGAGATGGACAGAGAGAGGGGAAATTGAGAGATAAACAGAGGGATAAACAAAAAAGAGAGAAATAGAGAGATAGATAGAGATAGACAGAGAGAAATAGACAGATAAACAGGGAGCGATAGACAGAGACACAGGGAATGTAACAGAGAGACAGGTAATGAGTTTTACAGAGATACATAAACAGAGTGATAAACAGAGACAGACAGACAGACAGACAAACAGAGAGAGAGAGAGAGAGAGAGAGAGAGAGAGAGAGAGAGAGAGAGAGAGAGAGAGAGACTTGCAGAGATACAGACAAAAAAATAAACAAAAAGACAGACAGAGAAATATAGAGACAGACAGAGAGAAATAGAGAGACAGACCGAGAGACAATGAGTTTGAGATAGAGAAATAAACAGAGGGATAAACAGAGAGACAGACAGAGAGACAGACAGAGAGAAACAGAGAGACAGACAGAAAGATAGACAGAGAGACAGACTGAGAAATAGAGAGGCAGACAGAAAGAGAAACAGAGAGACAGACAGAGAGAAATAGAAAGACAGACAGACAGACAGACAGACAAAGAGACAGACAATGAGTTTGAGATAGAGAGATAAACAGAGGGATAAACAGAGAGACAGACAGAGAGAAACAGAGACAGACAGAAAGATAGACAGAGGGACAGACTGAGAAATAGAGAGGCAGACAGAAAGAGAAACAGAGAGACAGACAGAGAAATAGAGAGGCAGATAGAGAGTTTAAAATAGAGAGCTAAACAAAAACAGACAGACAAGATACAGACAAATAGACAGACAGAGAGACAGACAGCAGACAGAGAGACAGACAAAGGGACAGACAGAGAGACAGACAGCAGACAGAGAGAGGTGATGTAACACGTTCAGGCTCAGCACATATAAGATTTTGGGTTTAATAAAATGCTCCAGTCTTTAATAACATGTAGAACAGAACACACGCGCTGTCAGGAAAATAATTCACGTCTAATATACACGTATTTATAAACTAAGCAAATACGGCGTATGGTGGAATCCGGATGCACAACATTTTTATTTCCATTCAAAACAAATAATCCGCCAAAAATTAGTTTCATCTCTCAATCAGACTGAAGTTCTTCAGTGTGAACACCTCGATCTGATCACGCTAAATATCAGATTTTTGATGTTTCTGAATTTTTTCTCCTTTTTACTAAGAATTCTTTATTTTTATTATATTTTCATACAAAAAACCATGAAATTGTGATTTTGCTGAGAAAGACGCACAAAAAAGACAAACGTGTGTGTGTTTCTGTGCAAGTTTGCTTTATGAAGTGTCAACTGGTCCCATAGAAGATGAGGTAAAAATCTATTCTTTATTTTCCTCCCCTCTCTCTCTCTCTCTCTCTCTCTCTCTCTCTCTCTCTCTCTCTCTCTCTCTCTCTCTCTCTCTCTCTCTCAGATCCAGAGGAACATTCCTGGTGATCAGACGTGCTGAAAGCAGCTCGGAGGAGATGATGATGGATCTAAAATCTTACGTCAGCGAGCCGTTCGTCTCGCTTTGAGGAAACCGTGATCAAAGTGTAAAAGACGCATCTCGGATGACGGCGATATTGAAATCGGTTCCATCAAAGAAGCGTACGTGATGAAGCCGTTGGTGAGTGGAGGTGGAGGTGGAGGATGAGGGGGTGAACGGATGTCGAGAAGATGCTGAAAGACAAGATGGGTCACGCTCTTAATTCAGGAAAGATGAGTTTTACATCAGCTGACAGACGGCACTTCACCTCCTCTCAAACACAAGAATAACATCTTCGGTTCAGAGAAACGACTTTACTGTGTATTCCAGAAGGTTTTGCCTGAATCTCGAATGGTCCAAGGCGTGTGTTTTTGTATAACAGTGTGGAAGGATGTCAACCACGATAGGGGAAGTGGAAGCTCAGTGTGGATTCCGCAACAGAAGGTCACCAAGCTGCCACTGCTGGGCCCCTGAGCAAGGCCCTTAACCCTTATTCCTCATCTGTATAACTAAGATAACTGTAGGTCGCTCTGGATCAGGACGTCTGCCAAATGCTATAAATATAATGTAATGATGTCACACTTGTGTATACTTTTCTTCTCCTGATCTTCAGGAACTTTACATATTTAAACAACTTCCTGTTTAATTGATGTTTTAATAATAATAAAACACATAGGAACACTGTTTATTCTTTGTTTTATTGTTAGATTTATAAATTAAAATCTATCAAACATTTTTTGGTGTCTGTTTTCAGTTTTCTAATTAAAACGTTTGCACTTCAGACGTGTACTACAGTATATAAAGTTATAGATTGTATATATATCGAGAATACATAAGAAGGAATCTGTTGCTTTAACCAATCAGATTGCGAGGTCTTCTAGCAGGCATCCAATAATGTCGGCATTTTACTAGTTTACTAGTCAAACTCACAACCAGCATCTGTAACAAACTGCACAATCTCAAATAGATTCATGTGGATTCAATCAGTGTTTTTTTATTCCACAACAAGAGAAATAACTGATTCAGTCGCAGAAACACTCACAAGGACATTCACAACACGGAATTTTCAAGAAAAGCGGGACATCATGGGAAAAGTCGCCCAAACAGTTCAAAATAGTTGTTGAGGTTTTTTTCCTGTAGAAATTTGCACAAAAACAATTTACCTTTATTTCAAATCCCCAGGAAAACTGTAATGTACAGGAACGCAGGAACTCCAGGGTGAAGTGATGAGGTGAATATCGATATCGAATATCTTCTGCTGGAGATGATGTATGTGGAGGTGCAGTTGTGGCTCCAGTGAAAGGAGACGTGTTGAATTGTGTTCATTGTGTTTCTTGCTTTAGTGATGTTCATTCTCACTGTATGAGATCTTGTGTGTGATGCAGCTCTGATCTACTGCACTTCTCTAGAATACTGATGCTTTCTGTGGAGTGATTCAGGTAGAACATCACTGAAGGTCTCGAAGTGAAAAACACGACCTGAAACTGATCTAATATCAGAGTGACTTCAGCGTGTGGTCTGAACGTGTGTTTAATGGATGGTTTATGGGTTGAAGAACAAATACAGAGGAATTTAAGGGACACACACACACACACACACACACACACACACACACACACACACACACACACACACACAAACAAAACAACAACAGAACAATGAAAAGTGTCAAATCCAGTCTGTAATTATTATTATTATTATTATTATTATTATTATTATTATTATTATTATTATTATTATAATTATAATAATAATAATAATAATTATTATTATTATTATTATTATTATTATTATGATTTTGCACATAAAGTTAAATAATGGAAAGATAAACATAAGACATGTTAGAAAGCACATATACACAGAGATGAGAAGTTTTATCAGAAATAATAACACTTCCAGTGAGATATAAAAAAAAGGAAACAAAAACAAGGAAAAAAAAGGAAGGAGTAACGCGTCCAGGATACAGTAGGTATGTAAAGTAGGTACAGTAGATGTGTAAAAGGATGTGTGTGTGTGTGTATGGTCTCAGGAACGTTTCTAGGATTAAATGTATTCTTACAAGCTTTCATATGTGAGGGTGGAATTTAACGTTCATATACGTTCAAAATATTCCCTTGACACACTAATACAGAGCTCCCAGTGTTCTCCTGAAATGTGTCCTGGATGTCTTCTTTTCAAAGCGATCAGAACAGCACCAGTCGCACGGCTCCCGATGTACACAGGATGATGTCTTTTGAAACACTGAATTATGAATTTCGGTGCTCCCTGTGACTGTGCCTGCAGCCTTGTGCTGCCATCTGTTGGCATGTTACAAAAATAGTCTCAAAACCTTTTAATACCACCTCGTATTTCTGTATATTTTTAGTCTATTTATTTCTATTTTTTTAAATGTTCTCTTTCTCGAGCGACGTTAACCCGCGCCGTATCGCTTTTACCCTCAAATTCACTCAGAAGCGACGGAATTTTACCCGAGAGTCAAACAAAAGTCAAACAAACATGACTTTATATTTTTGAATATCAGTAGAAATCAGTTTATTTATGATCCATGATGTGTTCTCTGTGTCTCTCTTTGATGTACAGCTCGAATATCAGAGCTTCTTCAACACTCTGGATGTTTCTCTTGACGATCTTGTACCTGACGAACCCTGAAACAGCGGCGGATGAGGGAGAAGAGGTGTGAAGGTGTGAGAAGCATAAAAAAAATAGGAACATGATTAATTGAAAAAAACAAAAATACAAAACCAGAGCAGGAAGCTATTTACATCACAAAAAAAAACCGCACCAAATTCTGCAAGAAAAAAACCTCGCTCGGGCTCCTCGCTCATCTCCAATCCCAGCGGGTGATGAATGAGCTGCAGAAAGGACAATGAGAAAGAAAGAAATCCCTCTTTTTCTTACAACGTTCTTCTAACCTCCATTTCAGAAGAAAGCCAAAAGATGAACAGAAGGAATGTCCTCCTTATCTTGAGTTTAACCACTAAGTTCAGTAAAAGTTCTTCAAGAGGTTCTTCTCTGGTCCACAGACACCTCCAGGGCAGAGGCTCACTGTAATTCATCAGAGTAGAAAAAAATCTAATAAGACAGTGAGGTTTGGGGAAGAACTTCAGAAGAGAGAAATCATACAGTGTTCATGTTCTTCTCAGGAGCGTAATTAGCAAAACTATTTTTTATTAAAGAAAAATAACAAACAAAAAATTGTCCATGTTTCTAAAATGTTGCTGCCGCATATTTCAACCGGACCAATTCAAAGTTTTTGTTCCAAAGATCTGCGAGAAGGACCAAAACCGGAGCCTGGAGTCCAGGTGAAACACGTTTATCTCTCCAGTTGATCAGCTTGAACATCGTAATGAAAAACAAAGTCTGTTGAATAAATATATACTGGCTGAAGTTCAAGGTTCAGTCGTTCTTGCACTCGCAGTTGCACTCCTCGTGATGCTCCAAGGCCACGTCCGTGAGAGACTTCTGAGAGCCACGACCTGGTCTGAACTTCAGCATCAGGACCTTCAGACGTGACAAGAGACAGAAATCATTCATATGCTGTGACTCTGACTGCAGCAAAGTTTCATCATCGCCATGATTTCCTCAGCAAAGGACAACTACAATCTTTAATTGATGAATAAATCACAACTGCTGCTTCTTATCCATTTACAGTTACTTCCTGTTCTCACGTAAACTCCAGCAGATATAAACGCTGGTTCCCTCACCAGCCTCAGTCTTCAACTTAATATGACAAATAAATGCATCTTGTCATTTGTGGACACCTGACCTTCAAATCTATATGTGCTTTTTAAACGTCCCACATTCACTCATTTGCTGTTCATCAAAACATTCTAAAATTAAATATTATGAGAACTATGATGCGGAATATATTCATATAATATATTCATGTTAAATACATTCATATTTGATTATTATTATATCTTTTTTTGCAGTAACGTGTCTGAGATTAGAAAATTGAATCGTGGAAGAAAAGCAATTTGAGTCCGAAGAACAGTGAAGTAATGAAGGAAAAATAAATAAATAAATAAAATAATAATAATAATAAAATAAAATACACATATACACACATAGTAACAAATATAATAAATATAATATATGTAATATGATGAAAAAGAACATGCTAAACAATTATAGGTGCAAAATAAAATAATGTAATATATTTTGCCTACTTTTATTATACATGATGTTATTGTAATATTTTTGGTATAACATTTTTATAGAAATATGGATTTTCCAGTAAACACGATGATGATAAGCAATTTGACAATTTCTAAAAAAAAATAAATAAATAATAAAAACTCCCATGAAATAAAATAAAATATAGAATTTATAATAATATAATAAAATAAATCAGTAAAAAGTATTAGTTTTAGTTGTAAATGATATAATTTTCAAGTATACTTTTTACTTAAAAAAAATACTTTAAAATATTTAAAAGATTTTAATAATATACTTTTATTGTATTATATTTTAAAGGTAACAATTTTATAGAAATATGGGTTTTTCCAGTAAAATATAGTCGTTGTTAAGTCTGAAACGTAGCGGGTTTTCTGAATCGATCATTAATTCTTTCCTTGTTTTGCTTGTACTCGTATTGAGGATGTTGTTATCCCTGGTACAGGGAGCTCGGTGGAGTCTGTACTGTACCTCATGGTATTTTTTGGTCACTTTAGTGGGAGTGCACTGACACTCGTAGCAGTTGTTGGAGCAGCAGGCGCAGTTTCCACCACATCGCTTCACCAGCAGGCAGCTGGGCCAGAAGATCACGTCCGTCCTCTTCAGCTCCTCACGCAGAGACACTGAATAATTACGAGGAGTGCAGCTGTAGAGCCGGACCTCCTCCCGGAGCAGGTTCAGATCCACCACGCCTTCACACACACACACACACACACACACACACACACACACACACACACACACAGACTTTAGACAGATGTTTATTTAGCTTTTATTATTGGCCTGAGACACAACAAGATCCAAAAAGTCTGAGCCTTGAATCAGGAGCTGTAAATCAAACAGTTCCTCAGCTGATTCCTATTACTCAGGAATTTGTTTTTGCTTTTTTATCGATGATTCTCTCATGAAATTAAAACGTGTCCTAATATCGTTTTAATGCACCATTATTATTTGCTTAATTAGTTTTGTTGCACACGATATGTTCGTCTACTGCTTTCCAGTTTACCAGTTTATGTGTTTGGTTGCTCGTCTTTAAGTAATATAATTTGTGAAATAACTCATTAGCATTGAAAAACGGATACAAATCCTTTTATCTTTGTTTTAAAAACGAGTTAAAAACAATGCTATCTCCTCGTTCTGATGAGTTCATGAGTACGTCTCGTTTCTCAGAAGAAATGATACTAAAAAGAATCATTCAAAAGGCATCAATGCAGGTCTAAACAATCGTCTCTCTGAATTATTCGTACCTCTGTTCTTTTTCTGGTGGAAGAAGGACTTGCCCAGGCCGTGCCATGTGGGCTTGTAAAGCTCATCCAGGTCGAGCTGCCAGCGTTCCGGCTCCAGGTATTTCAGAACTTCCTCCACAGTGCCGAATTCAGACACGGCTTCACTCAGAGCCTCCACGTTGTGCAGAGACGAGGGCATGACGGCAGGTACGGACGACTTCTACACAAATCAGAGAGAAAAGATTTCAGGTTTTACAACAGATTCAGAAGGTGATTTACAAATGTTTCAACCCGCAGGCATTAAAAGTCCAACAAGAACTCTAGAGAATTAAACCATACATCAGAGGGTGAAATTCTACAGGAAATAAAATATCATTTTAGGCATCTTGTTCAGATTTTAACGGATTCTTCATAAACGTCCAGAATAATATTTTACTGCATAATGCATTCACGTGAAACAGAGTTTATATAGAATTAAACCATAGAATAAAATCTAACAGGAGCCTGTAGAAGTTCTAGATTCTAGAATGGCTACCAATAGACCATCACAATTACATATTATACCACGATATAGATAATATAGATATATTTATAGTTATAGATTTTCATGTCAGGTTTATGTTGTTAATATCTTTAATTAATTTAATCTTTATCTTTACTGCTGCTACACATTTCATTTCACTTAATATAAAACTTAATATGTATATTTATTTAAAGTTTCTTAATTTATTCATTTTACTTTGATCTTTATTTATATTTTTTTTACTGTGAGAAACAAAACAATTTCCCCATGAGATCAATAAATTATTCTAATTCTGATTTATTCTGATTCTGATTGATTCTGATTCTAGCTATACAAGTGTAGAGATTAGATTTAATCAATGATCCCATTTTAGTCCAATTTCTACACTTCTATAGAAGTAAATCTTTTTCATTGGCTGATCAAAACAAAATATATAAAATGCACCCTATAAACCTGTGCAGAACCATATTTTTATAGAGAAGCTATTTGAATACAGTAGAACATCAATAGAATAATCTGATTTTTAATGTATAACTCATAAACATTAACCAGGAATAATATAAAACTGCAAAATACATTTTTATAAGATAAGCCATAAAAGTTTACCATTAAAACTTCAATAGAATTTGACCGTATTTAAAAAAATACACAGTTCTTTGAAATGCAGAACCGTATTAAACTAGATAAGAAATAAAACTCCAACAAGAACAGGAAGCTTTAGACCATAGTTTGATAAAAAAAAAAAATATATATACAAATCTAACAAGAACTCATAAAGTTTCAACAGGAACCATACAGAATGGACATCCATTCAAATCCAACTGAAACCCAACAGAATCAGACCAGAGTTTAATGAGTTTAATGAACCAATCATGTACTTTATATTTCCAATAAAAATCTCACATCGAGTGCATATCCAATAGAATCCAATCAAATTTTCCATAATGTCAATTTTAGTGATCGCAAACAAAGTTTAATATAAAAAAACATGATAAATTCCTTTTCATCCATAAATCCTCTGCTATTTCTTCACTGTAAACACAGTAAAGTCATGCTAGGCTTGTTGGCATGGTTACAGCCGTATAATAGACGTCCTGGCCGCTGATAAAGGACGCCCGTGATATAAAGAAGAGCCGTGAATGGGGTCAGTGTGACTGAATGAGGGCACTTCGAATCCAAAGACACGAGACTATTCCATCACTACGGCTTATTTTCAGAGCAAGGACGGCTGAAGGTCGGAACGAAAACAGACGAGCAGATAATGGATCGTTCTTCACGGAGAAAAATCGCGGCGCATTGCGTAATCATTTTATCATCATTTCATCATACTTTCAAAGTCATTCCCAGTTACAATACGAACAAAACACTGTACATTACACTGTAGTGCAGAGCCTGAGCGCATCGTAATAACTACAATTTGCATATTCTATTAAGCTTAATAGAAAATCATGAATATTAATACCATGGAGGGAAATTAAAAATGTTTTGTTACTCCATTAGAAAACGGATCTCAGTTACTCCTTCTATTCAAAATTTCCAGTTCTTCCTATTTCTCTTTTCTTTTCTTCTGCAGTTGTGAATGATGTAAAATGGAAATCATTAGCGACTTGTGCACGTGACACACTTCCATTCTGTCCCATAATCAACATGTCAAGTCTCATTCAAGATTTTTCCTGCTGAGACGTCAAGCATGTTAGACTTTTTCTGATGAAGTCCAATATCGAAACCGAATTTCTGTCTGGACAATTCTGTGACCAAGACCTGATTAAATCCGGGGTCCCCAAACTGTGAGGGATAAATAATGTTTTCTTTCTTTTTACAGACTGGTTGTTCTGCACCAGAAAATAACATGGGCTGAAGTAACTAGCAGTGTTATTGTGATTTGTAATGTATTTATTTATTATTAGTTGATTATTTTGTTCTGCATTGTACAGATGAATGTGTTACTTTCCACAGATACATCACCTATTAAAACTGCATTAATATTTTTCATATTCATTGCTATTGAAATCATAACATTTAATTACTTATGCAAATACATGTGATTAGTGGGTAAAACTAACAAATAGGCTACGTTAATAACTAGGGGTCGAACCGATAGTGGATTTTAATGATACTGATAGCTAGGCTCAATCGTACTCGCTGTTAAAAGATTAATACAAAGATAAAAAAAAAAAAGGATGAAACAAACACTCCATGTAAAATAGTACTGAATTTTATTACAAAAAAAATAAATAAATTACTGAATCATAAAAATGTGCAAAATGAATATGAATAAATTGATAAATATTTATAATATAAATATATAAAAAAAAATTATAAATAATAAATGTAATATTGCGATCTCCGTGCAGCACGCAGTCTAACGTGTAAAAACAAACAGCACATGGCCTTATTGAGTTGCCTCTAGAGGGCGCTCTTGTAACGACAGCGGACCGGAAGCCGGAAAAACTATCGGTATGGATTTTTGCCAATAGCCGATAGTTCCAACAATCAACCATTGACCTCTATTATTATGTAAGGGACATTTTAGTTTGAAAGCCTTATTACAGGCCTTATCACAGCCTTATTATTAATCTTTATTACAGATATGATGTGAGTAAAACATATTTAAAATTTTATTTTCTAAATATGTCTCTGGCATTGTTTCGAGGGTCATTCCAAATGTGGGTTTAAGTCTTTGTATTAAGACAATAGTAATACTGAACAATGAACGTCATGGAGGATTGATGTCCTTCCAGAGATCTTGTGCTTATTAAAGTAATTTTGCAATTAGAAAGTCAAAAAGGCACAATGTGGTGTGTTGAGCTGTAAATTCTCGACTAAGTGATAAACTGAAAGTTTCCATATAGACACTCTGTAATTCAATACGGCTCGCTGTAGGAGATCCCTAATTCTTACAAGCCATATGCTCTGACAGCCTCATGCATAGCAACCCAGAAAATATTTACCCCACCGAAAAGGAGGTAACGTGATCTTATTCCTCTGTCTTCTACAAAAATCCCTTTGACGTCATGCGCAAGGTCAGAGCTGATGAATTGATCTCGTGAGGTATAAACCCTACGATGAAATAATGGATCCCACTGTGTTGTGGAGCTCTGACAACAAGGTGTTGCAAATTGGTTGCATCTGTATGTCTGTGTGTGTGTGTGTATGTGTGTGTGTGTGTGTCAGCGAAACAGACCTACTCAGAGTGAGTCAAGCATCCGAGCAAAGAAACTCCACCAGAAACGTGTGATTGAATGTAAATAAACAAACAGACATCTGGGAGTCTGGGCGAGACGAGTTTCAGTGTGAAGCTCAGCTCCGTCATTGTGGTCAGAAAAGCAGCTTAGTGTAAATGCTAATCGTAATGCGAGCTGGACAATTTAATTTAATTTAATTTGTCAATAATGTTGATTTTCTTGGAAATGTTTATGCACCATGGGCAGATCATCTCCAACCATCTGGAGGTTACGGGGTGAGGGTGAAACAGAAAGTGCACTTTCTTCTGCTCAATGGATTGCCCTGGAAAAGTCCATGTGTGTTTGTAAATGTTGGCTTGATGATATACAGTGGACTTTATTGTCTAGAACTTTAAAGGTACTTTAGTTCATCCCCCAGAGACCTTCAATGTTCTTTTAAAAGACCTACAGAAGTATTTTAGCAACCAAGAACATTAAATATATTTACATTTATGGCAAAAGTTCTTATCCAGAGTGACGTCCAAAATCTCATTTATACAACTAAACAGTTGAGGGTTAAGGGCCTTGTTCAAGGGCCCAGCAGTGGCAGCTTAATGGTGCTGGGATTTTAACCCATGACCTTCTGATCTGAAGTTCAACATCTTTACCACTGAGCTTGCACCTCCTGAGCTCCCACCTCCCCTGGAACCGATGATGTGGTACATGGTTCTTTTGCTTCATAAGAACAAGAAAATCTGTATTGTGTCCCCAAAGACCTGCTTAGGAAATATTTTTTCAAGTATCTTTGTTTTGATTTGAAGGTTCCACATTGAAGTTCCACCCATTTTCCTTGGCTTGACAAAACCTCCTAATTCTCTTCATGGAATGACAACTGAGGAATAAGGAACATTTTACACTCAAAGGAAAAAGTTTGTGAATGATAAAGAATGAACTCCAGGTCTATTGCCATTTTTTTTGCTGTTGCTTTTTAAGCAGAGGTCCTACAGATACTCCTGAGGGACAGTTTTTGTTTTTGCAGTGATTTTTTCCCCTGAGTTCCTGCTAGTAAACATCCTGCTTTTACTTATCAGCTACTAAACTGGAAGTATAAATAGCTAGCATCACTGGTTGACAGAAGAGCAACAGGCTGCTGCTTTATCTTCACCAATCCACCAGATAAAGAACTCATGGGTTCAAGTGAGTCTGGCAAGTTCACCGTCAGTGTTTAGTCCTTTTAATTGACTTCTGAGATGTTTGCTCAATCTCACGGACCAATGGTCATGTCAGAAAAGACAAATATAAATGTTGTTAAAAGACTTTATGAAGATCAGTTGAAGTTGTTAAAGTTTGGAGACCAATGGAGGCTGTTGCTGTTCTGACCCAGGTGTGTTTCCACGTCTGTGATATTATCACGGACAGCGAGTTAGAACAAAGAGCGAATGTGAAATTCTTCAGGAAACTGGGCAAATATGCCACAGAGACTTTAGACATACAGTGATGCTGCGACGACGCATCTGAGGTGTTTTGAGCAGCACACGAACATCGCTGGAAGATGACGAGAGATCAGGAAGACCTTCAATGAGCTCAAACCCAGAAAATGTCAACACCATTTGGCAACTTGTGCATGATAATCATCAGAGAACAATCCACATGATCTCATCATGACACACCCTACTGGCCAGATTTGGCTCCTGTAGACTTCACCCTCTTCCTAAAGATGAAGCTCAAAGGTCAGAGTTTTTACATCGCTGTGGAGATCTGGTGTGAATTACAGATGATGCTCGACACACTTTGAAAAGAAGACTTCCAGGACACATTCCAGAAGAACCCTGGGAGCCCTGTAATGCTGTACAAGGGGACTATTTGGAAGGTGACAGTGTGGAAACGTAGATAAATAAAGAACTTTCTTCTAAAAAAGCACATATTGAGCTGTACCTGTGCAGGTCTCTATTTTTCAACCTTTTTATTATATGAGAGATTTGAACTCTTTGGCTCGACCTTCTCAATGGTAACACCAGCTTTTCCGACCCCCTCCATCCAGATCTAAATGTTCTCCAGTAGTTAGGTGCTATTTTAATAGGCTCTTCACTCAAACCTTTAATGTTTTCCAGAGGCTTTTCCTGGGGTTTTTATGGCTGAGGCTGTTTTTTCCTCTGCTCCTGGTTGAAGTGGTGAAAGTGAGTGATTGCTTATTTAGGTGGAGTGTGTTTAGCCAATGAGGCTGACCACAGAGAAACAGAGCTCTGCTGTTTAAACAGAAAATTGAGCCTCAGTGGAGACCAACTGGATATTCAAGATGATCTCCAACAATCAAGAGTCATTTTGTCGAGCGTTAAGGAGTCATTTTTTTGTTCTTCCAGTTAAAAGAGAATAATTGTAGAGAAACATCTTTAAGGTAAAAATTTGACTGAACGGAGCAACCTTGTTTGGCACGTACCTTTTGTGAATGCTAACCCTTTCTCTCACCTTAACCTTTACACACAGATAGCCTTCAGCGAATTCCTACCACTTACGAATGATTAGTCATGATTTTTCACAATGTTCTGAAGTGTATGGCATAAACTAGACACACTTTAAACTTCTTCATTAAATGCCAACAGATACAAGTCTGTTTGTCTTCTTTATCTATGTGCATTTGAATGTAGTATTTCAGTATTTAATTTTCTTGTTGAACCCTGGACTTCAATCTAGAACCCTAAAGTTTGTTTTGCTTAACTTTTAATGTCTCCATCTAGAACCACAAAGGTCAATGGAGATCCTTTTAACAAAGTAATAACAAACAGTATATATAAATATGTACATCATTCTCTGACAAACTCTGACCAATGAGCTGCTTGTTTTTTTTTACTTCAGCAATAATCATACCTTCTCGAAAGTACTATTACAAGACCTGTAATTACCCCAATTATGCAACAGTATTGGTAAAACGTTTTAGTGCTTAAAATCAGTAGTTCTTATGGCTATTCAAAGACAGCGAGTTTTCACAATCAGAAATCCACTTTGGTGTTACTGTGAACTAAAGGATCTTTTACAAAGTTACTCAGTGGATGGAAAGAAACCAGAAAACACACTGCACTTTTGCAGCCAAACACATCTCAGATAGGAAACCATCCAGACATCAAGCTGCATCATCACACTTTGTCATAAATCTGACAACTACAGGACAAGACCTATAATTACACTAGGTTCCCATCTGCATTCACAAATACTTTGGGACTTGAGGTCAGTCAGCGTAGACAATTCGACTTTACCAACTAACATTAATTTCAATTTGCACCGGCAATCCTGTAGGAACAGTTCCAGTAAAATGAGTTTGATGAAGTAAACACACACCCTGCAACACACCTCTAACAAACACATTAAGGTTTTTAATGCCATACACTTCTCAGAAAGGAAGTCAGATTGAATCAAAGTTGCCGTCTCATACTTTGTCAGGGATTACGCTGACAGGAAGTGTGTCTGGGCCGGATGACCATATGGGAGTCATAAAATAGTTCTGGAAGTCTGGTCAAGGTCTGGTCAAGCAACTTGACTGTTATGCAGGATCAGGGTTGGCACCCCGCTTTGCCTTTCCAAAAAAGAGAGGCAAATACAAGAATAAATACATTAACTGTAACGGTGCCCCCTCCATGTGCTGCACCGCATACTGCATACCAGAATTTTGAGCCTCTGGATTGTCTACAGATTTTCACCAAACCGTTAATTGATATTGTTGAAATGCACTTGACTGGATGACTGTCCTTATGAATTTATTTACATGAGGTGCCATAAAATATATCCATAATGCAAAAATTGCAATAAAGCCTAGTTAAGATTGATAGAAAACCATTGCACTGATTAATCTCTCGGCTTTACTGTGAGCGAGGTCATTTATAAGGACGTGAAAAGATGTATTCATTTTGTTAAGCTAGCTAAATGCTTCCCTGAAAGGAAAACAGTTACAGCTCCCTCATTACAATCTGTCTTAAGCATGACAACACTAACAGCAAAAAAAATATCTGTTCCAATAACTTTCCCAAAGTGATGACACATGCTAATAGCCTGGGTTGACTGGGTACATACTTCTGGGAACATACAATAGCAGGACACAGTAGCAAGGCGAGTGCCAGGAAGCGAATCGACTTGGTATCATGCACCACATGCTCATCCTGACACGAAACCTTTCTAACACTATGCACACAGATAGATAGAATTCTGACCACAATCCAGCTGGAAGCTACAATGACTTTGAGAAGAGGCGCCAAAGGAAATGCAGAAAAACTGTGAGTCAGTTCTGGAGGGGCAGCAGAATTGTAGGTTCCCGCTCTCCGTCCTCCTCCACGCTCTATAAATAGAGATCCATCAGTCAGCCACACCTTCCGCGATGGGAAAACTGTGGGCCAAAACACACCTCCTATTCCTCTTGCAAAGCACAAAAAAGTTCGAAGAAAGAAAACAACACTTTTAGACCTGAGAGCACTGGTTGCATAAAACCGCATCTATGGAGGTTGCATAACTGTTCTTCATGGGGAAGCTGTTCAAATATTATTTTTTCCTTCATTAATCTGGATAGAAAATCCCCGGTTTTGAGATAAATACACATAATTCACTTTAATTCTTATGTTCGGTAAAGTGGCTTTGAGACAATGTCCATTGTGAAAAGTGCTATAGAAATAAACTTGAACTTGTTGCCAAGCTGCCATTCTTGGGGCCCCCTGAGCAAGGCCCTTAACCCTGAGTTCTCCAGGGTTGCTGCATCATGGTGGACCCTGTGCTCTGACCCCAGCTTCCTAACATCATTGGAATATGTAAAGAAAGAATCTTGCTGTGCTATAATCTACATGTGACAAGTATAAACCACCTTTCGTTCTTTGTTTAAGAGGCGCGTCTGCACAGGATGCAAAGATCAGTTGGTATGAAAAGGTTTGGAGATTCACTCTGTGTACAAGAAAGTACTTTATTTATCTGCATTTTCACACAATCACCTTCAAAATATTCCCCTTGTACAGTAGTACAGTGCTCCCAGTGTTCTGGAACGTGGCCTAGAAGTCTTCTTTTCAAAGCGTGTCGAGCAGCTTCTTCGATTTGCACCTGATCTCCGCAACAGTCTCTGTGGCAGATTTGCCCAGTTTCATGCAGGTTTGCTGCTTTTTGTTCTAACCTGCTGCTCATGATGAAATCGCAGACGTGGGAATGCATGTGGTCAGAATAGCACCAGTTACACCATCAGCCTCCAAACTTTTGACACCAGCTCGTATATTCGCACTGAGCTCAGCAACTTACTGTAAATGTAACCCTGGTCCTTAAATAGGACAGATTCTGACAAGACTTAAATACTTGAGGTAGGCCACTAATAATGACATGACCACACCTCCTTGTGTAAAACTACACCCATCTGTTTAAGGCTTTAGACTTAAATCCTGTGTGTTTTATCCCGTGTTCTACCACCTAAATCACTGCTAAATCTCTGAATGGAAGATAAAGGATGACTTTCTTCAGTGTGAATTAAAAGTAACTCTTGCTAATGCATAAAAGTGTCAAGACACGCTCGAACACATCTGTAAACAAGCGAGACAGAGGAAAAGCGAGGACTCGTAAAGCTCTGACAGGCATCAGACATCAAAGGCAAGTGTGTCTATTAAATCATTTCAGGGAAATAATTCGCCCCGAAATGTGCCATGCGAAAGCAGTGAGGAAATTGAAGCTCAGCCGAGTCGGAAATATGAAGCGACGCTTTCACAAGCAGGAGTTACGAGCGCAGCCTGGAAAATTGCCCCTCCTATTATTGCCGGGGAGGTCAGAAGGTCACTGTGGCTGGGATTATACACCTCACCGCGCCACAATTAGCTAGCGAGCGCGACACATTCTTAGTGGATGAGCTCTTCTCTCGGCTCCACTTAAATGGAAAGAGCAGACTAATGCAGCAAGAATACTGTGCAGGTTAATCATAAGTGGTGTATCAGTGACTCCCTCTCGACATGATACACTAAATTCTTTGAGTTTTTCTTGTTAATATGAGAAAAAAAAACTTTTTTTAGTTCAGTTGTGTTTGTGGTGGTCGAAGTACACAAACCGTGTAAGGTAGAGATCCACTCTGTAAAATCTGACTCCAGTAAAAGTACAAAAGTTTTTACCTTCAAATGAACTTAAGTATCAAAGTAGTGATTTATTATAACTCTAATGTTCCTATGATCATTTTTATCACAAGACTCTTCACTTAATCACCTCAGTTTATGTGTAAAGACTCGAATGTGACTCTCAGCACACTGATCTATTAATAGAATGATATTAAAGACTCAAACACTGATTGATATCTAATAAATGATCACGTGTGTTGTGTCGAGTTCGAGTCTGGAGTTTCTTCATCATTTATTCCTCTCTAAATGTTCTGCTTGATGTTGAACTGATGCTGAACTGTATGTTGGTGATCAGTAGATTCACTAAGCTCCGATCAGAACACGTGTAAAACAGAGCGTGCACTCGATCCTGATTGGTGACTCGCTGCGTGTTTCACCAGTTACGTTTTTATCCTCGTCAATAAGAAGGAACGACTGATTTCACTAAATGTAAAATATATTTGAATGTGAAATGTGAAGTTACAGTAAAAATCTCTTCAGATGGAAACACTTCAATAAAATACAGAAACACGAAAAAGCGACTTAATTACAATAATGAAATACATTTACTTCATTACTGTTCAACACTAACATAATCTGTTGATTTTTAAAAAAAATGCTCCTTCACAGAAAGTGAATTAATAAATCATTAATAATTAATAATAGAGGGTAAGGTTTTCTGTAAGGAGATGTTTAACTGTAAGAGCACCAGACTGTGAGAGTCTTCACTTATGGTACATGACAGTAATTGTGGTCGGTTGATGTTTTATATGGATCATGATGGCTGAGGAATAGAGTTCTATAGTTACGTAACTGTTGTAAATGTCATAACTGTGGTCTGCAAACAAAAAATCTTTCTGAAGGCTCGTATCTGGTGTGTGATCCTTCAAGTTTTCTCAGGCAGTTCTGCCACACCAGAGATAACAATACTGATCAGTTCACGCTGTTATTTTTCTCTCGAATTCTTCATCTGTTCCCGTTGTTGATGTTTAAACAAACACGCACTTTGGGAAGTTGAAAGCTTTCAGAGCTTCTCAAAAATATTTGCCCGTGGGCAAATTGTATATCAGCCTTTTTCTGGTAGGTCCATTCTCTCATGTAAATGTTTAACTAAAAGCTAGACTTTTAAAAGGCCAGATCATTTACAGTTCACTGGTGGAAACCTGCAAATGCAGAACTTCTCCTTGCACCTCCTTATTTAGCATTATCTAAAACTACCGCTATTAACTATTCACGAGATCCGATCCCATTCCATCCTGTCGCTTCATCGACTTTAAATCAGATGGAAGACACGTGTGTGAGATGTTCCTGACCTTTTTTTAAGGACAGTGTCTGGTGGCATGCATGTGGGCCAATAGGTTTTAGTTATCATGGACTCAGGACTTCAGGCCATAGAAGATCTACAGTGCTTCATAGCAATCATTTCTTGAGCAGGTCCTGAGTCTTCCTGTGGATCTCAAACTGTTGGAGGTGACTGATAAAGATACAGTTCTAGCAGTCAGACATCTTTATAAGCATCTCAAATGGCTTCTCTTAATTCACAGAAGCAGAAGAGACCCAGCGGCCACCAGTCCACATCTTATCATGTTGTTCTTATAGACTGTACACAGTGATCATGAGAAATGAAAAAATAAGGGCCTACATTTCTTGGGGGACCTTTTTCAAGTTTTTTCTTTGTCTGATTTTTTGCTTTTAAAGATATCAGTAAAAATGCCACTATCACATAGTAGCAGTTCCATGGTGCACTTAAATCCACAGCCCCTTCATCCAGCCATTTCAGTTTGGCATCACAAATTAAAAGCAGCTTTATGAAAGTAAAGATCTCTGAAATGTCCCTGTATGAGTGTGATGACTCTTACTTTACCTCTCCTGCAACCTGACAGACTGTAGTGTTTTCTTTTAACATTATTAGCAGCGTAGATGAGCTGGTTTTCGCTGCGGGTGATTAGACGTGTTTACTCAGACGAATAGCAAGAGAAACAGCCGAGTGACAGGATGGAATATACGGCACTCTCCGAGCTGACAGCTTTTGTTAGGGAAAGTAATGGAGTGTGGAGATTCAGGATGTGTGTGGTCTGCATGGAGAAGGAAAAAGGAAGGATGAGATCGGAGGGAACACAGGACAAAGAGACATTAGAGTCAAGGATGAAGAGGAGGGTATACACAGACAGACAAAGAGAGAGACAGACTAAGTTAAATACAGAGTGTAGAGTGACAGAAAGTAGAATTTTTTTCTCCTCTGGCTCATCTTTCCTGTGCTCTAAGGCTAGAAAAACAATGAGAGTAATAATTCTGGCTGTCTGGATGCACACTGTATAATCTCAAAGCCCTTTCTGCACTCATTCGAGCTTCATCAGTCATACTGAACGCTGGGAAATTCCACCAAGTGTCATTCACACCACTGATGTCATGACACTCAGTAAGACCACATGATGTTCAGGGCCTGGAGGTGTAAATTGGTGGAGAAAGCTGAACGAGGCCATTGTAGGCAGATAATAAGTGGTGTATCGGTTCCTCAGCCTTTTGTTCGAGCACGATGTGTTCCAGTTTTTACACAGATGACCTCTTATACTCCTCTTTGGAACTGAGTACCTTCTGTGTATGTAGTGTTTATTGTCCCTAAAGGAGTGTGTCCTTTAGATGGAGATAAACTGCTAGAAGTCTTGACTTGAGGAATTTGCCCTCCTGTGTTGGGACACGTATTCACAAAGTGGTCGTTTCATCTCGCTGATTTCTGTCAGAGCCTTCTGCTGGGCATGAATTACACCACAATGGGATTTTTGAAGATTTCCAGACACTCCAGCCCCATATAAAGGACACCCATGTTTCATTTGCCCTCATTTTTTTCTCTCTGGTATGTGGTGTGGTCTTCATGTTGGACCCTGTTGAGATACCCATCTGGGTGGTCCTAAGCTGCTATTCTTTTGTGATGGCTTTAAATATTTACTACATTGTTTCCCCCAAAGGTTACAAACTTTTAAGTGTCATAATGTACATAAACATGCCAGGATAAAGAAAACGGTCCTGGATCCTTAACTAGACCCATCTGCATGAACTTAATGAACTCCTTTTGACCATAATAATGTCTGTAAAGATTCAATCAGGTATGAAAAATATCATCAAATATTATAATGAAATGCATTTATTGGTGTATGGAGAACTCATTGCATCCTGCACAGGAAGAACATTTTAGAAATGTAAAAAATGTTTCGCTAATATTTAATGAGAACATTCTTCATTCAGTACCACAAATATTTGTCAATTTAACTTTTTTTTTGGTGAGTTATTTAGTTACTTTTTGCTATTGATTGATTGCTATTTGGTACTTCAATTTTGTCCATTTTCGGACCACACGGACCAGCCTTCGCTTCTCACGTGCATCAATGATTCTCGTCCCCCCACGACCCTATCGCCTGTTCACCACTGTTCCTTCCTTGGGGCACTTTTGATTCTGAACACTGCAGACCAGAAACATCTCACAAGAGCTGCAGTTTTGGAGATGCTCTGATCCAGTCATCTAGACGTCACAATTTGTCAAACTCACCCAAATCCTCACGCTCGTCTATTTTTTCTGCTTCTAACATCAACTTTGAGAACAAAATGTTCAAGATAATGTGTTATTCACTTTACCACTCATAATGTTATAATGTCCAAATGAGCCTTTAAGTGGAACCCTAATAGAACCCAAACAGGAAGCTGGAAAATTAACTAGTGACTATCTGTTAAAAATACCAACTTCACTGTTCCACTTTACTGTAGTTTTAAATGTAAATATCAGGGTTTTTTTTGTTGCAAAATCTCTTTACTTTAATCAGGTCCATTTTACTCATTAGGTTTACATTCCAAGGCGATGCTGGCTGAGACGGTCACCGTTATTCTCTTTAGGAACAATGTTGTTTTTTTATTTTTGATTATTCAATCATCAAACCATTTCTTTGAGTCAATCAGTTTACTCCAACTCCCAATTTAACAACCTGAATGGCAAGAAACCATAATCGACTGAAGTAAAAGGAGGACATTTTCCTGAGCTGTGCTGGCAAAAAGAATTCCTCAGATGAGCCTTCAATAATACACATAAATAGCAGGATTTCTCAGTCCTGTCCTGAATCATCCAATTTACTCTGAGAAAGAGAAGAACAGAATTACAAAGAGCTATGTTCTAGAGACCAGCTCTCAGTCACGACCTCATACTACTCACGACCTCCAAATAGCTCCTGTTATTTACGTGATAATTGCACATTTTTCAGTGAAGTACAGAGGGAGAAGATGTAAACTGCTTACCTGCTGCAACACAGAGTAGTGGATGCTGAAACCCGGCTCAGAGGGAAAGTATTCGTCTGAAAGGAAGCGAATGCGAATCTGGTTCCCTTTGGACGTCTGAGGACCAGGAGCAGAGTGAGAGCCACACCAACGACCCAGGATCATACCACCATCGGGTTCCTCCACTTCCACATAATCGTACCTGAACAAACACACCATAACCACTGTTTTAATACTCAGCAAAACATATAACTTTCTCAAGCTTTAGTGAATAAAATGAGACTATTAAAGATACACTACATTGCCATAATATTTCCTTCCACTCTTCTGGGAAGACGTTCCACTAGATTTTAGCGTTTGCTTGTGGACATTTGTGTTCATCAGCCACAAGAGTGTTAGTAAAGTCAGGTAGTGATGTAGGTGAGAAGGTGAGGAGACCTGGGGTGCAGTCAGTCTTCACATTCATACCAAAGGTGTTCAGTAGGGATCAGATCAGAGCTCTAGAGCAGGCCACTGAAGATCTTCCTCTCCAAACCATGTAAAGCAGATCTTCATGGAGCTCACTTTGTGCACAGGGGCATCACCATGCTGGAACAGGTTTGGGTTTCCAAGTTTAAGTGAAGGCAAAATTTTATTACACCACATAAAGACGTCCTGTACAATTGTGTACCTTCAGATTTCTGCTAACAGTTTGGAGAAGAACCACATATGGCAGGAAAGGTCAGGTGACCCAATACTTTTGTGCACATAGTGTATGTTTTAGATACCTTTTAGTTGAAAATTGTTTGTACACAATACATTTTTTTGTTGTTGTTGTTGGTGTAGGAAATCATGTTACAATATTTGTATATTTTTTTTATGATGCCTTTTTTCAGACATATCTCTTCCAACCTCGTACATGAATAAAAAACTAGATTTTAGTGACTCTCTGTAATCCGAAATCTTAAAATAAACAATTCACCTATAAAAACTAATTATTATTAATTATAAAATTAAACTATATTAATTTTGGTCGTTATTATTATTAGCCGTGTTAGCCGGTAGCGAACATCTGCGTTTTATATAGACGTATATTTTACATGAAGTTATGCTAACCATAGTTACAAGATCAGTTGATCAGTTGTTGGAAATTAACTTTCATAACTAACATCTAAAAAACTATAATAATCATCGTTTGGAATAAGTTGAGAGTTTCATGAGCATCATTTTATTTTTGGCTGAAACCCGAACAAGAGATTAGCTGTTGAAATGACACCCCGTATATTTTATTTAGCTCTAATTTCTCTGATGGCTTTTGTGAGACTAAACGTATTAAACAAAGCTGAGTGTCTCCTCGGCGTGGCCGTTTCGGCTCCTCGTTACGGGATCATTACGTCTCGGTTCATAAACAGCCACAGGAGGAGGTTTAATAAAAGATATCAAGGAGATTCAATATCCGTGACCTAGATATCCAGCATCGGGAGGCGCCCTACACTCTGTCCTCGCCTCGGCGTGTCCTCAAAACCCCGGTGAGAGAGAGAGAGAATTACTGTATCTCCAGACCTAATGGAGTAGGTTTCTGCATATCAGCACTCTCAGGTACGGCCAATCACATCACACCTTTTTCCCGACAGATCCGCAAAAAGTAATTAACCGCCGTTCAAATGAAGGGAATTGACGTTTCTGAAAAAGCAGCAGATTTTAATTAGATCCATCACCAATTTGGGACAAAATGTAACGTAATGAAAGCAGAGCTTCTGTTTCCTCCCTGAAGTTGATCCCAGATCGGCATTTCTCTTTACAGGAAACGTCACCGCATCAACAATTTCACTTAATTACCTGAGACGTCCCTGAAAATGTTTGATTTGCAGCTGCATCACAGGCAGAGCCGCTGTTCTAAAAAAATCATCACTGCAAACCTTTTGGACCAATCAGAATCCAGGATCAAATCTCGACGCGGTTGGGTATTTTTTTTATTCATATAAATTACACAGGTTATCCTGTTAAGGAGCTTTGATGTATAGACACACACACACACACACACACACACATACACACACACACACAAACACACACACACACACATGGATGTGGTGAGCACTACTTCTCCAGTTCTCAGTAAAGCTTGGTTTCAGTGGCCAGTGCCAAGGCCTGCTACTAATCATTTGAGTGGATGAGACAGGCATGCTAACTCTCCTCTGTGTGTGTGTGTGTGTGTCAGCACATATGCCTGGCTTTCTAAAAGGATTGTTTACCCACAGCTCGGCCTGACGCTAGCACTCGAAACCGCGCTCAGTAAAAACACCAGGCGTCACGCTGAAGGCAGACATTTGCTGAGACGTTAAACACACACACTCCGGATGGCTAATTTCCTCATGCGCTTAGCCTCGATTTACACTCCGCTAACACATCGCAGATCTCGAACCTCAGACGGCAGCTGAGATCCCAACTGCAATTTCACTCCTACGTGTATTTAATGAGAACGAGGTTCTTTCGCGAGGTCGGAGGTGCGGCGAAGGTCCTGTTATTCACCTCGGAATCGTGAGAGATCGTTCTGAACACACACACACACACACACACACACACACACACACACACACACACACTGCTGCAACAAATATCTGAATTTGTTGGCCAATTAAAGCTGCACAAATTGGTTTTAAACTCTGTATTTGCAAATTAGTAGGACACAGCTACATGAAGATCTGCCTAACTTGGGTTAGAGTGGAAGATCTCCTGCTATAGAGCTCTCATTTGGACCCCAGGAACCTCCTTTACCTTCTCATGTACATCAGAACCTGACTTTACTAAAACAATTCTTATAACTGGATGAATCTCCACAATATCTAGTGGAACATCTCCCCAGAAGATTGCAGGTTATTATAACAGCAAACGCAGGCCAAATGTGGAATGGGATGTTCACAAACTCATTTTAAAAAGGGGTGAAATGGTTGCACACAGATTTCATCCTAAATGCAGCTTAATAACATGTAAAAGCGAATCCTGGCCGTCGTAAGGACGCATAAATCTTGTGTAGATATTTTAAGCCTCAGTAAGAGCACGAGAAGAAAAAAGGATGTCGGCGAACCTGCACTCACCCTCGCTGTAATGTTTTGATAGAAAATGTCTGTAAATGTGTAGCGCTGAGTGATTAACCACTCATGTGTGGGAGAAGCCTTTTCACGTCTCTGCCTCTCCGCGAAAGAGCGACACGTTCCAAAATAAACAGAACACTGGACAGATGGTGCATCAATAATGCAAAAACCTGCTAATTCCTACCTGGACCTGCTTTCATTTGTACAGTTTGAGGAACTAAATTTATTGCAAGACCCACAAGACACACACTTTCCTCGGAAGAAAAACTGAGGACACTCTTTTTTTCTGATAAATTCCACAAAAGCATCAGAAAAAAGACCTGCAGATCCATTAGATGGTTTCTGCTACGTCAGCAGCAGCAGAAATGTAAGACACATGTGGGAGGAGCTATCACAATTCTAATTGCTTTAATTATATGCACAAAAAAACTAAAGATCTACAGCGTGTGTGTGTGTGTGTGTGTGTGTGTGTGTGTGTGTGTGTGTGTGTGTGTGTGTGTGTGTGTGTTTCTGTGGAGTCCAAATAGGAGATTTGTGTCTCTACCAGAAGAACTTGTGTAAGAAGGAGAACAGGAGAGAAGATGTGATCAGACTCCCTCACCCACACACTCACACATGGAGGTGGAAGTTTAATGGTTTGGGGTTGTTTTGGAGCAGAGAAGGTTCCAGAAAGTGAAAGTGAACCAACATGGCTCCAATTCCACACTTCATCACCTTGCAGTTCCGTCTGGACTGGGGCTCTTTGGAACCGACTTCAGCGCACAACAAGACGATGAGCCGAAGCGATAAACACGTCTGAGTTCTGTACGTGTTATTTAGAGAGCAGACAGACGTCTGGAGTGATATCTATCATGGAACCTTCTGCCCAGTCACCACACCTCAATCCTACTGAACTGCTCTGAGATGAAGAAAAAAACTGCATCTAGTGAAGAACATCTCTGGTGTTTTACAAGAAACACAGCAAAGTATTACAGCTGATTGTTTTAAGGAATGAATTGTCCGGATTTCGAGAGTGTGTTAAGCTGTTCTTCAACATCTGCGGATGTTGTGTTTAACACGTGTCATAAAAAAAATCGCTAGTCGGCTTGGCGTCCAGCGTTTAAAAAACAACCACAATCTCTATTCCTGTTGATCAGATTGAACCCAAATCACATTCATTTGTAAATTAAAAAAGTACAAAACTGAATTAATTTGATGCTGTTCAATCAAACAAATAAACAAACAAATAAACAAATAAAGGGGGACTACATAAATCAATTTGTTACTAAATAAACAAATAAATAAATAATCATAAATCCATGCTTCTGATACAGATACACACAGCTGAGAGAGGACTATGGTCAATATTGTGTGTGTGTGTGTGTGTGTGTGTGTGTGTGTGTGTGTGTGTGTGTGTGTGTGTGTGTGTGCGCATGTTTCGTGTGGAGCCAGGTGGGGGTGCTGTGGATCTAGCTGGCTTTGCTCCAGCTGTCATACTGATAAACGTGTCACGTGATATCAGCGTGACAAGAAAAAGGAGACGCTGATTTTATTTTATTGTCACATGATGTCTGTGACTGAACCCTGAACCATGTGACCATGTCACATTTCCCAGCATTCAAAAATTGCCTATACCAATAATTTGTGAATAAAAATAACAAATAACAAACAAAAAACAACCAATCAAACATGAAACAAAGCAACAAACAAAAAACAAACAAATAAAGAAAGAAAGAAACAGTGTACACGGTACCCAATACCCACAGTAACAGTGTAGTTGTTACACTTACAAATCAAATTCTTTTTTCCCCATGTAATTATATATATATTTTTGTATTTAACACTGAATTATTTCACTACACAAATGCACTTTGTGGTCAAAAATAATTGGACACCCGACTTCTCCCGCCATATGTGGTTGAAGTGGATGATCTCCTGCTACTGAACAGCTTTGGGAACATGTGACTGCACCCCAGTCCTCCTCACTTCATCTACATCAGTACCTGACATCACTTACATCCTTGTGTCTGAATAAATCTCCACAAAATCTAGTGGAACATCTTCCCAGAAGAGTGAAGCTCACTATAACAGTAAATAGAGATGACATGTGGAATGGGATTATTTAAGTAGAAGAAGAAGAAGAAGAGGTACATAACAATCTTATGGTCAGGTGTCCACAAACTTTTGGGAATAAAGTGTAGTTATTATATATTAATAAACACACTGCATGTGCTTCCTTCTTCTCAGGTTGTAGTGATTTTATTGAGTAGAACCTGCTTTTGTTCTCATGCTCAGGCTCCTGGACGTGACTCTGACTAATATTACAGATCAATAAGCAGCTCGGAGTCGTGAGACCTCGACAGGAACAGCTTGTGTGAATTCAAATACTGAGAGCAGACGGACGTTTTCTTTCTTTTTTTCCTTTCTTTTGGTCTGGATAATGCACAAGCCACATCGATCGCTCCGAAAAGAGAAACTCTGTTCCATCCGGTGGTGAGGAGCAGAACGCTGGGCTGCCCTGTAATTAAAAGCCTCTTTAATGTGGATGGACTGACCAGTGTGTGTGTGTGTGTGTGTGTGTGTGTGTGTGTGTGTGTGTGTGTGTGAGTGAGAGTGTGTGTCCCCCCTGAATCATAAATAGATGCCCAGCAGTGACACGGGTGACTCAGGGGGTCGATATGTGCCTGGGATACGTCACCATGGCAACAAACATGGACATTACATATAAAAATATAAAAATACCAAAAATACCAAAATACCGCTTTGGCTACGAGATACGGGAGATCACTAAATACATTATAAAATAAAATAATTTTAAATTAATTAATAAAAAAAATTATATAGTAAATAAATTATTCAATCATTCAATTAAAAAAATGTGGCATTTAAATATTTTGATGTTATCTATATATTACATTATTTTATGTATTATTACTTTTGGATTTAATATTGTAATTTCCAAAATAGGCACAATTTTTTACTGTGAAAAAAAGTTGGAGATTAAAGTATTTACATACATTATAAGAAAATATTTTTTTTTGTAAAATCAGTAAATAAATATTTATTACGTGATGTGGACACGGTGATCCCATTAAAAAACCTAAACA
Organism: Silurus aristotelis; assembly: GCF_946808225.1. NCBI lineage: Eukaryota > Metazoa > Chordata > Actinopteri > Siluriformes > Siluridae > Silurus > Silurus aristotelis. Next base: position 1,079,622 of record NC_139587.1, on the reverse strand, counting down.
TTGCAGTTGTATTCACTTACTTGCACACGCCGTCCTCCGGATCCTCTAAGCCGAAGCGGGGGTCAAAGATCAGATGAATCCTGGCATTCTCATTGGCTGCCACGAGCCTCCACGCAATCACAGTGCTGCGTGGGTAAGTGTGTGGAAACCCGGGACTGTGGACGACCCCGTCCCCGCTCACCATCACTACCTTCTCATGCTGAGACTCCTGAACTCCTGTACACACACACACACACACACACACACACACACACACACACACACACACACACACACACACACACAATGTCAGGGTTATAAAGCACAAGTTATAGAATCGTTATAAAGATTTATCTTGTAATCGATTTGCTTGAAACGATCCGAGAAAATCACGCTAACGTAACGAGTTCTCTCTTAGCAATAATCCGTGTTGGGTCATGTGACCTCGGGCTTATCTTAACAACCTTTTAATTAACAATGATTATCCAATTAACTATAAAAGTGTCACTTTCAAGCGACTGCAGAAATCTCAGTGAAGGTCAAGACGGACTTTCAGTAAAGCTATTAAGCAGTATAGCTGCCTATACGCTAGCATGGGGTCGATCTGTAGAACCTCTCCCAGCTGAATCAGCCAGACTTGAATTTGTACAACAGAAATTATATTTGTGTCACAATACGCCACATGCTTTAAGCTTGAAAGGTCTCTTTAGCAAAATTGTATTTTAGCAACAAAAAAAATTCTATTAATTATATTGTATTATTATATTAGTTTATGCTAGGTATTATAACACAGTAAATACATAAGTAAAACTAAGCTAACTAACACTCAGCAAACTATTGAGTAAACTAGTGAGTAAAAGCTTATCTATTGCTGAATGCTAGGTTAACTTTTACACACTAGGTTATTGAGTAAATGAAATACTAGCCCAATACTAAACATATCTAAGCAAACTTAGCAAGTGAAAGCTAAACGTCGGTAATGATACAAACGAGTCACATGATGCTAGCTACTTAGCTAACTTTCACAACACTTTTTAATATAAAAAAATAAAATGTAAACATAAAATTCAGATCTAATGTTATTGCCTTTATATACAGTGTGTAATTACAATAAGAAAACTACTGAAGACCACTGAAGGAGCATAAACATTTACTGCAGCTGAGTGAATTCACTGATCATACCGTCAATGTAGAAAGTGTTTTTTAATGAGTTCAAGAGCGCTAGGCGGCGGTGTGGAACGTGGCGTGTCACGTGACATGGCAGAGGAAAGCGTGTGATGGTAATAGACAGCTGCTGGAATGCGACAGAGCTGAAAGGATTTTCACACGCAGTCGGAGCCCAACCAGGGGATACATTTCACTTCACCTTTCACACCGTCTTAACACACACACACACACACACACACACACACACACACACACACACACACACAAACACACACACACACCAATAGGTTCAACTGATGACAACAGTTTAAAACAGTAGACAGACAGACAGACAGACAGACAGCCAGACAGCCAGACAGCCAGATAGATAGATAGATAGATAGATAGATAGATAGATAGATAGATAGATAGATAGATAGATAGATAGATAGATAGATAGATAATTCCATTGAAAAATATTCAGAATTATTGGTTTACTTCCTGCTGTACAAAGCGCACACATCCCAAACACTCCGCTTACACTTTTGACCGCACTGACTCTATTTCGCTATGTAACCATGGCAACAAGCGTGAACAATAATTACACTGCCTGCCACTAATGTGGGCATCTTTGGCCAAATGTTGGTGGAGACCTGACCATACGATTGGTATGTGCTTCGTTATGAATATCACATTTAATCTCCATTTGCTCTTATAATGCTCTCCACTCTTCTGGGAAGATGTTCCACTACAATTTTGTGAAGATCCATTGAGCTTCCATGGTGTTAGGAAAGTCTGGACTGCAGTCAGCGTTCACATTCATTGTAAAGGTGTTCAGTATGGTTGGAGCTCTATAGAGGCAAATTGAGATAAAAATTTCAAATGATTAAAATATGTAACCCAAGCAACAGATGTTTGAATGAAGCCTCGTACGAGTTATGAGTTCTAATCAAAACCCAGACCTTGAAAATCTGGACATTTAGTCTCTTTGGAGATGAACCTTGGAGAAAAGAAATCCGTATTCAAATATGAAGCTTTGTAGATGTTATTATATTTTTTAGTAAATTGTATGTCAGATTATTGGCACATTTCCGTCTCAAATGCAGAAAGACTGAAATTTATATAGGCAGCAGTGACTCATTTGTCTCGTTATGCTGACGGAGCCGGCAGTGTGTATGTGTATGTGTGTGTGTGTGTGTGTGTGTGTGTGTTGTTGCGAGTGGACAGCAAGTCGAGTGTGCGAGAGAATGATTCATGCACGCTTCAGTTCCAGGAGTCTGTAACATGCCAAGAGCAATAACGTAATGATTTAATGTCTGCCTCGATAGTTACAGACAGCTGTGAGACGAACGTGAAGAATGGAGAAAGAAATTTGACCATCCTGAACCTCAGACGTGAGGAGGTACATCATCGGGGGCTTGACCATCCACGTTTTTCTCGTGTCAGGTCATGATTAGATGGACCAGAGGTGAAAAATGTGTCGCGTCTAAAACAGAATTGCAGATTCCTCACACACACATTTTTGGATGTTGTGCCCCGGAGAGCAGACAATCATCAGGCTTTCTGAGGTGAAGCGAGATCTCTGCAGCTCCCCCGAGACATTCAGCGCGAAACTTATCCAAACACGCGGGGCCGCGGGCGAGCGGTGTAAGGTTGCGCCGAAAACCTGCCTGTTCCGCGAGACAAAACACTTTATGTATCCAGTTATATAAACAGATCAGGGGGCTGGCTGTCGCTGCCAGCTCGGCTTTTCATGTCCTGTCACAGGAGAAGCTGGAAATGACACAACGCTTTGTTTCATCTCTTTTCAGCGTGTTCCAGCAGGACGCAGGGGATGCTGATTGACAGCTCGCTCTCAAAGAGGTTTCACGTTTCCTGCAAGATTTCACCGATTCAGACCTGCAGACTTGCTCTTTTCAATAATATTTACCCTTAAAGGGAAGACGGTGCTTCTCCAGCTCCCTGACCCCACACGATTAAGTGGAAAAATGTCAGAACAAGAACAACGAGTGCTCTTTATTTGCTGCAACAGAAAAATGAAACAGTGGAAATTTTCAGCTTCAGGTTAAAATGGAGAAAGTTTAGTTCTGGACAAGGTTACTCCACCTCATTCATCTATCCATCAGACCCTGTGTGAGACACCATCTACTGGAGAAGTATTTATTTCTGCATACATTTAAATGTTTGCGGTTCATATGAAAGGTAAATTATGACCTGGTTGATTTCTTATAAACAGCTAAGAACGTTCATGTTTCTTTATAAAGTCAATAAGTAATAAACTCTGCCCTCCCATTTTTATTTGGATATTTATCGTCTCTGGACAAAAATGAAATTTCATCTCTATTTTGTTGTAAAGATGCTCAAAAATCAAATCAAATAAATCACAAACTTCACCCTCACACCCTCTGTCTGATGGAGGGACCACCTCGATGGCCTCCTTTCTCAGGAGAGTGTCTACTTCCTGTTCCATGACCAGAGCCTGCTCGGTTCCCACCAGGGTGGAACACACCCGGTCGAAACGGGGTGGACGAGACTCTGACTGAATCATATAGCCTTGATCTACAGTTCGCAAGACACGTCTAGCAGAACTTCCCACGCTGCCAGGTAGTCTTAGGGGTATCAGTCTCTCGAGAGTGACCTTCGATACACCTGGGCAACGCCCTAGTGCAGCTCTAGTGGCTTTAAAGAAGGCGGCAAGTTCTCCTGGTCCGCTACAATGCCGGGCGAAAACCCATGAGGAAGCCCGCTGGAGCTGGCTGTCCCCTGAAACACATTTCGTGGCAGGGTTAATAAACCAGGGCCGGGAGCTCACCGTATAATGCGGTGCAACACGCCCTCCAGCCAATTCCCCAGAACAGCCTATGTCAGGACTTTTTGGCCAAAGCCCTCTTATTAAAACGACAGTCCTTCGGCCAAGAGTGTCACACAAGATCCCTCACAGGGGGAGTGTGAGTAGCGGTGCACTGTTTCTGTACTTCCCGATGACAGGAGGCACTGGGTTGTGTTTGGGGCTGTGCCCGCCAAGCAGCCCCATGAAAGTGACGTAAAAGGAACCACTGAAATGCTGCAGACTGTGTCGAGGAGCACAGCTCTGCCCGTCAGTAGTATCCGATAGGGTGAGCCATAGGTGCCTCTCGGAGGAGACTAGTGCGATCATAGACCATCACAGTGGTCTTTTTGTGGCCCTAAGAGCCAAATCCACCCACATCTAGCTCTCGCAGCCTGATATGCCTGTAACACTGCCATGGTTTGACCTGCTGAAACATAAGCCCTACCCACCAGCGCTGTTACAAAGGAGCTTGGTGGGCAGTGTCGGGGTCCTAAGGGACAATGCGACACCTGGGTAGAGATAGCTAACCAACGTCTCTACAACCTGGGGCATCGACCTGTAATCCCACTACAGTATGTTGATTATAGCTTCCTGGACGTGATGTCACCCTGCCGGTGACCCCAGTGATTCAGAGCTTGTACAAGGTGGAAGCATTCCCAAAGTGTTGTTGTAGCAGCTTGAGTTCCCTCAGGGAACTGATTGGAGTGCAGAGATCTCCTCAATAAAATCCTGTTCCAGACTGGGCCAAAGGTTCACCTTCCTACATGATAACTACCCAAAGCACACAGCCAAGACAACACAGGGGTGGACTGGGGACGACTCTGTGAATGTCCTAGAGTGGCCCAGCCAGAGCCCTGACCCAAACCCTATTGAACATCTCTGGAGAGACCTGAACCTGGCTGTTTATCGACATTCTTCATCCAACCTGCCCCAGCTTCAGAGGATTTGCATTTACATTTATGGCATTTGGCAGACACCCTAATTCAGAGCAACACTGTCAACTTGGTGGTGCTGGGATTTGAACTCAAGACATTCTTCCAACGTTCTGACCACTGAGCATCCAATTCCCATATTTGCCATGAAGAATGTCAAAAACAATCCACAATCCAGGTGTGCAAAGTTTTTACATCAAACCCACAAAGACTTGAGGGTCTAATTGCTGCTAAAGGAGCTTCAACTATGTACTGAGTAAACGTAGCGTCTGAATACTTATGTACGTGTTTTTATTTAATTTAATTTTTTATAATTTATAGACTTGTGTAGAGTTCTGTCATCACTTTATCATTATGGGTTATAAAAAGTAGATTAATGACAAAAAAAAAAACGATTTAAACAATTGAAGCATATATATATATATATATACTGTATATGAGCTGATGATAGTGATGACTGACTTTTTTATTGAAATTTACATTTATTTTAATAAACTGCTGCACAAAACTGATTTTATTATCAGTGACACACAAACCCGAAATCACCTGAACCCTCCGTCTGTCCATCACCACCCGTGCATGAAGAACAACAAGATCTGACCTCAGCACTAAGAGTTTAACACACACACACACACACACACACACACACACACACACACACACACACACACACACACACACACACACACACACACAGTCTTGACACATAGCCGGTCAATTAGCAAAACACATTCAACTTATCAGAAACACTTCCTGATAGAATTCCGACAGAGAAATCAAGAACAAAGTGAAACTACAGATGAATAATCACATTCCAGAAAGTGTTTTTGCATTCAGTCACAGGGAGAGAGAGAAATAATGGGATGGAGAAGGATAGAGAGAAAGAAATCTAAAAAGAGAGGATGAGAGATGGGGGATGGAGAGAGAGAGAGAGAGAGAGAGAGAGAGAGAGAGAGAGAGAGAGAGAGAGAGAGAGAGAGAGAGATAGAGAGAGAGAGAGAGAGAGAGAGAGAGGGAGGGGAAGAAAGATGGAGATGGAGAGTGAGAGAGATGGAGGGAGGGGAAGAAAGAGGGAGATGAAGAGAGAGAGAGAACAGTGGCTCTGCTTTATCGCACCACCTCTAACCCTCTAACAGCCTGAACAGTGATTTATTCCTCCAAACCCGCAACAAAGCCGTGTTTCTGAAGTCGCTTTCATGGCAGTGGTGTGTGTGTGTGTGTGTGTGTGTGTGTGTGTGTGTGTGTGTGTGTGTGTGTGTGTGTGTGTGTGTGTGTGTGTGTGAGGTGACCTCATCCGAGCAGGTTAAATAATGCCGTACGTTGATCAGAGGCTTTTCCCCTGAGTGCATTACCTCAAACATGACTTTTCCTTGACCCACTTTTCCCCTCGCTTTCTCGCTCCCTCCATCCCTCCCTCGTTCCCTCGCTTTCTCGCTGTCTCTGATTAAGGGAGGAAGTGGAGGATGAATAAACACAGACACACAGAGCTACCATTGTGCCTCGGCCCTGCATCAGACCTCCGACCGAGCGCACGGTTTAAATATTAACCCGCGAGCACTTCAAGACAAAGAGAGTTCTCACACGTGCCTGTGTGTGTGTGCGTGTGTGTGTGTGTGTGTGTGTGTGCATATGAGCAAATTCAGACACGTCTACGGAGTAACGACAGACCAAACGATCCTATTAAAGAAAAAAGAGGCATATCCCTGTAATATCACGTGTCAGAAACGTGTAACGGTTTGCAGTGATTGATGGAGTCGCGTGACACCAAACTTCTGGCGTTGAGGAATATGAGAGGAACGAAATACGTCTGCAATTTGTTATCTATCAGATTTCCATATCTAATACAACTAATCACACATGTCTGGATCATGTCCTGACTATGATGTCATCAAAGTGCGCCTCCTACTGCGTTCCATCTCGGCTCACAATAAGCAGAAAAAAAAGATTTATTCATTAAAAAAATTAACGCAACACCTTTATCAGCAATCATTTATTCATCAGGCAGATGATAAGCCCCGCCCCTTGATTGTTTTCTGAGGCCAAGTGTTCGTGCTGTCCAGATAAGCGAGCTAATATTATATACTCGATTCAAAAGTGATCATGTTAATCAAATTATTAATAAAGTTTCCATGAGGATTTTTTTTTTACTTTATAAAATCTGAACAAAAATTTTAATTAATAAAATTAAACAAAGAAAAACAATTAAAAAGTTTTCTAAGTGAGTCATTTACTACACACATCTCTGGTGTTCATCATATTATCATATCATATTAAATACTTATTTTTGCCAGAAACAAAACCCTCAAATTCATATAAAGACAATTTTAATTTGTAACTTTTTTCAAGAACGTGAATTCATTTAGTTTATTATTTTACTGCATGTTCATTTACTTGTTTGTTTTTTTTGTTTTTTTCTTGTTAACAAATAAAAAAACTATTCTTATTATTTTTATTATTATTATTATTATTATTATTATTATTATTATTATTATGGGTGCCAAAACTTTCAGTCATTCCTACAGACACTGTGAACACAGTCGTATGAGGAGCAAATCGGGCGACTCCTCCAGACACTGTGGATATTTGAAACACTAAACTATTGGAACGCTGGCTTACGTTTCTTCCTCTGCTCTAATGCTGTAAAATCCCTCGTTTTTTCTCATTCATCGAGCACCGTTTAATCCCTGCATGTGATTAAGGATGAAATGGAAGCCCCTCGTTTACCGTATCTGCTCCTCGCTTCCTGATCTGTTTCTGCTCTCCTGCTTTCAAGTCTGAGGAACATCTGCTACTGGTTACGACACGAGGCTGGAAACTACAGGTGCTGTAAATTCCACAGCTGCCCTTATGATATTTATTACAGTTAGGAGAGAGAGAGACAGGATGGGGATATGGGGGAGAAAGAAAAGAAAGAAAGAGAGAGAGAACTCAATCCAGGAAGGAACTTTCTCATGCCATTAAAAAATCATTTGGTTTTATGAGCAGGTTTGGTTTTTATCTAATGACTCAATATGTGAAGCAGATTTTTTTTCTTTTGGTTTTTTTGTTTTCCCTACACACACACACACACACACACACACACACACACACACACACACACACACACACACACACACAAAATGCTCACCTGCTCTCGCTCAATCAGACAGAATTTATTCTGCATGTTTACAGATGTACATTTCTTGAATCAAACAAGGTTTTAATAAAATCGTAAACTTGTGTCTTTGTTGTTTGAATCTTCGACTGAAATTTCCAATTCAGGATCATGAACCTTATGGACTTTCGCGTGTTTTCACATGTTCATCCAGCCAGACCTCGGATTCTGATTGGTTGTAGATCGTTGACTTTGATTTAATTGGTAGATCACGTGAATATAACACGTTACGGTTTCTATAGTAACAGCTGGTTCTAAAGGAACTGTACGTTTTGTGCATTGAGGGACGTTTCAGTGCAGAACCTGTACAGAAGAACACATCCACAGTGTCAGCGCTGTGTAACAGTAACACAAGTAAAGCTTTTACTATTATTATCTGCTACAACACCAGAACTCGTTCAATTATTTTTAGTGTTTGGTGACTAGAAAAGGCGTCAGGACCACCGGTGCTGAAAATGAAATTAACCAACCTCGTGACTGACAGGGTGTGTGACGGGCTCGTCACCTCGCTGCTACAGGTCAGGAATCACGTTCACACACACACACACACACACACACACACAAGTGAGTACAATTACTTTCTGATTCTCGGGTCCTACCGTCTTGTTTAAGCTACAAAAACTCCGGACGTTTCCGTGTTTACGGTGCGAGTAGCGAGGATGCTAACACGCAATGAAACGTAGCTAGCATCAGGGTTTAACGCTAAAATAAAGGTTTACAGCACGTCTCGTCTCACATTTAGCGGCGTGAGAGCAGGTGCAGGAGATCGACGACTGCCCTGTCAACACATGCACTGAAATCCAATACAGCACAGTCTGGAGCAGGGGTTTAAAACACACACACACACACACACACACACACACACACACACACACACACACAAGATCTTTACTAGCGCTACACACATCAACGCTCATCTGTTAACACACTCTCTTAAAACGCACCACAACATCCGGAAACCAGATCTTCACCGATCCCAAACCGGCTCACTGCCATCTGGGGGTGAGGAAAAGTTTTGGCACCCTGTTCTTTCATTTCTGAATATTTACACAAACTTTTCCCTCCAAAACTTATGAGCTAATTAGATGTTTTGCAACAAAACCTAAGCAATCTAGGAAAAAAGCTAGCTGATCACTTGGTCTTGAGCATACCTTTAAAGAGTATCATTCTAGCACAACTATATCAGCAATCATCAGTTGCTAACACGTCTAATAAACATGCTGACGTGGCCATGCTTGTGCAGTTTCTTACCGCATTTGATGCTAAAAATGAAATTATAAATCTACAGAAGTATTTTTTCAGTCATTTGCCATCACTTCTGAGGTAAATGTTGATATTTCTGATATTTTGGAGTCATTACTTGTGTGAGTTAGACTTTCTTTCATTCTATAAGAAACATTTCAGCCAGATAAATCTCCATAATAGCTACTCACAGGCTTGGTGCCCATGTTTTCCAGTTGGTTATCAACAGTTTTACAGTGATAGCCATCTACATGAATTTATTTATTTATTTACACTACAAATGCACATTCTCTTCCAGGAAGTTCTTTAAGTTTAACAGGGATTGCTTGTAGGTTCTTTGTATGTTCTTTTTGTAACCACAAACCAATGTTCTGTCTGTAACATATCGCAGGAAGGTGCTGTATTTTGTACAGAACCTTGCATTCCATATAGAGACGACTCTTTTAGAGAAAATATATAATAATATAACAAAAACGTTCTTTCAATGAAAAGGTTTTCTGGAACATAAAAGTGACCTTAAATGTGAAGCTTATTTTTCTATAAACAGGAAATATAAAACACAGATCTTTTCTCAGAAAGGTTTTAGGAACCTGTGGGTTGTGGAAATGTCGACTCGGTAGCTTTGATTAATTCAGAAGCTCTGCTCTCAGTCTGTTCCTCAAAAGAATTGATGTAAAAGGAAATCTTCTCACACAGTCGCCACTAACAACTTCCATAAAAGAACAAATAAAACCCAGGAGAAAAGAAAAGCCTACGTGCCTCTTCTCGATCATGACAAAGCGCTGCTCGGGGTCG
>NC_139587.1:1054544-1067044 GCF_946808225.1 Silurus aristotelis | reverse complement strand
GGAAAAATCTAACAACCACCTGAGAAGCTCGACTCTCATGCTGGTGTGAAATACCAGAGTAGGAGGTGTGAATAGAACGAAGCGATAAAACCCCAGCAACATGACGACTCAAACCACATCAGGACTAAATCTTATTTTTCCACTCCACTGAGCAGATGATGACAATCATCACTCCACTTCTCCAACATCTCACCAGTTTTCTCAGGAACGCTTTCTCAGCCTGATATACTCTATTTCAGCTGCTGAAACATGATAGCATCTAACAATTGATCTGCACAAAGTTCCAAGCAGTCAGATCCTCTGCTGAGGTGGAACAGGGACTCAGCTGAAGCCTGGAAGACATGTGATGTGAGGTGATGCTTTTTGCTAAACCCTTTCTTTAAACAATCACTGACTAATCACAGCTCAGGAACCGTCGCTCAGGAACATTACAGTAGCAAGGGTTTAGACTTGTGGTACCGCTCGTATTCACTGGACTGGAAGTGGAGAACAAACCGTTTCCCGGGCTGATACACGCTAGCTAGCTTCAGGGTTGATCGACCTCCTTACGATATCTAGCTTTTCTGGAAAATGGATTGAAACTTGAAAATCAACTTGAGCATGGCTCTGCACTCTGAAGGTGCTGTATCATGGCTGATCCCAGCTTCTAACATCACTGGAATACACGAGGAATGAATTTCACTGTGCTGTACACAGATTTACATTTATAGAAGATACTCCTGGTCATGTGATGAAGCTCGTTCAATGGAGCTGATGATCTTCCCAGAACCGTACAAACAACTTTTACAACTTTCACCACCAAGGTTCTACAAATTCCCACTTTCATCATCATCATCATTATAAATTAATCAGACTGAAATTCATTACAGAATCTCCAGCCACCTTCTGTTTGCACTTCCTCAATAAACTTCTGCACCTGAATTACATACGCAATGTGTTTGCTCTCCTGCAGATCTGTTTCTAATCTGTAATTTCCTTCATCTGTCTCTCTCTCGGTATCGGGCAGGAAGACGGCCGTGCTTGCCTTGACACTTTTGATTAGAAGTGTACATATTTAAGAGGCGTTGTCGAGCTGCCGTGTTCCTGTGAGAGGTGTTTGCAGGTGTTTTACAGGAAACCTGGACATGAAATCTAACCTGAACATGAAAGAATTACGACAGTCCGTTTGGACAAACTTAAACCGAGCGCTGCAGGTCCACCAGCAGGTGTGTCCTGTTTCTGTCCTCGAGCTATGAATAAAATCCCTGTTTTAGTGGTGGACATCTCGGTGCTGATGGAATCATGGTGGTCACTTTTAAACATGCCACAACAGTAAATTAGCTTTTATGAACATGCAGACTTTAGCGTACCGCTCTCCAAGTTGCTATGTCCTAGATGAGTTAAATCAGAAGTAGAGATGCACAAATTCATTTTCCCAAGTGAAAGGTGTGATTTTACTCTCCATTCATTACGTTTTTCATCTAACTTTAACTCACAAATGTATCCAACACACGTTTGAGGTGGCATCAAAGAGTTTGGAGACTAATGGTGTAAAATCCCAAGGACAGCAAGTTAGAACAAAGTGGGAACGTGAAATTCTGCGTGAAACTGGACAAATCTGCAACAGAGACATTTGACGTGACGTACGTTTGACATACATGACGCTGTGTTTCGAGCGGTTGTTAAAAAACTTCTGTTTTGAATTTCTCAATAGAAGATTTCTTATTAAACTTAGCTTCCTATTAGCATAAAATAGCTGCTGCTGCAGAGGTTATGCATTAGTAGTTAGTTAGGAAACATGAAGTCACGATCTTGCTAAGCTAATCTTGAGTATTTTTGTGTATAATTCTAGAAGACTATCAGTGACTAATGAATTGATTTGAATGAGTAAATGGAAAGAAAAAGGGGAGAAAACCTTGCTGGATGCCACATTGCAATTTTTCAGTGCTATTAAGCCTCGCTAGCCAGGCTAACAATAAATAAACAGTAAATATGCTTTAAAGTTTAAAAGCTTGTCAAATATATTTCTAAACTAAACTGTGACTGGAGTTATAAATCCGGCTATTATTAAAACCAGAGTTATTAAAACTGCAAAAAAAACAAACATCAATGGAAAAAATAAAACAGTGGACCGTAAACAGGACTCTGTAGAGCATATTTAACTTCTTTAATAGTATATAAGCTCTTTACAATCCTGATGAAGAATGCCGTTAAAAAGATGGTGGACTTTGCAGCTGATGATTCTGATCCAAACAATTAAAGATGATAGGCTAATAACTGAACCAGGCCCAAAACAACGACGCTGAACAATCCTTATAAAACAATCTTAAATGGAAAGCAGCCGAGAAGCATTAGGAGAACCTTGACAGACACCAGTTTGGAGCTTCAGCTTTAAAGATGCGGTGGACGTCTTGATTCCATCACACACTGCAGCTCGGATGGAAAGCGTTTAGAGCGATCACCCAGGCTAGATGAAACAAACCGGGAGCAGGAGACATTTGTACCCAAAGTATTGTCTGGTCTGGAAAAGAGCTGCAGATGGTTTTGCCACATTGCGCTGTTATTTTGCAGACGCAGGTGTCCTGCCTGGAAAACAGCTTTCATGATAAATTAATGAAAAGTCTTTCCAGAAGCATCACCAGCGTTACTTCAGCAGAACCGACCAGAAAAAGTAGCAACTATATACAATATGTTTCAACGTCTAAATTGAACCAAAATGCGTTTATTTCGAGATCATCAATCATTAGACAGATCAGTCTTTATCAGATTCACGCACAGAGAGCTTACCGCTTACCTGGTCTTCTGAGATCAATTCTCTCTGGATTAGAGAGCTCATTTACACATTTCAGCTCACTGCAATATCAGTGCTGCAATATTCCAGACCAAGAGTGTAATAATCATCATCATCATCATCATCAGCAAATCATTTGGACCACCAGGGCTCCAATATTGCACTTCAGAGAATTCACAAGATGAGCAGTACGAGCGTGATAGAGCTCACAGATGTGTTATTACTGCATATTTATATTATTACGGCTCAGAAATTTCCAAGTGCTGAATTTCAAACAAATAATTTTGCCTTTTTTCTACCTTGTGATAATGGAGGAACGTCTATGAAAACCCAGAACTTCTCCTGGAGATCCTGTCTATTTTGTGATGCGCTCTCAGATCAGGGTCATACGAGGTGGTATGGTCTGGAGACTCACTTTGTTTAGAAGAATGTACTTTGTTTTTAACATTTCCACATGATCACCTTAAAAAATTGTCTCTTTGTACAGTAATACAGACCTCCCAGTGTTCTTCTCATGAAAGTCTTCTTTTTAAAGGGTGTCAAGCACCTTCTGTGATTTGCGTCAGATCTCCACAACAGTGTCAAAACGCTAAGCTTTGAGCTTCATCTTCGGGAAGAGGGCGAAGTCCACAGGAGCTAAATCTGAGATTGTGTGGTTCGCTCTCCGGCGATTATCATGCACGAGTTGCCGAATGGTTTTGAAATTCTCGGGGTTAAAGCTTGTCGAAGGTCTTCCTGATCTCTCGTCGTCTTCCGGAGATGTCCTTCCTTCCGTCTACAAACCTGAGCATGTGGTTATAACAGTTTATGAGGACGTGTACAGATTTATGACCAGGCGTTCTCATCATGTAATGTGTTATTAAGAGTGTTTTTACACCCCAATTTTTTAAGTTCAAGAGATCCTCTGAAACAGGAGATCCAGTTACAGTGATGTCATCAGTTACGGCGGCGTGGCGTAACTTTAACGCACTGTACCGTATAACTGCTTCGTATTTCTGTATCACGGTATGCAGACGTTCTGTCCGGTGCAATGCAGAGACCAATAAATCAGAGATTGGAGTCCAGAGTCTGTTTGAGGTGGACAGCTGTTGCTTAGAGAAATGGATCCTCGGTCTCTGGGGAGATCTGTGGGTTCCCTGTAACATTTCTGTGTGTGTGTGTGTGTGTGTGTGTGTGTGTATTTGTGCCTAGGCCCTATGCCAAACATTCTCCTCACACCAGGCGTGATTGAGTTACACACGCTGGAGTGTTTGACACACGGCTGTATTTCATGTCTCAGTGTGTATGAGGCCACGTAATGCAATTTGCCTGCCACGGGAACCCTGTCGCTTCATCGCTGAGTCCTACAACAGGTGTTCCGGCTTTTTTTTCCTCACCCCTACAAACACAATGTCCATATTTCAGCAGCGAATGTTGAACCGCTGACAGAATGATAATGAGGCTGTTGGTCACGCTGATACATACTGCCTTAGCGTGTTCTGCAAAAATTCTAGAACAAGAACCTTAAAAGGAGCGTCAGCTGGGTGAAAGCTAAACAATTATGAGGTGTATCTATTAATAGTGTATGTAAAAGGAGGAAAAATAAACATTAGAGATTCTTTAGGCAGGATGATCAAGGTGTTAGCATAGCTGCTGGTTTTTTGGTCATTATTAGCATCAGTGTGATGAGATCTCATCATCTATCGGAAATGTTTTTCTCTAGAGTCATGTAGTAATTGTGGGGAAAAAGTTGTAAAGAAAGTTAGATTGTGAATAATAATCGAGACTCTGCATGCAGCAGCGAGGGTGGATCGTTAGCGGAATGAAACGCTAGCATTTGGCAGCAGCGGCGGCGTTTCTTAGCCCTGTCTTTGTCTGTCCTGGAAGAAGGTATTAAAAGAAAGAGAAATAGTGACAGATGGAGGGTTGAAGATGTTCTCCCAGAAGGGACAGGAGGAGCATATGGCAGCACTGTGGTGCTCTGTTGTTTCCACTGAAATGCATTTCATCATATTTCACCTTCGATACACCAAAAACAGCAGCCGGAAACCTTCTCAGATGCTTATTCATTCACCAAACATCTCACCACAGCTGCAGCTTGTTTTATCCGTATTAGTCTGAACTTTTTTTTCTTTTGATTTCTCAATTCAAACAATTAAAACACAGAAATGTCGGAGCAGCATGTGGAGCTGAAGATGTCTTCATAAAACACCTGCGTGATAATATAATGAAAAACGTGAACCAAAGCTTCAACCAAGTACACGTAGAAGTCGCTCCGAGAGAATCATCACGAAATTAATGATTTTATAATTTAATTAAGATGAATATGCCTATTATAAACACTTCATGTTGCCTATGCTCGGTATTAGTGACGGGGAGATCGGATCATTTAGCACGTTGATGACCACAGTTTACGCGCTTATACGAATGCTAACTCTGTGTATTCTCTGTAGATAGCTTGTAAGGGGTGTTTGAGCTCCTGAGCTTGTAATCGGACCTTCACAGGTTTGTAATCATGACACCATGTTGATATTCAGCCTGGAGCTTTGAGCTGGAACTAATAATCTCATGGTGATTTTATGAAGTTCTTTTCTTGTGTTCCACTCGCTCCCTGTTTTTAAATGATAGGGTCTAAATGACAGATTGAGCTTGTGTTTGTGGAGGTAGCATCGCCATCTGGAACAAGACTCTGGAACTTTTCACATCTCCACAAGCTTCAGTGACGGCATCCACACACACTCGTTAAACCACAACAAAAATCAGATTTCAAAAAGTTGGTTCGATCTCAAAGCCATGTGGAAGAGTCGAGTCCGTTCGATAAGAAGATCTCGGCGAACTGATGAGCTGTGGAGGTACGTTTCCAGAAGAAGGAAAAAAGAATTTGCTGTAAAAACAAGACGACTCATGACCATCGGTTTGACCTCGATGTTTTTAAGTCTGGTGCTTTCGTGAGATGAGGTGTGTGTTGAGTCAACATCGGTCATCGAGCGGCCCGGCAAAACAGAGCGGCTCAGATCAAATAACCCACAACGGGAGAGTGAGAGTGAAAAAAATGACAGAAAATGGAGAGACAAAGAGAGAAAAAGAGGTGTATTGGGGCATTTAAAAATACCTCACTGACACCAAGAGTTCAAATCTGCCAAGGTATGTAGACGGTAACCGAGGTCATCACATGTGTGTTATTTTCTCTGCCAGAAAAAAAGACCTTTGGAATTCATTTTGCTAAAAAACACAGATGGCTCCCGGTTACGAGGGGCGATTGATCATAAACGTTATTACGGCGCTCCAGAACGACCTCTAAACCTCAAAACCTGCTGGAACGTTCCAGTGTCCACTCGTGTCCTTCTCACGTTACATGTTAGTGATTTTATATTTTATGTAGCTAAAAAAAGCTCAAGAGTAAACAAAAAGCTCGTAAAAAAAGATGATCAGCGATGATAAGAGCATTTAAAGTGTCAGGCGAGTGATGGATGGTGAAGGTGAAGATCAGTGTAAATGCATGAAGGTGTCAAGGAAATGAAGGAAGTTCAGACGAGACTGGGGGAAGACTCTGACACGTACTTATTGTGTCAAGGAACAACGTCAGAGCCCCGGGCGAGTCGCCCTCACACCTTCTCATTTCACAAAGACCAGAGTTAACATCTTTTCATCACTTGTTTATTTCTATTCCTACATTCATTCATCGGGAACATTTAAACCAAAGCTTGTTAAACATCAAACTATCTTCTGGTTTGGTGTGTCGGTAAAAGCCCAAGTCTGAAAGTTCTCCACTGAGGAGCTTCATGACCTGCGGTTAAGCAGGACTCGCTTATCACAACATATAATCTTCCATTTTGAACAGCCACCAAGAGGAAACAGTTGTTCTGGAAGATTACAGACTTTCAAACCTCATTCGTATTTTTCCCTCTATCTTCAATTTTCTCTCTCTTTTTTTCTCGCTCTTTTTCTCCCTCCAAGAAAACCACCAGGCGAAAGGTCTTTCCCCTCGCTGATTGTGGGGGTTTGGTGTGTTATTTTAAACCTCTCATTATCTCAGAAGGACTCTCGGAGCATGCAGATCAAAGAGATTCGGACTCGGAGACGATGGACAAAGAGCCATGTGACGGATCCTGGTTAGCACTCAGGCTAAAACTAGCAAATAGATAGCGGATTTTCGGCGTGACGTCTCAGGGAGACAGAGACCTCGTTTTCCACCATCATCAGCAGAGGAAACGTTTTTTTTAGACTCGATACCAGGAGGTTTTTAGAAGCAGCTGCTTTTGTCAGCGTGTTTGTTTGTTGAATCCGAGTCAAAGCAAATTGCTACCTTTGGTGTGTTTGCTATTTGGTGTGGTTTTTAAATGAAAAAGAAAAGAAAAAATACCAGAAGGAGGGTGTGTAGGGATAAAAATGGCATTTTAGAAATTGCCATTGGTCGGAAATACGCGGAAAAACTAAATCAAGTCTTTTCTAAGGGATTGGAAAATCAAAGAAATCTACTGAGCACAAAGAAGAGAAGAAAAATGACAAATATGTAAATATTTAGTGGTGTTTCCTTGATGAAGGACTTAGTCGAATCCGATTTGTGTGTGTGTGTGTGTGTGTGTGTGTGTGTGTGTGTGTGTGTGTGTGTGTGTGTGTGTGTATATATACGTCAGGGATGTGCTTTTAGTACAGCACAACATCCAAAATGAATGTACAGGATTAAATTAGAACAGAATATATTAAACATCCCCATGTAACCACAAAAATGGTATGATTCTTGTTTCATAACAAAGTCTGCAAAGATTCATTTGTGGGATCTGAAGTTAAATCAGACTCCTCCTATCAAATTATTGCATCTTCAACTATTTTGGGTCAGGCCTAATAAATAACCAACAATAAAATAATGCAGAAATTGAAAATAAGTTGCGCATCACACTTGTAGAACACATCGCATTTCTGCAGCGTGTCAGATCTCTTCAAAATCTTCTGCTTTATGAAACTGTAGCACTGCAGCTCAGTGCTTTAGCTCACTTTAGCTTTACCCCAAACACAGAACATGTCCGGATCTGGACCACCTCATTCTTCTGATCAGACCAGATCTCTAGAACTCAGTGAATTTCTGCAGGGCTTTACTGTGGGGAAAGAAAATCCTGCAACCCAAAAAACACACGGATCATGTTTGAGTCACCTTCTGCAGGTTCAGAGTTTATTCACTTTCTCAGGCTTCTCAAAGGTTCTGTTCAAACTTCACACTGGGGATCATTCGAAAAAGGAACAGGAATAATGGTAGAAAGGACCAGAACTTGAGGCTTCTCTAAGGTTCTTGAGGGTGTTTGTTCTTCTCTCTGTATGTAATATTTAACTTTTCTGATGCAGAACCATATAATTGCTTTGCAAAGCACAGGCTTCAGGTCTGTATTTACGACGTGTCATCAAAATTGAGAAGGTAAAAAAAGCAAATGTTCAGCCTCTAAAAACAGCTTTGAGACAGGAAGAGAAAACAAATGAAAGCCGTGACCCAGGTCTTTAAAGGAAGTGCCCTCCTGGATTCCCTTTATGGGAAGATATTTGCGCTCGAAGGCTGACATGGCAAACATCAGGCAGGCGTGGACTTGCCAGCGAATCCGCCACTCTTTTAAAGCTCAGTGGACACGGTAACGCCGTAAATCTCCCACTTTCTTAAAAGAGAATTATCTCCGGACAATGTGTGCGAGCGCATTTAATTCCTGCTGTAGTATATTTAATGCTCATGAAAAGAACTCGGTTTTCTGGCACAACTCGACACGAAAGCTTTGCTCCCTCACGGCTTTTAAAGCACGACTTGAATTGGCAGAGTGCAGGGTGTCGACTGACAGCTCGCTTCAGTGCCTGGAGAATTGCAGCCTGGAGCGCTTCACGTTGAAAAAAAAGAAAAAAGAGGTCAGGGCAAACTTCTGCTTTAACAGGGAGTCATTTGTCTCGGTGTGTGCCGTGAAAAGCTCATCTCATTTCTCAGTTCTTTCAGCCGGGTGCTGAAAATTATTCTGGAAAGGTTTCGCGAGTTGCGACAGCAAACGCACAGCAGATAAAAGCTATGGAAACCTCTTAACACAACAGAAAGGCCGTATGGATGGAGAAAGCCAAGAAGGAATGTTTGCCAGCTCTCACATCATTGCCGCTTTTGCTGCAACAGCAATAGCTGTGATATTAACTCACGTCCTTTAATGAACTTCAGGCTGCTTCAGTCATCATGGTGTCTGAACTGATTAGTGATTTCTGTAAGTCCCCAACAAACGTGTAGCTTCGCCACGTGCTACATGAAGCATCTTACTGCTAACAAACCACGTTATAGACCTGATGACCTTCACGTGTTTTAGCATTCACGTAAAAAACAGTGGGATTAGTGATTGCGGATTGGGGATTAGTGATTGTGTATTGGGGATTAGTGATTGTGTATTAGGGATTAGTGATTGTGTATTGGGGATTAGTGATTGTGTATTGGGGATTCGTGATTATGTATTGGGGATTAGTGATTGTGTATTGGGGATTAGTGATTGCAGATTGGGGATTAGTGATTGTGTATTGTGGATTAGTGGTTGTGTATTGGGGATTAGTGATTGTGTATTGGGGATTAGTGATTGTGTATTGGGGATTAGTGATTGTGTATTGGGGGTTAGTGATTGTGTATTGGGGATTAGTGATTGTGTATTGGGGATTAGTGATTGTAATTGGGTTTTGGGGATTACTAATCGGTGGTGATTGGGTATTGTGTTGGTGATTGGGTTTTGGGGATTAGTGATTGGGTATTTGGGATTAGTAATTGGTGGTGATTGGGTATTGGGAATACAGTAATAAGTGATTAGGCTTTGGGAAAGAGTGTTTGTTCAATGATTGGAAGCTGAGAAACACTGATTAGTTTTTGGATGTTTGGAAACAGTGTTAATTGATGTTTGGCCATTTGGAATACAGTGGTGAATGATAGTTAGGGCATCTGGAAAGCTGGTGATTAGTGATCAGTTGTGGGTGGTGATTATTCTTTCATTTTTCCTGGGTATTGTATCAGTGCCATTTTCAGTACAAACACAAGCAATGGATCATTTGAGTCACAAATTCATTGCAATGTTTTGGAATTTTGCTAAAATGCCAGACTTGAAAGAGAGAGAGAGAGAGAGAGAGAGAGAGAGAGAGAGAGAGAGAGTCCTCAGTGTCTCAATCACTGACGTGCTTTAAGTTTGAGTTGGATTCATGTTGCCTTTTGGCTGGCGATGGTGAAATACGTCACTCTGCGTGATGAAGGTTTGATCTATGATCACTTTACGCTCTATTACTTACCACATATCTCAAGTGTCTGTGGTGAAACTGAAACTCTACACCACACTCGGTTTAAACATGGATCAGCTTTACAGCAGTGTTACGCTTCAATATTTGTTCCACTTGTGCAAGAAGGCCACTGTAGTGCATTTGAAGGACCTCGGTTTGTTCATTGGAATTTTTTCCGCAGAGCCACAGAATTTTTGCAGCACTTTGTTTTTACTGTCCTCGAGTTCACCTGCCCATGTCCACACTGGACCTGTCAGTGATTGCTATTCAACTCAAATGCCACATTAAGCCTTGTTTCTCTCTACAGATGGATCCTGTAAATCCACTAAGTGCTCAGCTGTTGCTTTTGCTTTTATCCCGCCCCTGATGCTGGAGGGACTACAGCAGCTTAATGAGGGATAATTGGGCTCTGGAACAAAACGCCTGCAGAAAACACTTTGCAATAACTGAACATCATCCAGCAACAGGTCTGAACACAAAAAAGATTCAGGACGTTTATTGAATTGTGTGCACATTCATCTTCCATGCTGCAGTGATGATTTACGCACCTCAGAAATACAACCAACGTTTACCTAAAGATCTAACTCTCTTCTGTGTCTAGTTTCACTGAAAGCCCAACATTCTGAGCAGTTTCCATGCTCTCATTAATCAGCTCAAGGTGCCACAGGGTTCTTACGCATCCTGGCAGTGAAAGAAATGATATTACAAACATCTTGGGTCACGTTTCCTGCGTGTCCCTCAACACAAACATATTTCAGAACAATAAGACTGGGCAAAACTGTCCTCGAGCTTATTCAGGGATCAGAACATCCACAGGGATTTGGATTGAATGGAACCAATAGGTGCATGTCAGAGAAGAAAATAAAGCCTGCTTAATTTAAAAAACATTTTAAATAATAGAGGGGAAAAAAGCAGACTAAAATGTTAGCGGTCCAAATCACATGATTGTTTTAGTTTAGATTAGTTGCAGTGTCACAGCATGTTCCAGAACGTCGTATTTGTTGCTGTAGGGGCGATAACTTATTGCAAAATGGCCGTTAATGCAAACCTGCAAAAATATTTCATTTCCATGAAAGAGGAACAGCTTGAACTTCTGTTTTTACGGTTGTTAAATACTTGAGGAACCATACAATTTTGAAAAATAAACCAGCTTGCAATGGAAAATAAATACCAGCTTTGTGTGAGTTTTGTTCAACCAGGTGAATATTTTGTGGGACATCATCAGCTACCTGTCTATACCTCCCTCTCCCTTCCCCTCGAGTGAACACCTGTAAATCCACCCGACTCATCAATACGTTATCTTCACTATTTCATAATCCTTCAATTCATTGTTCCAGCATTACACCCAGGTCTCTCGCACCTGAGCAGCTCTGCTTGGACTCAAAACATCTCCAGCTGTGGCGCTAACCTCGTCCCAAATCAGCACTCAGTGGCAGCTTCTCTCATCGTGGAGAAGGAGCGGCTCGATAAGGCTCGCATTGTTGACGTGATAAAAGAGGACTCAAGAACAAGACTCACCTTTGAGATACACTTGGCAGAGAATCCGACTCATTCACTGCTCTTTCAGTCAGGAGGGAAGAAAGAGGCCGTTAAAAGCTTGCACTCGACCAAGACGGAAAAAAGTCCTACCCTTGTTTCCAGACCTCATAGACTCATGCACTGTTTCAATTCTGTTATTCAGTTACTGTGCGACTGAACGAAGTGGATCTCAGAGGTGTCGAGGAACGACTCGGGACGAGGCCTTCCAGTGCAGATATGTGGACATCAATGATCTATCAGATTTATTCTAAAACTACACTCAAAACAAGTCGTTAGCAAACTGAAATGAAGAATTTAACTCTCTGAATGTCCACACTTCACAACTACAAGTTTCCAAACCTGGAGCTGACCCAAACATTAAACCGCCAATGTCCCCATACTTCTAACTGGGACCACTACGAGTGTATTCAACAAGCATTATCATCATTCAAGCTTTACAAGTCTTTAAACTTATAGCAAAATACAGACAAGTCTCTAAACTTATGGAGCAAAAAGGACAAGTCTCTAAACCTTTTGCATAAATAAGGGACACGTCTGTAAAATTAAAGTACAAAGAGAAGGTCTCTAAATGTGTATCTTAAATTAGGATAAGATTAGAAAAAGTTTCTACACTTGTAGCTCAATTTAGGACAATTCTCTGAACCTATTACCCAAAAAGGGACAAGTCTCAAAACCTTTTTTCTAAGTTGGGACAAGTTGAACATAAAGTACAAAGAGACAAGTCTTTAAACTTATAGTACAAGTAGGGACATGTCTCTAAACCTCCTAACCAAATAGAGATCTTAAAGTTGAAGTACAAATAGAGACAAGTCTCTACATCTTTTGCACAAATAGAGACAAGTCGTAGCTGAAAAAGGGACAAGTCTCTAAATGTGTCTCTTTAATTGGGACAAATATCTAAACTTTTTGCACTTACAACTTTTCACACCTACAAAACCAAAAACCTTCA
>NC_139587.1:1034544-1044544 GCF_946808225.1 Silurus aristotelis | reverse complement strand
TTCTTTAAAAAAAGGAAACATACATAGTCTTTAGAAAAGAACAATACAAAACAACAGTTTATTCAAATTAACTTAAAACTGACTTATTACAGTTTGCTTTTCTTCATTTGTGTGAAAAGATCTTAAATCCAGAGCTACTAAACGAGAGAATTCCTCTTCCTGTACGAATCATCATCATTATATATTCTGTCTTAAAATGAGACAAAGCATTTAAACTAAAACAAGTTCACTATTAAAATCCGGATCCTGCGTACATGCGTAATGTCAACAAGACTGACGTGTAACACACAGCACACACACACACACACACACACACACACACACACACACACACAATCATATCTCTGATGGTAATTAATTTACAGGTAAAATAATGAACTTTTTATCTTTAGTTTTTTATTCTTATTATAAGATCCATATGATTTTAATGGCTAGAAATGCGATTGTAAGCTTTGACCAGATGAAGAGTTTTTGCAGTGAACATGTACATGTACAGTTATCATACGTTATTATCGTTTTCTTTGTTAAAGTGTGACCCCCCATACTTTTTATCCATTTATGTTTACCTTTAAGGTTAGTTCCTGTTCTCTCTATCGCAGCTATAAATGCTATTTCTTCACCGTTCTCTCTGTATTCTGTCTCTTTGACCTCTGACACCCTGTGAATGAACTGTTACTATAACGATTGTATATTCAGTAAACCTGAGCTACTGTCAGGGCTTCTGTTTTAGAAAACTAATCAACACCTTCTGACCAATCAGGATCCAGAACGAGAACCTGATCAAATATCATTACTGTTACAAAATCTAGATACCTGCAACAAGCGATCATTATGATTAAAACCATACTTCTATAAGTTTGTGCTTCATCTCAGTCCACATCTATGCTTCATGTGCTGTTATAATTAACTCCACTCTTCTGGGAAGATGTTCCACTAGATTTTGTGGAGATTTGTGCTTCTACTGTGACGTTATGTGTGTTATGTGTGGTAGTAAAAATTCTAACGGATGTGTGTTAGTAAAGCCCGTTTCTGATGTAGTTGAGAAGGTGAAGCAGATCTTCTTGGAGCAGGTTTGGGACTTCTAGTTAAAGTTTGAGAAAGAACCACATATGGCTAGAAAAGATGGTTGTTCGAATACTTTGGACATAACATGGTTCTTTTTTTGGAAGGTTTTTTTGATCCACAGAGATGCCGAATGAAGAACTTTTCACGTGAGAACCGAGCTCTTTGATAGAGCAAGGACTCATTTTCTCAGGATAGTGCTGGGGATGAGATTATCAGGGGTACGTCTTCGTACAGATACAGTATCTATCACCACAAGCCGGTAATCCACTTGAAGAAGAAAGAACAAAAGCAGAACCTTCACACCATGTTGCTGTTTTTATTTTCCTCCTGGAGGGCCGGCGTGTCGACACAGAGCCGCGTGGAGACCGCTAGCGAAGCGGCGCTTGCATGCCTGATATAATACGGTATTATGTCGAGTTGGAGCGCTCTGACACGTCTCTGGCTCGACTCTCCGGCGTTGAGCAGCCTGGTGGCTTCCTGCCAAAGCGCTGAATGATTTCTCCAAACAAGGACGCCTTTGTTCAGTGCCGTTCAGGGCTTCATTAGGAGGCTGCAGCTCTGAGGCTGGAGATTAATTCATTCTGCACAGGTCACTGATGGATTTCACGTGTGGATCGGTGAGACCCCTGCAAAGCGGAACCTGAACTCTCTGAGAACGTACAATCGCGTATAAAATGACCCGTGAAACTGAGCCCAAGGTGTTTTCCGAACTTACACGATGCTCTGGAGATGTTAGGAACGCCTTTGTGTTCATATAGCGGTTTGGCTTTTCCTTCTGCCGACACTTTGATGAGTCAAGAAAAATTTCCGAGGCGAGTTTGAGATTTTTTTGGTCCCTGCTAACAGGGTGCATTGTGGGGAATCTGAACCTCATAGTGTGCATCATTTAACCTCCTCGAATCTACAGCAAATTCAGGACAAAGTCCAAGAATTCCCCAAAACCATAAATGATCTTGTTCAATCTGGAACCCTGAAAGTGCCTCAAGTTCTCCCTCGAGTGAAATGTATTAAGTGTGTATAAAAACCTGCCTTGTCATAGACAGATCCATAAAGAACTCTTTAAAGAAGATAAGAACCCTTTGAGGAACACTGACCCACAGTCCAAGATGTGAAGAAAACATAAGAGAGATTTTTAGAGAAATCATTTATCTATCATTTATTTTGTATACATCCAAACAAATTGCCAAATCTACATACATTTGAAGAAATGTTCTTCATTGTCCCTTGATGAAGAACCTTACAGTGGTCTTTCCTCCGACTTTTGGGAACCCTTAATGATTCAAAACCTCTTTGAAGAAATCTTTGCTGATTAAGTGTAGAACCCTAATTATCAGATCAGGATTCAGATAAAACACTTAAAACAGATAAGAATCAAATATGAAAGATTCTTTAAGAAACTTTTAATCTGAAGATTATGGTGCACTCGATATCACATCTTCAGATCACCTGGAATCCTGGAAACAGGATAAAAGTATCTGAGAACTTTCTTAGAGACCATAATTTATACTAATCCGTACCAATGACTAATACAAATACAACATTAGAACAATTAGAGCCATTAAAGGTTCTTCTTTAGTTTTTGTAGAACCCTAACACAGTGTTTTATTTTGAGAAACCAATTTTCAGAGCTTTAAGAACCTTTACAAGAACCCCTTCTTACTCTATTTCCAGTGTAGAACCCTGTCTATTAGATGGGGATCCAAGGAGAATCCTTAAACAAAATTTAAATGCTTCCCTGTCAAAAAAGTTTTTGTGGAACCAATGAGGAACCCAGGAATGAGGTGTATTCTACTTCCCTAGACAACGTTAATAATCTTGTCCTAATAAACCTACAAATAAGTGTACACCATGAGAACATTTCTAACCCTTAAGTCCCAGTATATACTGTAAAACCGAATGCAGAAGTAGGAACCTTTAAGGAAGCTAAGAACTTTTTAGAACCTTCTTCACCCTTGGGAGAAACCCTCAAAGACAACTGGAGAACCCTAGCTATCATAGGGATCCACATAGAAACCATAAGGTGAATAACTTTTAAGAGGAAACTTTAAGGAATATTTTGGATTAACTGGAATCATTGTTTAGAACATTAGGAATGTCTATATGAGTGAAGTAAGAGCTGAAGCTTGGAACATGAGTTTTCACTTACAGAACATTTAAACACTTTAAGGGTTCTTTGGTTGTGCAAATGTTCTCTGTAGAAACCTACAGCAATGTTTTCCTTTTAGCATGAGAACCCATGGGAACTGTATGGTGCTCAAGTGTGGAATGATCTCCATGTTGGATCAGGATTCCTTTCAATTTCTGGAACCTTCTCTGCTCCAAAACAACCCCAAACCATGAAACTTCCACCTCTATGTGTGAGTGTGGGGGTAAGGAAGTCTGATCACATCTTCTCTCCTGTTCTCCATCTCACACAAGTTTTTGTGGTAGAGACACAAATGTCATATTTGGACTCCACAGAACTTTCATCCACTCGTTCGCTGTCCAGTTCTTGTGTGTTTTTTGTCTTTTACCGAGTTTGTTACAAAGAAACATGCAGAACATGTGTGTGTGTCTCAAACACTATCAAAAACAAATCAAACAAAAAAACGATAAAAGTTTCCACATTATTGACAATCATGAAATCTTGAGAGGAACCAGACTTAAAACAGAACCTCATCCTCATCCTTAACACTGAGCGTCTACTCATTACAGTTCCATCATTGTCACGGTTCTGTTTGGTGCTTAAATGCAGAACTCTTCATTCTGAGAAGACCTGAGCTCCTGTTAATATTAATTCCAAACCAAATCCATCCTTAATGTTCTTAAGTTGCCTTTAACTTCATGAATCTTGAAGCTGCACAGAATGGTCTCCAGGTGAAGGGGTTCGGTTCATTTATAAAGAATAAATCATAAACAGTAGGTTGTGCACTGTTTTTATTGATATTATTGTGTATAATAATATTTAATATGCATGTAATAATGTTTTCTGTAATTATTTTGGTCCTTATTCTCCTTCTCATGAACACACTGCGCGTTCCAGCTGTTTCCGCGGCCCTCCCACTGCGCATGCGCACTCTCCTCCATCTTGTTTGCCCTGTTGCGGCCGGACAGCGGTGCTTTTTATTCACGCGCAAAGCCGCATCCGCTCAGCAATAAACGGCGGAAAGGGACGCGCGCGGACGGACAGGAGCAGGAGTGGAAATGTAACCTAAAACGCGTGCGAAGGAAAACAGAGCATCTCGAGTCTGTGCAGGAAAAAAGCTGCCGAAGTTGAATGATGAGGGAGTAAACCATCATTTAGACCCGAACCAGAACCACTAGAACATCGCGCGCGCAATGGTGAGTCTATCCAGGTGTGCACGCGTGCGTGCTCGTGCGTGTGTGTGTGTGTGTGTGTGTGTGTGTGCGCGCGCGCGCGATGGGTGCTGTATAAATGTGTTCGTTTTGTCATATGTGAATGTGATGTGTGTGATATGCGTGTGTGTGAGCAGCATCCTTGCCGCCCCTCCTCCATCCTGCCGTCGTCATGGAGGATGCGGCTGCGTGATGTTGTTGCTATGTGTTTCCTCCTCAGCATCATTCCGTCCTTCTCTCTCTCGCTTTTTTCCCTTTATCTCTCTTTCTCCTCCCCCTTTTTTTTTTACTTTAGTTCTTCAGCAACTTCACTGCAGCTACAGGTTGTTTTGTTCTTTATGCGCCGCTCAAACCACCTTTTAAATAGGGGAAAGCGCGTGTGCGCGCGCGCGCGTGTGTGTGTGTGCGTGTGTGTCCTGCCTCCAGGCTGGGGCTGACATTGCAATGGGATGCTTGAGTGCACGCAAACATGCAGACGCATGCGTATACACACACACACACACACACACACACACACACACACACACACACACACACACACACACACACACACTTTTTCAGTCCACATAATGTCACTTGAAATCCACTTCAATATTTAATATATCAGTGTTTTATGAATGATCTCGCTGTCTCAGCTATCCTGACTGTGTGTGTGTGTGTGTGTGTGTGTGTGTGTGTGTGTGTGTGTGTGTGTGTGTGTGTGTGTGTGTGTGAAATTGCACTAATCAACTTTGTACAGTGAAGGTCACTCCAGTGTTTATCTATCTATCTATCTATCTATCTATCTATCTATCTATCTATCTATCTATCTATCTATCTATCTATCTATCTATCTATCTATCTATCTATCTATCTATCTATCTATCTATCTATCTATCTTATATTGTTCTTTATTGACATAGCTTTTACAACCACACTACTAAATATAAAACTACAAATCAGATTTAGTTTAATGATCCATTACCTGTTTTCAATTCCTCATAAATTCTGAAGGTCACGTGAGTCACATTTCCAGCTTCACTCAGGATAATGAACACAGTCATCTCTACAGTCTTGTTTATCTCCAAGTCACGTCTGTGAAACAGTACTGTGTGTATTTTGGGTTAAAATGGATTTAGAATAGCAATGTGTATGAGAAGGTCAGTGTGTAGCAGAAAAAAAAATGTGTGTGTGTGTGGTTGTGGGTGGGTGTGTGTGTGGGTCTGTGTGGGTATGTGAAACTGTAATGAATTCGTGATGATCAATAACACGTTAACATTCACGTCTCGTATTTGGCTTCACTACTGCGCCACGTAGCGTAATCAAGTTCATGAAGTGTAAAAACACAACACACTGCTGTCTTACTGACACATACCGTATACACCTACGGTGTATACACGCCTACCACATATACACCACGTACCGCCTACCACATATACACGCCTACCACATATACACGCCTACCACATATACACCACATACCGCCTACCACATTTACACGCCTACCACATATACACGCCTACCACATATACACCACATACCGCCTACCACATTTACACGCCTACCACATATACACGCCTACCACATATACACGCCTACCACATATACACCACATACCGCCTACCACATTTACACGCCTACCACATATACACGCCTACCACATATACACCACATACCGCCTACCACATTTACACGCCTACCACATATACACCAAATACCGCCTACCACATTTACACTTATACCACATTTACACTCCTACCACATACAGTATACACCAGATATTATATATGCCTAATGCTTCCTACCGTATATACACCACATACTGCCTACCGCGTTTATGTATACTATAATGTTTTTTTAAATATACAATATTCACAATACATGGCCTTCCTCCTACAAACACCAAGAGCTTCTTTCTCTGAGAACAATCAGAGGTTCTTTCAAAATGTAGAAGAGTGGGATACCTGAATAACCCCTAAGAGTTCCATGACAAACTCGGGTGGGTTTCAGTTCCTGGTGCAGCGTTCAAGGGAACGTTTTAGTTCCTGCTCCGGAAGGTTTCTGCAGACCAGGAGCTAGTTCTGGTGAAGCTTGCTGTTCACATGGTTGTATGCACGGTTCTACAGGGTTCTTCAAAGGGGATGTGTATAGAACTTTTAATAAAAACCCCTTTAAATATCCCTTTAAAATCATTTCTATACATTAAATTTCATGTCTGACATGAGTCTGTATTTTAATACACACACACACACACACACACACACACACACACACACACACACACACACTTTTACTCCCTCTCTCTCTCTCTCTCTCTCTCTCTCTCTCTCTAGGATGTCGTGTCCCACTGTTTGGATTATAAATGGTTCCTCGATCCAGTTACAGGAGTTAAATGTTGGGGTGTAAATCACCGCCGAGGTTCTTGTACGTGAATGTAAATGGGCTAATTAAGTGCAGACAGCCAAAAAAATTTGTGTGTGAGTGTGTGTGTGTGTGTGTGTGTGTGTGTGTGTGTGTGAGTGTGTTGGCTCAGTGCTGATTCAGTAAGATCTCAACGAGAAGGTGGGAGAGAACTAAGGGAATTATTAGAGAGAAGTCCCAGGGAGAGGATAACTTGTAAGACAGAGAGAGAGAGAAAGTGAGAAAGAGAGAAAGTGTGTGTGTGTGAGAGAGAGAGAGAGAGAGAGAGAGAGAGAGAGAGAGAGAGAGAGAGAGAGAGAGAGAGAGAAAGGGAACATGGCCCATTTCTGTTCAAATGACGATGGATGTAGTGGAGGAGGAGAGAGTCTAGACGGAGAGATTCTGGCACTCGTCCTGGCAGGGGGATCCCTCACGCTAATCCCTCTGTCTGGAGCTCGGACAAAGGTTTGAGTAGGTTCTTGAGCAGCTCTGGCTTTGATTTTTCCACCATGATGGATGGATGGACAGATAAATGCATGGATGGAAACAACACTTGAGTTTTATGAATCCTGGTCATGTGACCTCATCAAGCAATCAAGTTAGTTCCTGTACTCTTAAAGCTCTAGCAGCTATAAACACTCTTTCCTTTATAAGCAGCTTGTTATGTAACAGAGGAACCACATAGAAGTGCGCACTCCTCTGACGCTGGAGACTCCTTCCAAAGATGTTTAATACACATCTCATCACAAAATTTACACGTTTAATCAGGGTGTGGTGACTATTTGTGGTCCTTGTTAACAGGCAGTTACTAAAGAAACGATAACGTGAAACGCAAACATGTGATCATTGTTCCATAACTGTGGGGTTTATAAGAGAAACATCTGCCCCCTGCTGTAGTCTTTATTATTTGAGGTACCAACAAATAGCCTGCACCTTTTGATCTAAGTAGGCGTGGAGGATCATTCTGGTACAGAAGTTCACTCAGATACTGCGGCGTGAGAGCGTTAAGTGCTTTATACGTCAGTAGTAGTATTTTATAATCAGTGTGAGATGTAATTGGGAGCAGTGTAGATGATTAAAACAGGGCTGATGTGATCATATGTTCTAGATCTAGTGAGGACTCTTGCTGCTGCTTTCTGAACTAACTGAAGCTTATTTCTGCACTTACTCCAACACCCAGACAGTAAGGCGTTACAGTAGTCTAATCTAGATGTTACAAAAACATCTACTAGTTTTTCTGCATCCTGTAACGACATCATATTTCTAATTTTAGCAATATTTCTAAGGTGAAAGAAGGCGATCCTGGTGATATTATTCACGTGAGACTCTACCTGCATATATATGATGTATTTCATTCTGTACACAGGAATACCATTTACACCATCATGTACTGCCTAATGCTTACATACCATAATGTACACAGTTTATACCGTACATGCCGCGTGTCTACCACAAATATACATTCATACAGTGTTTACCGTATACGCACCACATACTGCCTGCCACATATACACTATATTCTGCCTGAAGCTGAAGGTGGACAACATGATGGACAGATTTATGTTTAGAAACTTAAAGGCATCACTGTCTCACAAAGCAAAGGTAAGGAGTCAGTGAGAGAAAAAAAGAGAGGGAAAGAGAGATAGAGAGAAAGAGAAATATAAAAAGAGAGAAAGAGAGAGAGAGAGAGTGCGAGAGAGAGAGAAAATAAAAGAGAGAGAAAGATGAGAGAGAGAGAGTGAGAGAGAGAGAGAGAGAGAGTGCGAGAGAGAGAGAGAAGATAAAAGAGATAGAGAGAGAGAGAGAAAGAGAGAGTGCAAGAGAGAGAGAAGATAAAAGAGAGAGAGAGAGAAAGATGAGAGAGAGAGAGAGAGAGAGAGAGAGAGAGAGAGAGAGAGAGAGAGAATACCTTTTAACTGCTGTTTTTCTGAGACTCCTAAAATGAGAATTGATAATAAAGGTTGTGATCAACATTGTGAGCTGCTGCTGTTTCTCTTAGGCTGCTGGAGAAATGTGCTGCAAGATGAAGCTCCTGAAGCTGCTCCTGCTCTTCTGCATCCTCACCCTGTGGATAGACGGAGGATTCGCCAAAGAAAAATCAACTAAGAAGGGCAAGAAGAAAGGCAAACAGGTGTACTGCCCCTCGTAAGTGCCCTTTTTCTCACCCAGTACATCGTCCTGGGTTCATCTGAATAATGAAGCTGTAGCTGTTAACACCTGGTGCTGTTTTTCCTCAAAGTTCTCATTTCTTCTTCAGCTTATCGAATTGATATTGTACATTATTTACCGTATGAGTTCAATTAAACCAGATGATCTGTTTGTGTTCTTCAGGCAGCTCTCCTCAGAAGATCTCGCCCGGGTTCCTGCTAACTCAACGAGTAACATCCTAAACCGCCTCCTGATCAGCTACGACCCCAGAATCCGCCCTAACTTTAAGGGTGAGTAAAACCTCACACTCACTGTATGTGTGTGTGTGTGTGTGTGTGTGTGTGTGTGTGTGTGTATGTATGTGTGTGTTTGTGTGTTTTGGAGTATGTCCATCCGGTCTCGATGTTTTAGGCTCAGTGTGTTATTGCTCGCTCTGATCTGCTTCTGAGCGATATGAAAGCTCATGCAGTGATCCACACACAATGACATCAGCAGCCACTGCCTACTGCTCAGTAACGCTCCCCACTCATACACTGCGTTCTGATGGTTAATCATGACACCTGCAGGATGTCGGTCGAAGCTCACGGAGAAATGTTGCGTGTGTGTTTGAGTGCATGAAGGTGTAATGCTACTAAAGATATACAGAAGTGTTTTGATCGCTCCTCACACTGCACCATGCTCCCTTAGATCTTCTAGCACTGTTCATCTAGTCCCACCATCTCTCAGGGGAAGAGGGACGTCTACATCAAGAATCTTCTCTGTTCTGGATCTCTAAACTTTCCCTAGATGTCCAAACAGCTGAATGACTGAAGCTCTTCAAACAGCTGTTAAAGATCTACCTTTTCCTTCAATACTTCTACTGGCACTTATTTTTCTCAGTTTGTTTTATTTAGTTAAAAAAAGGTGTGGTATAATTCCTACCAACACTGAAACGATTTTGTTTGAAAACGCATATTTTTCTCTCGGTTTTGGACTTCCGTCCATGGCCTTCCGTCCACGGCCTTCCGTCCACGGCCTTCCGTCCATCCGCACCATCAATCAACTAAAAAGCCGCTTTTGAGAACTCCGAAGT
>NC_139587.1:1027044-1032044 GCF_946808225.1 Silurus aristotelis | reverse complement strand
TAGCACTTTGTTGTGACATTGTGCAGGTTACTACACGTGTGTGGAGGTGATCTTCACCCTCAGGAGGCAGGTGGGCTTCTACATGATGGGCGTGTACGCTCCTACGCTGCTCATTGTCGTGCTCTCCTGGCTCTCCTTCTGGATCAATCCGGATGCTAGCGCTGCTCGCGTTCCTCTGGGTAATGAGATGTTATTTTTTACAGAGCACAGTAGACGTATAGCTGTTAGCATAAACTCATCTCTTCAGGAAAAGCAAGGCTAAGTATGTAGCATGTTTAACTGACCTCATAGGTGCAGCTAGTCTGGAACTGATCCGGTCATCGTGTCAGAAAGTTATTTAGCAACTTGACTAGCATTGATGTTGAACTAATCAAAGCTGAAATTAAAATTAGTGTTTTATGCTAATCAAAAAGGAAATAAGAAAAGTGTGTCACATGATCAGATTTTGGATCAATACTGTACTTACATCCCCATTCAATCTTCCTGTTTTCTCGTTCCTCGTCATCGTTTGTTTTTTCTCCTCCATTTTAAAAAGATCTCGTTTTTTTTCTCATTTTTCTCCTCATCTTATTGTCTGTTGTACCATTCAGGATCACACCTCATGCCATCCCATAATGCATCTCTGTAAGGTCCACATGCCATCCCATAATCACCCCTGTGTACGGTGAGTCCAGACTTTAGATCGCTCCTTAAAACTTACATAATATTTATGGTTCCATAGAAAAGCAATGAGTTTTGTATTTTTTTGTGGACTTTTCCCTCAATCCTTCTCTCCCTCCTTCCTTACTTATATTCTTGTTTTCTTTGAAAGAGGAATGCACTTTACTTCTGTTGAGCAGGGAGCTCCACACTGATCCCCTGCTGATTTATTAATAATAACAAAGTGCTTGGGCCCCATAGATCACTGCTTGTCTGGTTTGTAAAGATCTCTGGATCCTGCTTAGATCCCTGACCCTCACCTGATCTCTCAGCTACATGTAGATCCCTGACCCTCACCTGATCTCTTGACTATCTGTAGATCCCTGACCCTCACCTTATCTCTCAGCTACATGTAGATCCCTGACCCTCACCTGATCTCTCAGCTACATGTAGATCCCTGACCCTCACCTGATCTCTCAGCTACATGTAGATCCCTGACCCTCACCTGATCTCTCAGCTACATGTAGATCCCTGACCCTCACCTGATCTCTCAGCTACATGTAGATCCCTGACCCTCACCTGATCTCTTGACTATCTGTAGATCCCTGACCCTCACCTGATCTCTCAATTACTAACTTTTGTGTTCCTCTGCAGGGATTCTGTCGGTTCTGTCGTTATCTTCAGAATGCACTTCTTTGGCGTCAGAGCTTCCCAAGGTGTCGTACGTGAAGGCCATCGATATCTGGTTGATTGCGTGTTTGCTGTTCGGCTTTGCGTCGCTGGTCGAGTACGCCGTGGTGCAGGTGATGCTCAACAGCCCCAAACTGCAGGAGGCCGAGAAGGCGAAGATCTCGAGCCGAGAGAAAGCTGAGAACCGAGTGACGACAAAACTAAACACTCTGAACGGAGCAGGAGGAACACCACTACACATCAGCACTCTACAGGTCAGAAACACACACACACACACACACACACACACACACACACACTTACACTGTTTATTCTCCTCCCAGGTGACAGAGACGCGCTGTAAGAAGGTTTGCACGTCGAAGTCCGATCTGCGTTCGAGCGATTTCAGCATTGTCGGTTCTCTGCCGCGAGACTTCGAGCTCTCAAACTTTGACTGTTACGGAAAACCGATCGACGTCGGAAACCTAACGGGAAAAACGCAGGCCAAGAACAGCAAAAAACCTCCGCCAGCGAAACCCGTCATTCCTTCTGCCGCCAAACGCATTGACCTGTACGCCCGTGCCCTCTTCCCCTTCTCCTTCCTCTTCTTCAACATCATCTACTGGTCTGTATACCTGTGACCCACTGTCTATCCTTCCCTCCATTTATTTATCCATCCCTTTACCCCGCCACCCATCATCTATCCATCAATCCATCCATTCATCCATCCATCGATACATTCTTCCATCGCTCCATCCATCCATCCCTCTATCCATTCTTTATTCCTCCATCTCTCCCATCTATCTTTCTATCTATCAATCCTTCTATCCATCCAACCCTCTAATCCATCCAGCCATCCCTCTACCCAGCACTCATCCCCATCTGTCCATCACAAACCTCAGGCTTCAAACAGAACAGTTCCACACACACACACACACACACACACACACACACACACACACACACACACACACACACACACACACGTGTACAGAGACGGGGGAAAAGAGCGCTTATGGAAGATAAGGTTAATATTTGACTTGAGTTGAAGTTATAATTTTAATGTAAATACACGACGCTTTTATTTCTAATCTAAGTTAATTTGATTGATTTATTCGATCAATGCATTTATTTATTCTGAAAATGTATTTATTTATGCAAATCTATTTATCGTCTGCACAGTTACTACGGAAACGCAATTACTCTCCCGCATGTGCTAAATGTATGATATAAAAATTAACTATCATAATATAACGATATATTTATGCTCCTAATGTTTATTTTTGGATCTCTGCATCCCTTAATGATGATGATGATGAAGATGATGATGGTGAGCTTGTTGGTCTTGTACAGAAGAACACTGCCATACTGAACTGTGTCGTTTGATGATCTTTCCAGCATTTTCATGATGTGTAAAATCTCCAGCTATTCCTGTGATTGTGAAAATTTACCCGACAATAATAAAATGAACAGGACCAACGGCTGTGAAGGCCACGCCCACCGCTTCCTCTGGGTTTTTCTTGTTTCTTTCCATTCAAAACCTACTTTAGTCTCTTTAATTCATTCATAATTACCAATAAACATTACAGATAATGTGGTGATAAAAATGAGGATGTTCTTTATAAGTGTAAGTTTGTCCCCGATGAAGAAGCCCATGGAGACTGTGGTGAAGGAAAAACTCCCTGAGATGCAGAATGCAGAAGGAAGAAACCTGGAGAGGAACCAGACTCAAGAGGGAACCTCATCCTCATCTGGGTGCCACTGAATGTCCATTTATTACAGATAAACGATGTTGAGGTGCAGTGATGGAGATCAGAGCAGACTGTAGTCCTGAGTCAGTGTAGCAGACTGTTGATATTGACTACAGTCCAAATCCTCAAAGCTCCTGTTCTTACTGCGGAATTTCATGGATCACCAGAACGTTGATGTGAAACATCACCAGCTGCACAGAGTCGCGTCCACAATATAGTTAACACTAGTGTAATACTTGTGTGTGTGTGTGTGTGTGTGTGTGTGTGTGTGAGACTAGCATCCATGACAATAGCTAACATCATAATTTGAAAGTGAGCCAAATATCAGATCATTCTAATATTTCTGACTTTATATTAACTGTTTATTAAACTACGTGTTTGTGTACAAGCAGCACGAACGAGACGAAAGCAGCAGGTCTGCGTGAAATCTACGAAATGTTACATATAATGTGATTTGATACAAAAAATTAAGTTTGGTTTTTGAAGTTGAAATTGTGATTTTGGAACGCTTACATGTGTTCACGTGTACACTGTTACACGCTCTCATCGCTCATCACGCCTGATTTACTCATATATTTAATAAAAAGGTCGTTATTGCACATTCGATTTACACACAAACATAAACAAGATATTTTCACTCTCAGGCCACGTCTATACTAATCTGGATAAAGTAAAGACGTAAGACTGCGTCATTTCCGTGCGGCGTTTTCTTTATTCTTTCCCTCCATTTACTTTGAAATGTCGTGTCTTTGAAATGTCGTGGCGACGACTAAAAAGCCTGTCGTCATTTCCATAAGCCTCTGTTTTCACACACAGTCCACACGGCGACTAAACAGCATTTTCAAATTTATCCTTTTTGGAGACCGTTTTTAAAAAGCTACGTCTCAGTGTGGACTGAAGCCCAAAATGGAGAAAAAATCTGACAAGAATTAATAAGAATTAAAAAATTGTACTGCAAAATTAATAAAAAAAAAGAAAAGAAAAGAACATTTTAGGATTTTGACACACAATAGAATCAATAATGATCAGCAAACTCACAATACGCATTGTGTGTGTGTGTGTGTGTGTGTGTGTGTGTGTGTGTGTGTGTGTGTGTGTGTGTGTGTGTGTGTGTGTGTGGAGTCTCGACCTCAGATTGTATGCATAAGACCCCCATGAGGAATCTGTCATGAGTGGAATGAGGCAGGTTCAGTGGGGTCTGACACACACACACACACACACACACACACACACACACACACACACACACACACACACACACACACATCAGAAATATGAAAAGAGCACAGATGAATGTGTGTGTGTGTGTGTGTGTGTGTGTGTGTGTGTGTGTGTGTGTGTGTGTGTGTGTGTGAGAGAGTTTTACAATGTGACTGTACATTTTTTTCCATCTCAGCATATTAGAAACCAGCAGCTGGTCGCTATAGCAACAGTAAGAAGGCCAGTGCGTGGTCGTGCCGAGGTGTTTGACAATTTTATATTTCGCAATGACGGAGGAAAAAGATGGAGACGAGGAGGAAACAGGAGGGACGGATTTAGTCTCAGTCTCATATTTAAGCTCAGGGTGTTTGTTATGTAAGTTATTTATAGCAGATTTGAGAAAAAAAAACTGTATAAAACTGCAAACAGCTGCAGAGACGCTTAATTATGTCATTTATATTACTGTGATTTGATTCCAAATAATTTATGATGAAAATGTCCCATATGAGACGCAGCCCAAGAAACCAGAGCAGCCGGAATACACTGGTATACACTGGAATACACTGGTATACACTGGTATACACTGGAATACAGAGGAATACACTGGAATACAGAGGAATACACTGGAATACACTGGAGGGTTTTTCTGGAATAATTTGATCAATGAAATATGATTATAACACATTATATAAACACGTGATTATAAACACATTATAACACTTCTGAATTTTCAGAAGCATT
>NC_139587.1:1009544-1022044 GCF_946808225.1 Silurus aristotelis | reverse complement strand
TTTTTAACCCACTTGAATAAATGAGTGGTTGCTATAGAAACAGTAATCAGCATTGATTAATAATGCATAACTAAAAACCTGCACTGCTCAACAATTTCTGACCAATCAGGATTCAGAATCCACACTAACTTCCTATTTGTTACTGTTACTCTTCATTTGTCTGTTTTATAGCCAATAATAACTGTATAAAGTATAAATAACTGAATAAAAATTATTATATTATCAGCCATTGAATTCGATTAGCATTGGGCTAATCGTCACAGAATGCTGGGGTGAGATCTCTGTAGAATTTCATCTAACATGCAAGAAGTGACTTGAAGGAACTTGAAAAAAAAAAAAACATACCTGTACAGATAACGGTTCTTCTGAGAACCTAAAGATCTTAAAATACCCAGACACCAGAGGGTTCTCCTGAGAACCTGAAGACCTAAAGATCTTTATAGCCGTGTGCCTTTATGTAACTTAGAAGGACTGATGTGATAGGATTTTTTGAAAGGTGATAATAATAATAATAATAAGAAGAAGAACAGGAGATCTGGAGTTTTATTTCTCTCGTATTTGTCTTTATTTTATTTACCATCCACCATCACACAGATAAAGCCCACACAGATCTCCTGATAATAAGCATGGATCAGCGAGCTGGATTAACTCTGACACCTGCCTGAACACCTGCAAATTTTAAACGTCACTTAAAACCTGAATTCACATAAAAACATGCAGATTTACAGAAAAAGGGATTGAAGACTAAATCTGTCTGGTTGAATCACATGACTCACGTAGCAGAGTGAGTTTCCTGTATCTTCTTTATATTGGATAAATGTGTTCAATTATGGACTCTGATTGCTCAGAAGCTGATTAGATAGATAGATAGATAGATAGATAGATAGATAGATAGATAGATAGATAGATAGATAGATAGATAGATAGATAGATAGATAGATAGATAGATAGATAGATAGATGAATGTAAATCTACAGCATGTATTTTCTCAGACTGATCTTCAGCTTTATATAAATATGGTATTGTTTCTATAGTAACAGCATCTTCATAAGGACTGGTGTAATTTAGAGTTATAGGAGTCTTCAGTGACTGTGATTTGAACCAGTCAGGGGTAAAGCAGTAACTTTCTTAAAACCATCAGGAATTGAGTTTTTTTGTTTGTTTGCTTGTTTGATTGCTTGTTTGTTTGTTTGTTTTTTTGTGGTTGCTTGTATTTAATAACTTTGAGACCTGGGATGTAGAGATGTTGGTGCAGGAAAGAGCATTTATAGCTGCAATAACATTAACGAAAACAGGACAATTTGTTCCCAGAAACTCTAAACTGATATAAAAATCATATCGTGATGCAATTAAGCACAGAATATTTAAATAATTCTCAAATGTATAGGGAATAAATCCCACAGGAGTGCGCTATTATGAATAAACAATCAACTACAGTGTGTGTAGATGCTGTAAATCTGTTGTAAAGCTCGGGGTTCCTCATGTGTATTGTTTCCCACACCTCATTCTTCTTTCTCCTCCGAGAAGTCTAATAGAGAGACGAATCTGGTTAATCCTTTTTTTGTGTTTTTAAAGCCCCTAGGTGGCACTGCATTTTGACCTTCATGGCTCAGAACAGTCTAATGAGTGTGTTTGTAGAAATACAATGTGTGTAAAACCCTTTATTAGGTAAAGATATGATTAAACCTTAAACCCTTTTTCTTTTTATCCTCTTATTCTTACACATGCATAATATGGCAAAAAATAAGAACATGCGATGACTCTATGCTAAAGCGCTAGGCTACAGCTCTATGCTAAAGCGCTAGGCTACAGCTCTGTACTAAAGCGCTAGGCTACAGCTCTGTACTAAAGCGCTAGGCTACAGCTCTATGCTAAAGTGCTAGGCTACAGCTCTGTACTAAAGTGCTAGGCTACAGCTCTGTACTAAAGCGCTAGGCTACAGCTCTATGCTAAAGCGCTAGGCTACAGCTCTGTACTAAAGCGCTAGGCTACAGCTCTATGCTAAAGCGCTAGGCTACAGCTCTATGCTAAAGCGCTAGGCTACAGCTCTATGCTACGGTATCATCATAATTATATAAAAGATTAAAGATATAACTGCTCTTTTTGACACAATCTCGCTCTCATATTTCCATCCGCAATAATTTGCTGCTGTTTAATAAAAGTACAAATAAACAGCGGAACCGATTTTTCACTGAATGCGCCATTTATGAATAAAAATAGAGCTACAATGTGCCTCATTATCTTCAGAACAACTAAATTAGACAAGAAATGTAAAATTTTGGTGCCAAAACATCAAATAAACCAAAAATAAATCAATAAATAAATGAATAAATCACAATAATCAAAACAACATTTTTAGAATAGAGTATTAGCATCATGCTAATGCTACGTGTAAAACCTGAATCCAGAAAGTTCTGGAAATAATTCTCCAGAACGAAGCATCCCTTTGTAACTCGCTCCACTTGAAAAGTTCACTGCAGTGGAAAAAGGTTTCAGGAAAAGGTAGAGGTTTAAATTAAAGGTCACGAGACAAGAAATATACCATGGACTTGACTTTAGGTTAGATGTTTTGTGTTGCAATACAATAGGGCTTTCTGGAGAGACCAGAGAACTGCAGGAAAGTTCTACTATAAACCTTTTATATTCCATTAGAACCTCACTGATGCAGAAAAGATTCTGCTTTGATTAATTTTTTAATCAGGATTGATAGTAGAAAACAACATACACTGTGAAAGCTCAATATAAGCATGCTTTATACATGTTCATGAACTTTACAGCACAGTGAAATCCTTTCTCCTTATATCCCAGTGATGTTTGGAAGCTGGGGTCAGAGCACAAGGTGCACCATTATACAGCACCCATGGAGCACTAAGGGGTTAAGGGCCGTGCTCAAGGGCCCCAAGAGTGGCAGCTTGGTGATTCTGGGGTTTAAACCCCTGACCAAAGATTTAACTACAGATATATATGAGGTGGTACCAATGACTAATGATGTAACTGTTGCTATTCTGACCACATCTGCGATTTCAACACAAACAGCAATTTAGAACAAAGAGCAAACGTGAAATTCTACATAAAACTCTGCAAATCTGCCACAGACTCTTAGCATGACATACATTTGACATACGGTGATGCTAAAACGAGAAGTTCGAGGTGTTTTGCACTTAAAGAGCGGAAGAACATCACTTTAAGATGACGTGAGATCAGGAAGACCTGCAACGAACTCAAACGGCGACAATGTCGAAACAGTTCGGGAACTAGTGCATGATGATCGTCAGAGAACAATCACACGATCTCACTTCCACACCCACACTACTCGCCAGATTTGGGTCCTGTGGCCCTCTTTCCGAAAATGGAGATGAAGCTCAAAGCTGGTTGTTTTGACACCATTGTGGAGATCCGGTGTGAAGCACAGAAACTACTCAACACGCTTCGGGAAAGAAAGTTCCAGAAGAACACTGGGAGCACTGTGCTACTGTGCAAGAGGCCCATTGTGGAGGTGATTGTGTGAAAACTTAGATAAATAAAATACTTTCTTGTAAACAGAGCAAAACTTTTTCATACCTCCTCGTATAATATCCTCTGATAAGAACCTTTGAAGGTCTCTATGTGCTAGATAGGACCTTTTTTTTCCCATCTAGTTGAATTATAAAACATTTATATATAAGAACCTTTGAGGGTTTTTTCCAGAAGCACTAACTCAATTTGGTAAATAGAGCTACTATGTCATCCCTTATGTGGTTTATTTTAATAGAGAATTACAGTTTAGTGTAAGAAATCTCCCAAAATACCACGAGGCTCAACTTTAGCTTTATTTCTCTGTGCACTAATCAGATGTAGCAGACACGAAGCTAGACACAATAATATTACTCCCAAATCCAATCAGACAAAACACAACCAGACAGAATCCGCTGTGTTCTTTATTACAGCAGACAGACACCGGACTGAACCAAAGACAGCTTTGACAGTCTGATGCGTGGGTGTTATTGAGGACTAAAGACAAGTATAAATGCCTTAACAGACATTAGATGATGTGATTGATATCAGGATGCTGACAGGAAGTAAATGAAGGGAGTTTAGGGGTTTTTGAATAAAGATGATCTGCAAACTGTAAATGTAAAACACTGCAATGGGGGATTCGGTGATAGAAAGGGTTCAGACATGATGGGGAGCAGGAGGACAAGGTAGGTCATGATGGTCATGACAGAAGGTTTTAGTAAGATCGGTGGTCAAGACATTGGAGTTTGGATACAAAGGTCGTGAGTTAAATCCCAGCCATACCAAATTGCCTCTCTTGGGCCACTGAGCAAGTCCCTTATTCCCATAAATATGTAAATGTGAGGTATGGTGAGGAAAAGCAGATGAGGCAAGGTGGTGAGAAAAAGGGCAAGGAAGCAGCAGTGAGGCAAAACAAGGTTGGTTGAGGAATTCAAGACGGGGCAGGGCAGGGCAGCTGAGGTAGTTGAAGATGGAAAAGGATGGAATTAGGAAAAAAAAAGAGTTCCAATAGTGTGGAGTAAAATGGGGTGAATTTTCTGAAAATGTTGCAGTGAGGTGCAAAGTTGAAGTAAGATAAGATGAGATGAGATGAGATGGAGCAGGAGGAGGTGAGGTAAGTGAAGGTGTAATGAGTGTGATGAAATAAGGGGAAATTGGGCAGGATAAGATGGGCAAAGGTGGGGTGAGATAGGGCAAAATGGGGCAGGCAAGGTTAGAAAAATTGGAGAGGGTGGGGTGTAAAAGTAAAAAGGGGGAAGTGGGGTGTAACATCAAAAAGTGGGAAGGTGGGGTGTAAAAGTGATAAAGGGGGAGGTGGGGTGTGAAAGTGATAAAGGGAGAGGTGGGGTGTGAAAGTGATAAAGGGGGAGGTGGGGTGTGAAAGTTATAAAGGGAGAGGTGGGGTGTGAAAGTGATAAAGGGGGAGGTGGGCTGTAAAAGTGAAAGTGATAAAGGGGGAAGGTGGGGTGTAAAAGTGATAAAGGGGGAGGTGGGGTGTGAAAGTGATAAAGGGAGAGGTGGGGTGTGAAAGTGATAAAGGGGGAGGTGGGCTGTAAAAGTGAAAGTGATAAAGGGGGAGGTGGGGTGTGAAAGTGATAAAGAGGGAGGTGGGGTGTGAAATATAAAAGGGGGAAGGTGGGGTGTGAAAGTGATAAAGAGGGAGGTGGGGTGTGAAATATAAAAGGGGGAAGGTGGGGTGTGAAAGTGATAAAGAGCGAGGTGGGGTGTGAAAGTGATAAAGGGGGAGGTGGGGTGTGAAAGTGATAAAGGGGGAGGTGGGGTGTGAAATATAAAAGGGGGAAGGTGGGGTGTGAAAGTGATAAAGGGGGAGGTGGGTGTGAAAGTGATAAAGGGGGAGGTGGGGTGTGAAATATAAAAGGGGGAAGGTGGGGTGTGAAAGTGATAAAGGGGGAGGTGGGTGTGAAAGTGATAAAGGGGGAGGTGGGGTGTGAAATATAAAAGGGGGAAGGTGGGGTGTGAAAGTGATAAAGAGGGAGGTGGGTGTGAAAGTGATAAAGAGGGAGGTTGGGTGTGAAATATAAAAGGGGGAAGGTGGGGTGTGAAAGTGATAAAGAGCGAGGTGGGGTGTGAAAGTGATAAAGGGGGAGGTGGGTGTGAAAGTGATAAAGAGGGAGGTGGGGTGTGAAATATAAAAGGGGGAATGTGGGGTGTGAAAGTGATAATGGGGGAGGTGGGTGTGAAAGTGATAAAGAGGGAGGTGGGGTGTGAAAGTGATAAAGGGGGAGGTGGGTGTGAAATTGATAAAGGGGGAGGTGGGGTGTGAAATATAAAAGGGGGAATGTGGGGTGTGAAAGTGATAAAGAGGGAGGTGGGGTGTGAAAGTGATAAAGGGGGAGGTGGGTGTGAAATTGATAAAGGGGGAGGTGGGGTGTGAAATATAAAAGGGGGAATGTGGGGTGTGAAAGTGATAAAGGGGGAGGTGGGGTGTGAAAGTGATAAAGAGGGAGGTGGGGTGTGAAATATAAAAGGGGGAATGTGGGGTGTGAAATATAAAAGGGGGAATGTGGGGTGTGAAAGTGATAAAGGGGGAGGTGGGTGTGAAAGTGATAAAGAGGGAGGTGGGGTGTGAAAGTGATAAAGGGGGAGGTGGGTGTGAAATTGATAAAGGGGGAGGTGGGGTGTGAAATATAAAAGGGGGAATGTGGGGTGTGAAAGTGATAAAGAGGGAGGTGGGGTGTAAAATATAAAAGTGGGAGGTGGGGTGTGAAAGTGAAAGTGATAAAGAGGGAGGTGGGGTGTGAAAGAGATAAAGAGGGAGGTGGGGTTCAAAATATAAAAGTGTGAAGGTGGGGTGTGAAATTGATAAAGAGGGAGGTGGGGTGTGAAATATAAAAGGGGGGATGTGGGGTGTGAAAGTGATAAAGAGGGAGGTGGGGTGTAAAATATAAAAGGGGGAGGTGGGGTCTAAAAGTGAAAGTGATAAAGAGGGAGGTGGGGTGTGAAAGAGATAAAGAGGGAGGTGGGGTTCGAAATATAAAAGTGTGAAGGTGGGGTGTGAAAGTGATAAAGGGGGAGGTGGGGTGTGAAAGTGGTACAGGGGGAGGTGGGGTGTGAAAGAGATAAAGAGGGAGGTGGGGTTCGAAATATAAAAGTGTGAAGGTGGGGTGTGAAAGTGATAAAGGGGGAGGTGGGGTGTGAAAGAGATAAAGGGGGAGGTGGGGTGTGAAAGTGGTACAGGGGGAGGTGGGGTGTGAAAGAGATAAAGAGGGAGGTGGGGTTCGAAATATAAAAGGGGGAAGGTGGGGTGTGAAAGTGATTAAGGGGGGGTGGGGTATAAAAGGGCAGGGCAAAAGCAGGGTTGGGGGTGAAGAAGGTAAAGGTGGGGTGAGATTGGGTTGGTTGGGCAAAGTAAAGTACGGTGA
Organism: Silurus aristotelis; assembly: GCF_946808225.1. Classification (NCBI taxonomy): domain Eukaryota; kingdom Metazoa; phylum Chordata; class Actinopteri; order Siluriformes; family Siluridae; genus Silurus; species Silurus aristotelis. The sequence goes on along the minus strand of NC_139587.1, from coordinate 1,015,166 downwards.
TATGAGATGGGGCAAGTTGGGGTGAGATCTGTGCAGGGCAGGGTGAAGAACTAAAATAATATATGTTGATTAATATTTTACTTTATTTTAGTATTTCTTTGTATAGTTATAATAGTTTATTATCCTGGTTTTAGATGTACTTCAAGTGAAGATTTTAGTCTGAAATCAGCAGCTTAATCTGTAAAGATTTCTGTAGCACTTTTTATTTCCAGGTTGCTTTTTCCTGACGTGGTGTGAACAGATATTTAATGTAGGACTTTGCTTTCTCTGTTGTCCTGCTCGCTTTGTCTCTGAGGATGCTCGGCCTGGTTTCTCATATGAAAGTGTTATATTAAGCCCTGTGGCATGATAAAGCTAATATTAGTCCACACTTCATGTAGCATAAGTATGAATATTTTAAATCGATCCTTGAGGGTGAGGGAGGAAATAAGTCTCAGAATCAGTCATTTACAGCTTTCTATTGGATGCATAAGTAATTGCGATTCCTTTTAAGTTTTGTCAGGTGACATACACGACGCAGACAAAGTGAAAAAGCAGACGTGGTAATTCATATTGCTATTTAAATATGACATGGTGATAACTCATAAGTGTTCACATATGGGAAATGCAATTTGCAATTCCTTTTAATAATTGTCTGAAACATCCTTCCATAGTGTTGTACCTAATTTGCATATTTAAATTAGAATTCACGCCCATCAGGATAGACCCGCTTCATCTAAAGCTCTTCATCTATAGATAGACTGTATACAAGAACTGTATTAGAACCATGTAAAGAAAAATAAATGCCCCCCCCCCCCCCAACAAAATAGCACAGAGGGAATGAGTATCAGTAAATAAAGTATTAAGTGAATGTTGTTTAGTGTTGGGATTGGATCGGATTGGATCGGATCGGATCGGGTCGGGTCGGGTTGGATCGCTCCCTGAGTGGCGATCATTCTCTCTCTTGCTTGTTGTGACATGTGTATCAGCCGTGTATCTCCTGCTGACCGGCTGAATCGATGCAGTTTCAATTAAAGAGTCCTGCTGATTCCCGCTGCATGAACCTGCAGGACTCACACAGAGAGCAGCGCTGATCCGACTGAACCCGGCCTCCTGGGAGAGAGTGAGGTAAACCGAGGATAAAGAACCACAGAGTGAAGCAGGATAAATGGTTTCCGCTCTGTTGTAAAGAGCTGAAGGAGGTTGAACTGGTGCTGGAGATCTTTTGGGTGCTGGAGGAACAAAGTTCTGCACTAAAATCTATATGACAGGAGTTCAGTCACAAATTAAATCTTTATATCAAAGTGCTCATTTGAATGGTTTGTATAGTAACCGCTGATCTTCATCATTGATCTGGTTGAGGTTTTTGGTAGGGAGATGTTTCTGTAATATGTATGAAAGGCGTCTCCAGCGTCAGTGCTGCATTACAGTCAGGGGTGAAGCTGTAATGTGAGGTTTCTTCAGGACAAAGCAGTTTATGTGATAAAATCACAAGATGTGGTGAAGAGGGATGGAAAGAAAGAGGGAAAAGGAAAGTTAAAGAGAAATTGAGAGGGATGGAGATAAATTGAGAGAAAAGGTAATATGGAGAGACATGAATAGAGATGGAATGCAATAGAGAGATCAGAAAGACAGTAATTGCTGTGGCTGACTATTCCAGTGTTCCAGTGTTCCTATTCCCAGGGTTCCCCGGTGTTTCCATATTTTCTTAGCATTTCCAATGGTTTTTAAGGTTCCCAGCATTCCCAGTGTTCCTCAGCATTCCTCAATGCTCTGCCCCAGTGTCTCCACATGTTTCTGTAGAATTCACACTGGGTTTAATTTGCTCTGGGGGAAATTTCTTCCGGATTTCTTCAACATTCTCCCCACTGGAAACCTTTTTGGATAAAGACACAAAACTATGTACCCCCTTACAATGATGAAACCAAGAAGACATGGAATATATGAGATTTTGCTCTCAGATGTTGCTTCATTATCAGAAAAGCCGTCAAACTGCACCTCCCCAAAACTCTAAAATCATCCTTAACTCAACATGAAGAACGTATACGAGGCCATGCAACCGAAACGATGTGGATCAGCAGAAATGTACTGAATTCATTCATTTACTAATATATTCCGTATTTTCCTGATGATTATAAATCACAGAGGGTTTACATGTGGACGAATGAAACACACGCTTCTGCTCTCTTCAGATGGGAAATCTTCTGTGCTTTGGCTTGTGAAAGCTTCTGAAACTGTGAGACATCCAGCATGACATGCAACAAAATGCACACGCTCCAGACATTTCTGCTGTTACCATAGCGATAAGGTCGTCTGTGAACCTCGCTTTGTGTGTCCCGAAGCTGATACACACTTCGCCGTTGCCTAGCGTGGAGGTTTCAAAACGGTCTGAATCATGTCTGTGTTTGTGTGTGTGTGTGTGTGTGTGTGTGTGTGTGTGTGTGTGTGTCTGCATGCGTGGGTGGAATGTGATTTGTCCTGCCCGGGTGTGAAATCTGTAACACACACTCGGCTGAGGAAGGATACACACTCCTCTTTTCATGATCACCATGGTGATGGCTCTCCTGTTCAAAGTGCATTTACATAACGCAGATGTTTTTCTTTTTTTTTTTTTATTCCAGCTGGAAGCTTTTGCTTCTGCCTTATTCGAAATATTTGATTCTCAAATTGTATTTGCTCTGCACCTGAGCCATGATGCTAACATAGCTAACAAGTAATACTTCTGGCTTCGGGTTTATTATCATATAAATCACACGTCTTAATCATCCAATACATAAAAACAAATAAAATCTATTCATGTGAATTGATGAATCTATAAATTGATGTTGGGGGATTTGAACTCACAACCTTCGACTCCATAATTCAATGAGTTAAACAGTAAACTCCAAATTCCTCATTTATATACACCATTTATCATATTTTGGTGCAAATCTGACAGGGTTCCTTCTGGGATTTCAAAGCAATTCACCCCTACAGACCCCAGGAGATCTCAATAAGCTCCTCACATGAGTTTCCTTTTTTACAACCTCCATGAAACAGCATGAAGTTCCAGATTATTTTTAATATATTTCCTTAATACTGAGACTGTTCAGACTGTTCAGACTGTTCCGACTGTTCAGACTGTTCCGACTGTCCCGACTTTTCAGACTGTTCCGACTGTTCAGACTGTTCCGACTGTTCCGACTGTTCAGACTGTTCCGACTGTTCCGACTGTTCAGACTGTTCAGACTGTTCCGACTTTTCAGACTGTTCAGACTTTTCAGACTGTTCCGACTGTTCAGACTTTTCAGACTGTTCAGACTGTTTCGGGTCACATTCTCTGGCAGGGTGAGATGTTGTTGCCATGGCAGCGGTGCTTGGTGATGATAGATGGAGGCTTCAGTTGTGTTGAACATTCTCCAGCGTGACCTCTGACGCTTTATTAAGACTCTTTATTATGATGATTTATTAAGACGCTTCATCTGTTCAACATTTTCTCACTTCTGAGAGTTTAAACATCAGACAGCTAAATGAGGAAACAGAGGAACCAGAGCTCGAGCTGTGTGTTAGATAAACAATCACAGATGTGGTGGTGTGGTGATGAAGAGGAAGAGCAGAAGGAGGAGGTTCCATAACACATCACTCTCCTCAAACTGCTTACAGCAACCACACAACAAAAACTCTAGATTTAATTAAAACACGTTTTTGGTGGTTGCCGTTAGTTGTGTTGATTGGAGGTTGTGATTGTTATTATTGTGATTGTTTTGATGTGTGGTTGTAATTAGTTGTAATGATGGTTGTGATGTTTTGTGGTGATTTATAGTTGTGATTAGTTGTGTTGATTGCTGGTTGTTATTAGTTATGTTGATTAGTGGTTGTAATTATTTGTGATGATTGGTGGTTGTAATTGGTTGTGATTAGTTGTGGTGATTGGTGGTTGTGATTGATGGTTGTGATAGTTGTGGTGATTGATGGTTGTGATAAGTTTTGATTGTTGGTGGTTGTGATTAGTTGAGGTGATTGGTGGTTGTGATTAGTTGTGGTGATTAGTGGTTGTGATTAGTTGTGGTGATTGGTGGTTGTGATTAGTTGTGGTGATTAGTGGTTGTGATTAGTTGTGGTGATTGGTGGTTGTGATTATTTGTGGTGATTGATGGTTGTGATTAGTTTTGATTGTTGGTGGTTGTGATTAGTTGTGGTGATTGATGGTTGTGATTAGTTTTGATTGTTGGTGTTTGTGATTAGTTGAGGTGATTGATGGTTGTGATTAGTTTTGATTGTTGGTGGTTGTGATTAGTTGTGGTGATTGATGGTTGTGATTAGTTGTGGTGATTGGTGGTTGTGATTAGTTTTGAATGTTGGTAGTTGTGATTAGTTGTGGTGATTGGTGGTTGTGATTAGTTGTGGTGATTGATGGTTGTGATTAGTTGTGGTGATTGGTGGTTGTGATTAGTTTTGAATGTTGGTAGTTGTGATTAGTTGTGGTGATTGGTGGTTGTGATTAGTTGTGGTGATTGATGGTTGTGATTAGTTTTGATGGTTGGTGGTTGTGATTAGTTGTGGTGATTGATGGTTGTGATTAGTTTTGATTGTTGGTGGTTGTGATTAGTTGTGGTGATTGATGGTTGTGATTAGTTGTGGTGATTGGTGGTTGTGATTAGATGTGGTGATTGATGGTTGTGATTAGTTTTGATGGTTGGTGGTTGTGATTAGTTGTGGTGATTGATGGTTGTGATTAGTTGTGGTGATTGATGGTTGTGATTAGTTTTGATTGTTGGTGGTTGTGATTAGTTGTGGTGATTGATGGTTGTGATTAGTTTTGATTGTTGGTGGTTGTGATTAGTTGTGGTGATTGATGGTTGTGATTAGTTGTGGTGATTGGTGGTTGTGATTAGTTTTGAATGTTGGTAGTTGTGATTAGTTGTGGTGATTGGTGGTTGTGATTAGTTGTGGTGATTGATGGTTGTGATTAGTTGTGGTGATTGGTGGTTGTGATTAGTTTTGAATGTTGGTAGTTGTGATTAGTTGTGGTGATTGGTGGTTGTGATTAGTTGTGGTGATTGATGGTTGTGATTAGTTTTGATGGTTGGTGGTTGTGATTAGTTGTGGTGATTGATGGTTGTGATTAGTTTTGATTGTTGGTGGTTGTGATTAGTTGTGGTGATTGATGGTTGTGATTAGTTGTGGTGATTGGTGGTTGTGATTAGATGTGGTGATTGATGGTTGTGATTAGTTTTGATGGTTGGTGGTTGTGATTAGTTGTGGTGATTGATGGTTGTGATTAGTTGTGGTGATTGATGGTTGTGATTAGTTTTGATTGTTGGTGGTTGTGATTAGTTGTGGTGATTGATGGTTGTGATTAGTTTTGATTGTTGGTGGTTGTGATTAGTTGTGGTGATTGATGGTTGTGATTAGTTGTGGTGATTGGTGGTTGTGATTAGTTTTGAATGTTGGTAGTTGTGATTAGTTGTGGTGATTGGTGGTTGTGATTAGTTGTGGTGATTGATGGTTGTGATTAGTTGTGGTGATTGGTGGTTGTGATTAGTTTTGAATGTTGGTAGTTGTGATTAGTTGTGGTGATTGGTGGTTGTGATTAGTTGTGGTGATTGATGGTTGTGATTAGTTTTGATGTTTGGTGGTTGTGATTAGTTGTGGTGATTGATG
>NC_139587.1:992044-1004544 GCF_946808225.1 Silurus aristotelis | reverse complement strand
CAGAGATTAGACCCTGGTTTTCTGGGCCTGCTCGATTCTGAGCTGTTGGACTGTGTGAATTTGTATAAAACGCTCCTGTGTTCATTCTCCTTGGAGGAGGTTATTAATTTCATTACCACTATCTCCTAATGAACATGTTGGTTTTTGTAAATTACGCCCACAGTCATTTCTGAATTATCCAGGAACACACATGGCCGCGGTCACGCGCTCTGATGCTAATCCACGACCTCTGCTTAATTGGGCTTGGTAATTAATTCATCCTCACACCTCTGACGAGGCTCTGAGGCCCAGCAGCGTGCCTTCAATACACAAGCAGACAATAGAAGGTAACGCATGAGTGGTCATAAAGACCGCGGGACGAGGAGTCAGAGACGAACGGCTAGCGAACTCGAGCTGGGCTTCATTAACGAGCTGACAGAGAAAATCAGACAAAGTGAGGAATCGATAAAATAAAAAATGAGATGTGATGAAGAAGTCCGAGGTCTTTGTGTGGCTCTTCAACAGCTTTCAGGATCAAATAGAGTTCTCAGATGGGCTCGGATTGCTTTTATCGTCACCATTATATGGAGTAATTGTGTATTTATAGGCAATATGTTTCTCTCTCTCTCTCTCTCTCTCTCTCTCTCTCTCTCTCTATCTATCTATCTATCTATCTATCTATCTATCTATCTATCTATCTATCTATCTATCTATCTATCTATCTATCTATCTATCTATCTATCTATCTATCTATCTATCTATCTATCTATCTCCCTCATGATCGTATCAAGTGGCAGACCGCAAGTTTGTTTAGTCTCCACCTCTCACTTCAAATGCATTTTATTATTATTACTATTATTTCTAATATTATTATTATTATTATTATTATTATTATTATTATTATTATTATTATTATTATTATTAATAAACTAGAAAACATACATAAACTAGAAAGTTTTTACCTTCAAATGTACGTAAGTCTCCAAAGTAGTGATTTATTATAACTCTAATGTTCCTGTGATCATTTTTATCACAAGATTCTTCACTTAATCACCTCAGTTTATGTGTAAAGACTCGAATGTGACTCTCAGCACACTGATCTATTAATAGAATGATATTAAAGACTCAAACACTGATTGATTTCTATTACAATCATCATGAACCCAAAACCTTGTTTTTAACTACTGAAAAAAAAAAGCTTAAACGAGGTCACGTGTGTGGTGGTGAGTTCGAGTCTGGAGTTTCTTCATCATTTATTCCTCTCTAAATGTTCTGCTTGATGTTGAACTGATGCTGAACTGTATGTTGGTGATCAGTAGATTCACTAAGCTCCGATCAGAACACGTGTAAAACAGAGCGTGCGCTCGATCCTGATTGGTGACTCGCTGCGTGTTTCACCAGTTACGTTTTTATCCTCGTCAATAAGAAGGAACGACTGATTTCACTAAATGTAGTCGAGTAAAAAGTCAAATATTTGAGTTTGAAATGTGAAGTTACAGTAAAAATCACCCCGAATACTTCAGTAAAGTACAAATACGTGAAAAAATGACAAACACAATAATGAAATGCATTTACTTTCTTACTGTTCACTGCTATAAATAAACCTTTCGTTTTCTCCGGTTATTTCCTCTTTATTTTGGTCTTGAAAATATCTCTGGATTGAAAGCCATATTTTGGGAAGGAAGAAGTTCATTGAAGAAGTTTTACAGATTTAAAACACTCCCAGATGTCAGCGACACCCGAACGCTGGAATATGATGGATTTGACGCGGAAAATAACGGGCCAAAATTGTCTTTTTAGTGGAAAGGATGTGTGAGACACTGTGATAACTGATTTAGCATGACAGGCCAATCGTGTGTGTGTGTGTGTGTGTGTGTGTGTGTGTGTGTGTGTGTGTGTGTGTGTGTGTGTGTGTAAGGCCCCTGTGGCAGATTGGTGTTAAATGGCTGTTTTATTTGCTTTACAAAAAGGAAGCTCTCAGCATTTCCTCCAGCGCAGCATTAAATCCTCGTTAGAACGACTCGCTGCCTCTGAGTCAGACATTACGCTCACTTCCTGTCGAGAAAATGAGACCAAATATAATTTATACTAAAACTGAAACTATCAAAATTCACTCACAGATGGCTTTAAATCACATTCTTTTTTTTTTTTCTTCTTTTTTTCTTAGCTCAGCAAATTTATTTAAACTAGAAAAAAAAACAAAAGATTTTTTAAAAGGAATAATTAAAAAGAAATTCAATCTCAAAATTATAATTAATTTAATAAAAAAAGGTAATAAAATGTAAATGTTTAAATCAGGTTTTGACTAATTAAATAAGCAAAAATAACTAAAATAAAAAATACAAATAATCGAATAAATAAAACGAGGTACATAAAAGATTTTCGATTCAGAAAAAAAATTCTGAATATAGAAAGAAAAAGATTTTATAAACATAAACTGTGTGAGGCATCAGGTGTTTTTCTGTAGTGTTTATTAGGAAACACATTTTACAATCTTTACAACCACTTTATTGTAATGTTACAATGTTCTAATAAAATGTTTATTGTGTACAGTTTTTATGTAAAAAAATCCATTGACACGATCAAGTTTGCAGACTCCTGAGCATAAGATTCTTTTTGAACTTCTTATTCCACACCTAGTCTCTATTTGCTGTAATTATGAACTCCACTCTTCTGGGAAGATGTTCCACTAGATTTTGTGGAGATTCATTCAGCTACAAGTGTGTTGGTAAAGTGTCTGGATAGTTTGGAGAAGAACCACACATGGCTGGAAAAAGCAGGATTTTGGATTTTGGAATAAAGTGAAGTGCACTGTTTAGTAAAGAGGGAATAATTTGAGACAGAATCCGTGTGTATCAACAGGAAATTCAATACAGAACTTCTGACATTTATTTGATAAATTCCACTCGTTTTTTCCTTCTTATAAAACAAACAGCTCAGTAAGTTTATATCTAAACGTCTTCCTCAGGACTGACGACTCTACAGGTGGTTCTGGACACGGCGGCTGAGAGGAAGTGGCAGGTGACGGCTATAAACGTAGGCAACATGAAGGATGATAAGAAAGACGAGGCGTATCGCTCGCTGTTCCAGGACCTGGAGAACAAGAAGGAGAGGAGAGTCATCCTGGACTGTGAACAGGAGAAGGTCAAAGACATCATGGAGCAGGTGATGAAGCTTTAACTCTTACACTGTAGGGATCAACATTCCTCACATCACTCACTGTTCCTCAACATTCCCCACTCTACTCACTGTTCCTCAACATTCCTCATTCCATTCACCATTCCTAAACACTCCTCACTACATTCACTGTTCCTTAACATTCCTTACTCCATTCACTGTTCCTCAAAATTCCTCACTCCATTCACTGTTCTTCAAAATTCCTCACATCACTCACTGTTCCTCAACATTCCCCACTCTACTCACTGTTCCTCAACATTCCTCATTCTATTCACCATTCCTCAACACTCCTCACTACATTCACTGTTCCTTAACATTCCTTACTCCATTCACTGTTCCTCAAAATTCCTCACTCCATTCACTGTTCTTCAAAATTCCTCACTTCACTCACTGTTCCTCAACATTCCTCACTCTACTCACTGTTCTTCAACATTCCTCACTCCACTTACAGTTCCTCAACATTCCTCACTTCACTCACTGTTCCTCAACATTCCTCACTCCACTCACTGTTCCTCAACATTCCTCACTACATTCACTGTTCCTCAACATTCCTCACTCTACACACCGTTTCTCAGTGTTCCTCACTCCACTCACCGTATCTCACTACACTCGCCTTTACTCACTGTTCTTTATTCTAATCGTTGTTCCTCACTGTTAAACTTCATGTAACACACGTGAACCTCAGCACAGCTTTGTATTGTTCATGTACCGTATGTTTCTGGACTGTACCATTTCTTTCATCTGAAGTTGTTTCTATAATTAAGTAGATAAACCTTTCCTGTGATATATGTGACAGATCATTACCATCGGGAGGCACGTTAAAGGATATCACTACATCATCGCCAACCTGGTGAGTGACACACAAATCATCCACGACTGTGGTCATGTGACATCACCATTAACCATCTAATGACACAATACCATATAATAGGTGGCCAAACACTTTCTAGGTTGCTATGGCAACTGGCTAACATGAACTAATACCTTTGCCTAGCTGTCTCCAAACTTTTTTTCGTGAGGGCTACATCATTTTTCCTTTCTTTAATGGGGCGGGGCTGTCTGTACCAGAATATCGCATGGGCGGAGTCACTAGCAGTGTTATTGTGGAGATTTTATCATGATTTTAAATGTGCTTTTTTTCCTCCTAATTGTAGATTAGTTGATTATTTTGTTCTGCATTGTACATAAATAAGCGTCACTTTTTAACAGATATATCACCTATTGAAAGAGCATTATTAATGTCATAATGACGTTTTATGTACATTGCTAGTGAAATCATAACATTTACTTACTCATGCATATGCATGTGATTGTTGGGTGAATCAAACACATAAAAAGGACTAAGGACTAGAGGTTGACCGGTAGTGGATTTGAACTGATACCGATAGTTAGGTTGGATCGTACTCGCCGATAACCGATTAAACAACTGATAGTTTGAAAAATGTATACTGGATAAAAAATAAATAAAAAAAATAACCATGTAAAATAGTACTGAACTAAAAAAAAAAAAACAGTACTGAATCATGAAAATATGCTAAAGAAATTCAATATAAATATATATTCATTGATAAACATAATTATATAATTCATAAATTATAAATAATAATTATAATATAGCGCTCTCCGTGCATCACGCAGTCTCAGGTGTAAAAACAAACAGCATGTGATTTGCCTCTAGAGGCCGCTCTCGTAACTACAGCGGACCGGAAGCCGGAAAAACTATAGGTTTGGATTTTTGCCGATATCCGTCAGTTCCAGCGATCTGGACTTTTGACCTTTATTAATAACTAAGGGATATTTTAGTTTAAAAGCTAAACTTTTATTATAAGATAAAGATATGATATGAGTAAAACATTTATTTACAATAACATTTTTAAAATATGTCTCTGGCATTGTTCAGAGGGCCGTTCCAAATGTGGGGGCGGGAGTATTCGGCCAGCGGGCCGTAGTTTGGGGACCCCTGCATTAGCCTGTTTACTATGTAACTTATTTAGCATAATAACTAGTCGAAGGCCACGAGGCTTGTGAAGTAACTTGATTGTTTAAAATCCCTGTTTGCTTTTAGGGCTTTGTGGATGGAGACCTTTCCAAAATTCAGTACGGTGGCGCAAACGTGTCGGGATTCCAGATCGTGGACTTTGAAGATCCTCTAGTGTCTAAATTTGACCAGCGCTGGGAAGCTCTGGAGGAAAAGGAATATCCAGGAGCTGACAATAAGATCAGGGTAAAAGATTCAATCTCAGAAATGTGATGTTAGAGCTTCGTTAATAGCCAAAAGGGAAATGTAGTGATTGCTAATATCCCAGAATTGAGGTCAGTGTTGTCTGTTTTTCCTCAGTACACTTCAGCGCTGACGTACGACGCAGTGCAGGTGATGACGGAAGCGTTTCGTTACTTGCACAAGCAGAGGATCGACATCTCGCGCAGGGCGAATAACGGAGACTGCCTGGCGAACCCGGCCGTCCCGTGGGCTCAGGGTGTAGAGATCGAACGAGCGCTAAAACAGGTAGCCGACACACACACACACGTTTATACCCAGTGAGATGGAACGTGTTTCAAGGTGTGAAATCTTTGTTCATTTCATGTTTTGTTTGTACTCAGGTACGTGTCGAAGGTCTGACAGGAACCATCCAGTTCGATCAGTACGGCAGGAGAGTGAATTACACCGTCCATGTCATGGAGCTGAAGAACAACGGCCCTGTTAAGGTATGAGTCCATTCTAGATCTATTCTATACATGATGATCTACACAAAGTTTTCTTTTTTTACTATGAGTGGGGTTTGTGGTTCAATCCTTCTGTTAGGTTTCTGTAAGGGTTCTCATCTTCTTGAGGTTCCACTTGAAACCTTCTCTAAAAAGGTCAACCTTCCGTTTCTGGTTTCTACACAGTGTAGGACCTTTAATATCAAAAAGTTTGGAGACCAATGGTGTCACTAGTGCTATTCTGACCATGTGTGTCACCTTGTCTGCAATTTTATTGTCTGCGTGAAACTCTGCAAATCTGCCACAGAGACGTTTGAGATGACATATGTTTGACAAACTGCGACGCTGCAACAAGTCATTTGAGGTGTTTTGAGCGGAAGAACTTCGCCAGAAGACGACGATAAATCATAAAGACCTTTAACACCCCTGAAAATGATGCACATGATCTCACTTTCACACCCACCCTACTCGCCAGATTTGGCTCCTGCACCATCTTCCCGAAGATGAAGTTCAAAGGTCAGCATTTTGACACTGTTGCGGAGATCGGGCAAGAATTACAGAAGGTACTTGACACGCTTTGAAAACAAGATGTCCAGGATAAGTTCCAGAGGAACACTGTAGATAAATAAAATAATTTTCTTGTAAACAGAGCGAATCTCCAAACTTTTTGATACCACCAGCCTTTGAATGTCAAACCAAAAAAAAATCATATTCTCCATATCTCCAAATCATGTTCTCCAGTCATTCTTTGAATGATTAATGGCATTAAATTCTTAAAATGATTACAGTGTTCTCATTTCAAACCCTGTCTAAAACCGAAACACTTGGTTAGAGTCCTTCAGTGTTCCCACAGAGTGATAATGGGGTGTAGCTCAGATCAGCAACATTCCTCAATAAAAAGTGTTCATGAAAGGGTCTTTTGGTTCTAGAATGGTTCTACCTGAAAGTTTGTTCTATCTAGAACTCTTCTTTCAGCCACTGAAGAACTTTCTATGGTTAAATATTCAAAACCTTTAAAGGTGTAAGCAAAATATAGACCAGTATAATTAACTCTTACACAAAGCGTTCCTCAGAGGTTCTTCTGAGAGTTAAGGATTATTAGCATCCCAAAGGAGTTTTACATAAAACCATCTCTTAAAAGGTTCTTGATTGTTCTTTCTGTTCCTTTTATCCATGTGACCAATTAAACACACTTTAGATTTCTGCAATACAGGATTTTTGAAGGTTCCTTATTTTAATCAGTCATAAGAGCTTTAGATTACTGAAGAGGAACATTTTTTCCACAGAACCTGTTTTCTACAGAATGTTGAAGGCTCATTGTGAGAAAAACTCAGAAAATAATTTCTCATTATTCGCCCATCTGATCTACAGATTGGTTACTGGAATGAAATGGACAAGATGGCTGTCACAAAATCGGATCTTTTCCCCAATGATACGATGGGACTGGAGAACAAGACTGTGATAGTAACCACCATCCTGGTAAAAACTTACAGCACTTTAATGAACAAAGCTTTAGTTGGGTCTCAAAGTTATTAAACCCTATTACAATGAGAAATAATCCTTAATCTTTAAGAAACAATCAGTAAAAACTTGACATGCATTTCATAGTAAACATTTCCCTGTTCACATTATTATTTAGCAATAGTTGTGATGTCATCATTTATGCAAATGAAGTTATACATTCCCTAACACAAACTACATTGTAAAAATCATGAGAAAAATATTTATTATTAATTTATTAAAATGAATAAATCTCAGAATTGGAATCAGACATATGTGCACTCGAGTGAAGAAGTTTGTGCCCCCTTGAGCAAAAAACATTAGGCCATTTAAAAATGTTTAAATTGTTTATGCTGGATATAAATAATACAAAAATCTAAATGGCCACCTTTTTCTTATTTTCTGAACATGATGTAAATATTGTTTTAGGACACACCCACTTTTATTCTTTTTTTTACTGCTATAGGTATTGGTTTTGTTGATAAACAGTAAAAGAGCAGTTCTTATGTGAGTGTAGAGCACGGCATGTCAAAGTGCTCGCTCCGTTACAGGAAGCGCCGTACGTGATGCTGAAGAAGAACGCAGACCTGTTTTTGGATAACGAGCGGTACGAGGGTTACTGCGTCGACCTGGCAGCTGAAATCGCCAAACACTGTGGTTTTAAATATCGTCTGAAAATAGTAGGAGACGGTAAATATGGAGCTCGAGACGCAGAGACCAAGATTTGGAACGGGATGGTCGGAGAGTTGGTTTATGGGGTGAGTGGGAAATAATGATGATTTAATGACTTTAGATTAGATTGTAACCTAATAACTGAGAGTGTGGAATAACTGACAAAGTAATGAAGTCATTCCAATTGTTCATCAGAAGAACATTTCCTTTTTGTGTTTTTGCGAAATGTTCAAAAACCTGAAAGGGAAGACATGGAGAAGTTTCACTACTATTTATTTATCATGAACTACTACTAATCATCATTAATCATTGTTAATAATTTGAGTTTCTTGTATGAGTTTCAGTGACTGTGCGATGATAAAACATCGCCTCTAGTTTTAAAACCCCTTTTCTTTTACACTCTTCCTCCACAGAAAGCCGATATCGCCGTAGCGCCGTTGACCATCACGCTGGTCAGGGAGGAAGTGATCGACTTCTCTAAGCCCTTCATGAGCCTCGGCATCTCCATCATGATCAAAAAGCCACAGAAGTCCAAGCCAGGTGTATTTTCCTTCCTGGACCCTCTGGCCTACGAGATCTGGATGTGTATCGTGTTCGCCTACATTGGCGTGAGCGTTGTGCTCTTCCTGGTCAGCCGTTTCAGCCCGTACGAATGGCACACGGAGGAATACGAGGATGGGCAGATCCAGACCAGCGAGTCTACCAATGAGTTTGGGATATTTAACAGCCTCTGGTTCTCACTCGGGGCCTTTATGAGGCAAGGATGCGACATTTCGCCGAGGTTGGTCCCTGATTGGTTGCATTCTGTTTTCGTTCAGATGGATGTGATATAAATGTGCAGGCTTTTATTAATTGCATGATGAAATCAGGGCATGAATTAAGCTGTAAGGTTAAAAACAAGTGGACGAGGAAACCAAGGGAACGCAAACTAAAGGAAATCCTGCAGCATTACACTGACACTCGACAAAGGACAACCAATAGCTGATTGGGGGAGGGGCCATGTGCAGCACAAATATAAAGAAATTATACAGTAAATGTAATTAATAGTAAAACAATTGCTAATTAGCTGAAACAATGCTGATGATTTTTTCGTTTTAACTCTGCGTTCCAAAAGTGTTTTATTCCTTTTATACAAGAAATTTGCCAAAACATCAGTTCCTGTTGTCGCTTATGTTACAACAGCTATAAACTCTTATTTACATTTATGGCATTTAGTAGAAACCTGACTTACAACTGATCACTGGTGGGTCTTATTCGGCTTGGTGGTGCTGGGAAGGTGGTGCCTTCTGATCCAGAGTTCATTGCCTTAGACTCTGATCTACCACCTCTCATTCCCTCACCATTTTCTCCTAAATATCTCTCTTATAGTTACTAAGAGAGAAAATACCACTGGAAGCTACAGCTTTACCTCCGACTGTACGAAGCCTTGACATTGAAGATTTCATAAATCTTTATGTTCCAAGTCCCTGTAAATGAGCAGTTGCTACAGAAATAAAACACAGTAATATAACCATGATCTGCATAACAACCAATCAAACCAATTTAGACCAATCAGAATCCAGAATTATCCTATCCATTCAATGTCACATATGAGGTGGTATTAAAAAGTTTCAAGATTCGTTCTGTTTAAAAGAAAGTACTTTATTTATCTACGTTTCGACATTATCTTAGCAAACTGACTTCAGAAGGTCGGTGCTTCCTGTGACTGTGCGTGCAGCCTCGTGCTGTTGGCGTATTAGAAAACTAGTCTCGAAACTATTTTGATACCACCTTGTTTTTGTGTTTGGCTCCAGTTTGCTAACAGATCGATGACTAGCTGGTTTATAAGATAGATAACCGAGTCAGGAATAAGCATCTGATTTATTTTTAGACCAAAATTTCTTACATATTTAAATCCTGCTAATGATCATAAATGGGTAGAAAAGATCTGTAGCAGGAACTTCTGAGACCCAGAGCGTACTAGCATAAACGCTTTTCATGCCACAGAGCTCTTTATTAGTCAAACAGCATTTATAAAAAAAAAGGTAGATATTAAAAGTTACATAATTTATTCTTTTGTAAAGGGAAAGTTATACAAGAGCATCTACATTCCCAAACCTCACTGTTATTATTATTATTAATATTATAATAAATTCGCTTTAAAGCCTCATCATACTTTCAAAGTCAGATTTTACACCACGTTGGTCTTTACAGCATCCAATTCCATCCTGAATCAATTTAAATGAATAAGCATGTGGTATGAAGGAGCAAAGATAAAGGATGAAGATGACATCACTATAGACATCTGAAGCAGATTACCCACAGGGCATTGGTCTGACCTGGCCAGAAGCTTTACTGAATAGAAGAGTTGAGTATTTGCACTATAGGGTTTATACTCTAAAGGTTTGTGGACACCTGAGAATAAGAATTTTAAACATCCCATTCCACATTCCACATTTATTTCCTATTTATTGTTATAATGAGCTCTGGGAAGATGTTGCACTAGATGTTTGTGGAGATTCATTCAGCCACAAGAAAGGTGTTAGTAAAGTGATGTAGGTGAGGAGGTGAGGAGGTTCCTGGGGTTCAGTCAGCGTTCACGTCTATCCCAGAGGTGTTCAATAATGTTGGAGCTCTATAGCAAAATAAATTCCACGAAATTCAATGCTACTTCATCTAAAGACGTCCAATACAATTGTGTGGCTTCAACCTTTTGGTAACAGTTTGGTGGAAAACCACATGTAGCTGGGAAATCCAGGTGTTCTAATACTTTTGCCCATAAAGCCTGTGTGAATTGAAGAGCCGTTATATGGCTGTCAGGTGTCCTAATACTTTTGCCAATACAGTGTAGGTGAGTTTATAAACAGAACATAAAATTCTGATCGTTATTATGGAAATATGAATTTTTACATTCATTAGCATAATGTTAATTAATAATAAAAGTTAAATAGAGAGTTTTTAACGCACCTCAACATGGAGAAGTGTAAAATGCTTTGTCCTGACACCAGAGAAACTCTAACAGACACATGATATAAACATCTTTATCTGATTTATTCACATTTTATTTTTACTATTTACAAACACTACGTTATAAAAAAACCCAAAAACTAAATCAATCACTTCCGACCAATCACAAAAAGAGAGAAATTGAAAATATTATTTATTTTTAGGTCAAAAGTTCCACACCAAATTATTATACAATCGTTATACAAGAACTGCAGCACGAGCTTCACTTCACCACTCAGTTCTTCTAGGAAGAGAATCGCTGTTCAGGTAGATGTTGCTTGTTGGTGTTGTTAGTGTTTCTCACAGTAGAAATAATCTATAAGAACTAGATGAAGATCTAACAGGATGTAAATCCTCTCTCAGGTCTCTCTCGGGCCGGATCGTGGGCGGCGTGTGGTGGTTCTTCACTCTCATCATCATCTCCTCGTACACGGCCAACCTGGCTGCGTTTCTCACCGTGGAGAGGATGGTGTCGCCCATCGAGAGCGCAGAGGATCTGGCCAAGCAAACCGAGATCGCTTACGGGACGCTGGACTCCGGGTCCACCAAAGAGTTTTTCATGGTACGTCGATTTAAGCGTTCCAGCAAGAAGCTTGTGGAGCTCCATTAAAGTATTATAAACGATTTTTGCTCCTGAGGCATCTGTTGAGAGAAATCTTTTGAATTTATTTGAGATTCTGTACACGCAATTCTGGAGATTTAGAACAGAACAAAGCGAGAAGAGAAACTTTGGATGGTGTGAACCAACACTTTCAGGTAAAGGTTTAGATTTTTTCCTCCCAAGAAAAAAAAAAGAACAGCTTGGTGACGGTCAGACAGCTGGTGATGGTCAGCAGATGGACAAACAGGACACACTGAACGAGACAAAGAGCAAATATCTGAAAAGCAGAAAGGCCACGATAAATATGAGCCTCGGTAACGACTGGTTTAAACCAGACTGTCTGCGTCACACAGAGCGAGAGGAATCAGAGTCATTACATACTGTGATTAGGATCAGAAGTGTGTGTGTGTGTGTGTGTGTGTGTGTGTGTGTGTGTGTGTGTGTGTGTGTGTGCAATTAGCATGAAGGGTAACATAGTGTGTGTGTGTGTGTGTGTGTGTGTGTGTGTGTGTGTGTGTGTGTGTGTGTGTAATTAGCATGAAGGGTAACATAGTGTGTGTGTGTGTGTGTGTGTGTGTGTGTGTGTGTGTGTGTGTGTGTGTGTGTGTAATTAGCATGAAGGGTAACATAGTGTGTGTGTGTGTGTGTGTGTGTGTGTGTGTGTGTGTGTGTGTGTGTGTGTGTGTGTGTGTGCAATTAGCATGAAGGGTAACATAGTGTGTGTGTGTGTGTGTGTGTGTGTGTGTGTAATTAGCATAAAGGGTAACATAGTGTGTGTGTGTGTGTGTGTGTGTGTGTGTGTGTGTGTGTGTGTGTGTCAAGTCAAGTCAAGTTTATTTGTATAGCGCTTTTCACAACAGACATTGTCTCAAATTGTGTGTTA
>NC_139587.1:979544-987044 GCF_946808225.1 Silurus aristotelis | reverse complement strand
AAGGCTTCAGTAAATCGTATCTCATTCCAGGTTACAGAGCTTCATCTTCCTCATCGCTTCAGATTAGCGTGTAGTTTATTGTTTCAGACGTCATCCTGAACTGTGCATTTATATCCATATAGAAGCCTAGATGACATTTAAATGCAAACATACACACATTCACACGCTGACACGATGATATATAATGTGCATAATAAATGTTGAGGCCCGAGGTTTGTTATTGTTTTAATTCCTCATAATACGATAGTTGTTTGGTTGCTATGGTTACCAATCTGACAGGATTGGAATGAATCTTTTTCTGTGAAATAATTAATGAATTATTTATACCTTTGCCATAATTTAATAAGAAAAATGCTAGAAAATAGTCACCCAACTTTTACAGGTGAATTGTATCTAGTCTGAGAAACAAGTTGCTGTTCTCACTTGAGTTGTAGTCGACGTAAACTGTTTAGCAGCTCTTCAAGATTTAATGTAAACCAGGTTCCACGTTTTTCGAAAGTGATGAAACTCAAAAAAATTTAAAAGCTACATCTTATAGAGAAGTGGTAGCTCAGTGGTGAAGATGTTGGACTCCTGATCAGAAGTTTGAGTTTAAATTCCAGCACTAACAAGCAGCCACTGTTGGGAACTTGAGCAACTCAACTACTTAGTGGTAAAAAGTAAATCTTCTGTCAGCTGCCAAATTCTGACAATCTAAATGTTAAATATAACACCGAAAAGCTAATCATGGATAACAAGCAACACATAAGATTCATTCATTACCATGGTAACATCAACCAAAACAGAAAACTGTTGAAGAGGAAATTGGTGAATAAAATTAGACAAAATTTTTAATTGTGGAAGACGAATAGGGTCATAATCTAGGCAAAAATAATTCTTATACAATGAACTGTGTAATTATTTATATAAAAATTGTAACAATGTAATAAAACAACAGCAAATTCCTTTTGAGTTTTAAGCTGTAATTAAGACGTCTTTGCCATCGTTAATGGTTTTAGTTTTTAGGTTTGTCTAAAAAACATGTAAAATGCCTATTGTATATAATATATCTTATATACAATATATCAGATATCGTTAGAGCTTTAATATCCGATTACAATAAAGTGACATTCTCACTAGAACTAAACACCAGAGTCCACCTTCTCCAGCCTCTACAGTTATTATTCTCCGAATTCTGCATTGTATTTGGTGTATCTGTTGGTTCCTGTTTATTGTGAGTGTCTTTGCGCCACGATTTCCAGATTCTTACGTCCAATTTGTGTACATTCTTTCAGGAAAAGACGAGTGCGCTTAGCCTGAGCAACGTGGCTGGTGTTTTCTACATCCTGGTTGGCGGTTTGGGCCTGGCCATGCTGGTGGCTCTGGTCGAGTTCTGTTACAAGTCGCGCGCTGAGGCCAAGCGCATGAAGGTGGCAAAGAGTGCACAGAATATTAATCCCACTTCCTCGCAGAATTCTCAGAATTTTGCCACTTATAAGGAAGGGTACAACGTATATGGGATCGAAAGTGTAAAAATTTAAGGGGGTAGGATACGCGGCCGTCGAATCTGTGCTATCGTTTCTCCCCCTTCCCCCAGTGCACGCTTTCCATCTACCCCCATTTCCCCTCAGTGTGATAGTGAATGAGGAGATTTTGGACGTAGGTGGATCATATGTAATGCAGTAACGTCTTATTTTCCCCTTCCCAAGCCTCATTACGTCTTCCGTAATGAGTGAAACATTAAACACTTTCCTTCCCTCATCTTTTGTTTGGTTTGATGTGTGTGTGTGTGTGTGTGTGTGTGTGTGTGTGTGTGTGTGTGTCTGTGTGTGTGTGTGTGTGTGTGTGTGTGTGTGTGTGCGTCCAGTTGATCCTCATCATCATCAACATTATCATCATCATCATCAACAAAGTTACTACCCTGTTTTCACGCTAGCAAGTGACAAAGCAACAGGCAACGCTCATTTTCTGTTTATGAACCTTTTTAATTATCACACTATAGTGTGCATCTTCTCCAAAATATCATCTTCAGTATCAGAGATCTCTGGGGTCTCTGGTGAGGGTGTTTATCTAGTACGGTTAGCATGCTTTGCTAATCTAATAAAGCTAACGTTTGATTTGTGCGAAATTTTACAATCTACAAGTGAAAGAAACTCGCTGTTGTCATTTAATTTATAGCAGCAATCAACAGTTTAGCATCTCCGGGAGGTTTATGTAGAACCCTACAGCAGGTTCTCAGCAGAACATCATCTTCAGAACGTGATAAATGGCTGACTATCCATGGAACCACTGAGGAAACGTTTTCTTCCAAGATTACTCACTAAATACAATAAGAAACACTGAAAATATAATCAGACTTAACAAGCAACCGAGATAATTGACATGAAAACCAGAAACTAGAACAGGAAACTGACCATATAAGGAAATCTGTGAAATAAAAGGAAGTAAATGGGTCACGAGGGGTTTGTCACTAGCTAGGTGACGCAGGGTTACCATGATGCCTGTGAGTGTTATTACTGTGATTAACTGGTCGTGTGTATTTACAGTAGTCTAGGTCATGATGTATTTGTTTCCATTTCCATTTTGAACGTTTCTCAACTTCATACTGTATCTGGTTTACATCCACATCAAAAACAGGGGTGGAACGATTTATCAGTATGAGTGTGTATCGTGATAACTGAATTTATATGGGTTATATCAGTTACATGCATGCACTATAAACTAAATGTAGCTCATCAAACCGTCACATGATCTTAATTTGAAGTGCAAAATGTACAAAAAATGTTGATTAAAAAAAGAAAATGTATTTCAATCGTATAAAAAATACTGTAATATTATGTTGCCATGACAACCAGGATTCGTTTATTAACTATGATACATTGACTGAAATACACTATATTAACAAAAGTATTGGGACAGCTGACTTTTCCAGCCATATGTTCTTCTTCACCAAACTGTTTGCATCATACAATTGTATCAGACGTCTTTGGATGCCGTGGCATGAAATGTTCCATGAACTAGGAGATTCAAACCTGTTCCATCATGTCAAAGCCCCTGTGCACAAAGCAGCTCCATCAAGATCTGCTTTACATGGGGTGGAAATATTGGAAGATTCCCTGCTATATGATCTCCAATCCTATAGACTGCACCCCAGGCCTCTTCACCTCACCTCCATCACTACCTGACTTCACCTGAACACCTGAATCAAATCCACACAGAATCCAGTGGAACATCTTCCCAGTAGACTGAAACTCATTACAACAACAAATGAGGACTAGATGTGGAATTGAATGCCCAATATCGATAGCACATATCGATTTAATCAGGTGTCCCCAAACTTTTGTCCTTATAATGTTTCTATCCTGTAATGAATGATTCAAATAGGAATTTTTCAATCACATGTTTGCTGAAAAGAGTTGAAACGAATTCTAATCTTATCAGAGAGTCGTGATAATGTGATGGACGGTTATGTACAAGTCATATCGTTCCACCTCTGGCATCCGTGATAACGGAGAGAAACGGACTTTTCTAAAGCTCAACACTATATTTGTGTGTGTGTGTGTGTGTGTGTGTGTGTTTTCCAGGTGACCTTTTCGGATGCGATGAGGAACAAGGCGAGGTTATCTGTCACTGGGAGCACAGGGGAGAACGGCCGTGTCATGAGTCCCGAGTTCCCTAAAGGCGTCCACCCTGTACCCTACGTAGGGCCCGACGTTGGCATGAACGTCAGTTTAACAGACCTTTCATGAGGGAAAAACCCCCTGCCGAGTGCCTTAAAATGGTTTATCCCGTCCTTTTTCTCTCTCCTTCTGTTTATTTCTCTCTGTCCTTCTATTTGTATTAATATCCTGGGTGAGAGACAGAGGCCATGTTTTAATAGCGAAAAGACATTTATGTCACACACACACACACACACACACACACACACACACACACACACACACACACACACACACACACACACACCTATACACCACAGTGATCTTCGCCTCTAAAAAACACACCTGAAGAGGTGATGAGGTCACTTCCCCTGGTCACGGGTGGGTTTTCTGACGAGCGTGAAATCTCAGCAGCGTCAGTGCTTCTTGTCTAGGCATGTGCAGATAATCACACGTTCCATACAAAATATCATTGTTTTATCACTGTTTTGTCACTTTCCCCAGATAGGCAGCCTTTCTAGGCAGCACTGGAGTTCGAATTATTTTTATACGTTTATAAATCGCGATACGATTTTAACCCCCGCTATTAAATATCAGACCGATATCGCGATTCGGATTCGTTTCTTTTGAATATCTGCACATGCCTAGTTCGTCGTCCATGTCGGCTCGAGCACACTGCGTTCTTTTATTAATAAAACCACAATGAAAAACACAGAAAAAATATTTTCTATGTATTTTCACATACGAAATGCTTTTAAATAAATCTGCTTACATACCGGTTGTGTGTAGAACAACATCATCTCAGTACTGCATACTTTTCAAGATTAGCTCTTAGTTTCATACTTTTTGAAAAGAAAAAAAAAAGACGCCAAATCTATTGCTTATGTAATTTATGAGTGTATAATATTAACATTTCGGTGTTTCTATGGAGATATTTAGCGACGCTTGATCGTTTTTTTGACCGTGGTGCCGCAGATTCTTTTCTGTTCATCTGAATCATGTTTTATTTGTATTTTCACCGATAATCAGGGCAGAGGTTCTGTTATCTTACGGTACGTTACATGTTTTAAAAAAATACGAATAAATGAAAATAGGAATGTGAGAAAAAGGAAAAAAAACAAGTACCTTACTGTATTATTGCCTGATGTTTCGCTGTGAATTCAGTAGACGTATTACACATCGACACGCTCGTCTGTTTCAAATGCCAAATAAGTGAGTGTGCCGAATTTATTCCTGAATATAATGGGAACTGAATCTGTCCTCATTGTGAATGTAGTCGATTCATGATCTCTACGTTTCTGTAACTCTGTACTGTTCCAAGGCCTACGCAGTAATTCGACTATTATAACGATTGATTTCTTTCTAGATAAATTTGTTTTGTACATTTTGTTTTTATTTGTTTACACTAATTGACTGATTCTAAGCAGCGCCCACATGTTTGGTTCACTCAGGAATGGAAGAAACTGAGGGCGGAGCTTGTGATATGCGTAAAGTTGACAAAATAATTGACAATTAATTACTTTAACACACAGATACAATCAAAACAAAAAGGAAGATTGAAGAAGATTGTGCTTTTACGTTTTCTGCTATTCGTCTAATTGCAGTTGCGTTATGAGCAGGAAGTGTGTCCTGATTGGTTATAATGCTATTATGTGCAGGAACTGTGCTCTGATTGGTTGTAATGACGTTATGAGCAGGAACTGTGTTATGATTGGTTGTAATGGCATTATAGGCAGGAACTGTGTTCCGATTGGTTACAGTGGGATTGTAAACAATTATTGCATTGTGATTGGTTATAGTGATATTGATCTGTGATCTGATTGGCAGCTGAGACATTTAAAGCAGAATATGTAGTAAAATCACACTTGGAGAGAGAAGAACAAAGGCAGGGCTTAAAATTGATCATTTGAATGCCACAACATCACATTTAATTATATTCTGTCACTTTTTTTTATCCGTATACTTTTACTTTTGCAACATTTATACGCTCATGTTGAAGAAGAGAAGCATCACAGTAGGCCTGCTTTAATCTTTCATTTGACCTAAAACATTAATAATAATAATAATAATGTGTAACCCTTGGGTTATTTATCTGTTTCATGCCAAACAATAATAAATGATTATAAGTTTATTATAAAAACACAATCCGTACATTTGCACATTTTATGGTTCATGTCTGAATTTTGAATAAAATTTCCAGTTCAATCATTCGTACTTTTCTCATGATAAAAATGATGTTCTTTTACTTTCTAATTGAACGTGTGCTGACTTGTTTCATTTTTTGGAACTCTTTCTGAATAAAAAACGTGACTAATAATGCTGCGTGATTTGTATCATTCGAGTGCTGAAGAAATATTTCAGCTTTTTTATTAACGTGAAAACGTGAGCTCATGTGACATAAATACAAAGAAGTCTGTGAGATGTTTATGATATGAAGTAAATGAGGTTTTGTGCGTAAACAGCAGGCCGGCGGGAAACGTTAAACGGCTGATTTTTTCCGATTGGCTGATCTCGATCCTATAAACATGATGGCTGTTTTTTTCACTAATGTTTGCTGCAATGTGATTTGGCATATTCAGGTCAGTCCCGCTGTTCTCTCGCTTTAATCACTGCACCGGTTTTCTCGCTGTCTCGGGACTTCACAGCACGGCGGCCATGTTTTTCTCACACGCCGCACTTGGCTGGGTTTTACTCGACCACCCGCCTGCTTTCTGACACTTCAGTGCTTTCGTTTCATCTCTCATTTTGCTGGCACTCGATGTTAGATGGAAATAAAATGTTCCATGCAGAATTAATCTGCTGCTGGGAAAAGTAAACGCTAGCAAGGAAAGATCGTGTAATTCACTCGAAACTTAGTGCTAGTCATGGAGGAAATATAGTTAGTGTAAATAGATAGATACTTGTCACGCGTACTTAACAGCACCGTGAAATTATTCCTTCTCCTATCCCAGTGTTGTTAAAATGCAGAGGTCAGAGCACAGGATCAGACATAATACAGCACCCCTGTGGCACAATGGGTTAAGGGCCTTGTTCAGGGGCCCCAAGAGTGGTGGCTTGGTGAAACATATTAACTAAGAAAGTAAGTAATCTACTAATTATTAGTAATCTAATAATTGGTCATTATTAAACAAATGCAGATAAATTAATACATAAAGTATAAATAAATAAATAAATTGCTCCTGATAAATGAATGCAAATAAATAAATAAACACCATCTTTTGGAGCACATAAACAGTGAAGGCCACTCTGCACAGCTGGGGATGGTTTCGCATCAACGCCTTGGGGATCCATGATATTAAGGAGCAACACAGGAGCTTTGAGGATGGATTTGGACTGTAATTCATGTCAACAGTCTGCTACAATGTGCTCAGGACCACCGGTTGCATTTAATCAACAATCGACATTTGGTGTTGAGGATGAGGCTCCTTTTGGAGTTCAAGGATTCAAGAGTTTTTCCTTCACCACAGTCACCACTTTCTCACTCATTAGGCAGAAACTGACAATTATAAGGAACGAACACATACATTCTTTTATTATTGATTTATCTGTAAAGCTGATTAAGGACAATGTTCATTTTCAAAAACACTACTTATAAAAATAAATTAAATTGAATAAATGCATTGCAGCTTGGCTCGGTCTCCTAATGACATAACACAAGTTGTGCAATTTGGACGAACAGGAAGCTATTAGTAACACACTGCTGTGTTTTGAGTAGATAGTGTGGTAGGTTAGGTACAGTATGTGTCTAGCAAAAAAGGATCTTATACATAATCCTGAGCATCACCTAAACCCCAAACCAGCACATAAACAGGCTTAAAGGGACTAATGAGTGTACTGTACTGTACTGTACTGTACTGTACTA
>NC_139587.1:969544-974544 GCF_946808225.1 Silurus aristotelis | reverse complement strand
TGTGAAATATTCAGCATCTCGTTTATTTAACTGGAGATGACCAAGTGGACTTACACACTTTAGATCCAACATGGAGGACGAGGATGAGGACGATTAGAGTGGTGGTAAAGATTATTATGTGAGAATTATGAATTACGACCTTCTTTGATAAAATCACAAATTCTGATCCAAATCCAGGACTAATAGTGAACTGAAGGAAAAGTTTGCACTGTTTCGACTGTTTGATTCAGATCGTTTTCAGGATCGTGGTATGGCGCTAATCTAAAATCCACAAGTTAAAGAACGGCTACAAATGCAAATGGATAAACGCATTATAAACATGCTGATGTATTAGTAAAAAACATTTTGGAAAAAATAACACAATGTACACAAAAATAAAGAAGGAGACATATTGGGACGTCTCCAGTCACAAAAAGAAACGGACCCAAGAATTATCAATAAACTGTGTCAATAAATCCACACTGTTACATTATGTGTATTTCTTTACTCCCTGTTGTCAGTGTAGAATCGATCCATGCTCTCATGCTCTTCTTCTTCTACACTGTTTTTATTAAAGTCTAAGTGAAGAACAATAAGCCAATGTCTGGAAGAAATCGATGGCGAGGTTCTGAAGGAAATATCTCATGCATCAGAAAATGGAGGAATATTCAGTTTGATATAAAAAATGGAGACAGAAAAGGTCACGCACTCCTCCTGTAGTCCCTCCTGAGGAGTCCGTCAGATCTTATTCAGACGCGTGATTGATTCATCCAGCGCTCGTTGCTGTAAACCGTTAAAACTGTAAAGATTCACGTGATGTTCATCTGCTGCGTGGCATTTAACTACAGACGCCTGATGCAGCCTCGGAGCTGTTATTAAAACATTATTAACGTTGTCATATGTCCGTTTTTGAAGTGTTTCTGTTTTATGTAAATCACAGAACTTCAAGAACAGTGTAGGAACAGCTGTAATTCGCAATACTGAAATGAGGAGAAAGATTTCTGCTTCACTTCAGACTTTGTGGTCGGAGTTTTGTAGAAAGAAAAAAACACTGTTGGAGAAAATTTTTAGAACAGCAAGAAAAAGTACATCATTTGGGAAAGTATTTGGACACCAGACTTTTTTTTTTCTTCAAAGAGACGTCTTTTAAATTCCAAGACTCTGGAGAAGAGATAAGAGTGTTGTGGTTGGTTGTGACGAACACTTTGGAAAGGTCAAGAAGGAAGAGCACTGAAGACAGTCTACTAGCAGCAGGAACCTTCTCACTGATGGCCAAAAGGGCAGTCTCTGTGGAATGTACCACTTTAAAGCCAGACAGGTTTGGATCTCCGAGGTTGTTCTCTGAGAGGATTGTGAACGGTGCATTCAAAGGATTTTGGAAAGAATTGTGAAAAGTGATCCAGATCGATAATTGCTGATGTCTGAGAGATCCAGATCACCCTGAACATGTTTCATCATTTATAACTGATTAGTGTTTATATCGATATACACATGCAATGATACAAATATGCAGAAAATCAGACGCACGTCTCTCCAGAATGACGTCTGAAAGCACCGACGTGAAACAGCGATCCTCATCTTACAGCATTACATCATACACCCTTCTCCATCTCATCCTCCTCTTTTCTTCTTCTCCTTCATGGTGAGTCAGTGTCTATGGTTTATGATGGTTCTTTACAGCTGGCGGTTGTACGGTTGAAGGTGATGTGAATATGATGTGAAGTATAAAACACTTACAGATGTGATGAAATCAGGTTTTTTACAATGGAATGTGACACACGGCTCTGAAACGTGTCGAGGGAAAACATGCAGAAAGAGAAATTAATTCAGGGTCTGGATTCTGTGTTGTTACTATGGTTACTCTGACAATAAATCAAACACCAGACTGAAATTCTTCAAGCGGCTTTTGAAAGTCATTTCGTTTGAAGCTCGCTACGTAGAATGAAGTGATGAAGCTGTCACATGGTGCAGTCTGTGTTCTGATTGGTCATAAGGTGCTGATAGATTTGCGATAACACAAGCTCTGACAGCTCATTCCAGAACGTCAGCGTTCCCTAAATTCCTAGTAACTGAATAAAAATGTCATTTGAAACGTTTTACTCAGACCATATCCGTATTTAATGATAAAGATTCGCTTTCAAACTAAAATGTCTCTATGTTTTTAATAGAGGTCAATTGTGCTGTAATTATCAGCAAAAATCCATACCAGTAGTTTTTTAGATCATAGCTTCCAGTCTGCTGTCGTTACGTGAGCGCCCTCTAGAGGCGAATGTTTGTTTTTACACCTGAGACTGTGCGCTGCACGGAGAGCGCTATATTATATTTATTTATAATTTAAGAATTATTTAATGATATTTAATGATGAATAAATTCATATTTATTGTATTTTGCACATTTTCATGATTCAGTACTGTTTTAGTTAGTACTGTAATAAAATTCAGTACTATTTTACATAGTGTTATATTTGTTTGTATTTTTTTTTTTTTATCAAGTATCCATCGGTAAAATCCACTATCGGTAGACCTCTGGATATTAACGTAGACTAATTATTTGTTTTACACACCAACCACATGCCATATGCAAGAGTAAGTAATGTTTTATTTCAATAGCAATAAATAGCAATTACATTTTCCTGGCGGTTCACCTGAAAGTGTTAGCACAATTTTAAAAGGTTAGATATTCCTCAGAGTATAAACGATCTGAGTTCCTGTCAGATCCTGAAGAACCCACGTTTTCCTCCTCCTCCTTCTCCTCTATATGCCTTTGACAGCACCTTATTACTCGCAAGAAATAGATTCGTGATTTAAATTTATTACAATGCGAACAATGAAGGAGCTTTTTAAAAGCCGATAGAATTATTGCCAATTACAGTGGCTCTGCTCCTCCGTATGATTCAGCTCCATGTTAAAAGACGGCTGAACAGCGTGTGGAGCCATAAATACACCGGCGTAAACGAGACACACCGAATCGAATCGCAAGCCGCTTCGATTTTACGCGATAATTAGGATCGCCTGGATAAAGAACGAGCTCGAAAACAGCTGAACAGGCGAACGGCCAGGACTTTCTATTATTAATCAGCTGCAAAACTCTTGGCACCCTGCATAACAATGGATTTATGAAAAGAAATTCAAATAAAAAGTTATGAAAACATTTCTGTGTTAAATCAAATTATTATCAAATCCTATCGTTAGACATTTATTTATATTATAATAATTATAATCAAGTTTTGTCTTTTTAATTACTTTCACAGGAATCCAGACTGAATCACAGAGTCTCATACGTCATTTATCACTGACTGTGTGTGTGTGTGTGTGTGTGTGTGTGTGTGTGTGTGTGTGTGTGTGTGTGTGTGTGTGTGTGTAGAAATGTGCAATCCATGCAAAAGCGTGTGTGTGTGTGTGTGTGTGTGTGTGTGTGTGTGTGTGTGTGTGTGTGTGTGTAGAAATGTGCAATCCATGCAAAAGCGTGTGTGTGTGTGTGTGTGTGTGTGTGTGTGTGTGTGTGTGTGTCCATCAGTGTGTATCCAACTGTGTCAGTGGAATTACAGCAAGCACACACTGCCATCATGTGGAGGTGAGGGAGAAATCTGAGAAAGCTTTCGGAAGAATAAAGAATATTATCATCATCATCATCATCATCATCATCATCATCATCATCATCAATAATAATAATAATAATAATAATAATAATAATAATAATAATAACAATAATAATAATAATAATAATAATACCCTATAAAATAAACACAAAAAAAATTAATCAACTTACATTTTAATGATAAAGATTACAAATTATTATAAATGTATTTTTTATATTTTATTTTATGGAAACAAACGGTAAAAAAAGAAAGAAAGAAAGAAAGAAAGAAAGAAAGAAAGAAAGAAAGAAAGAAAGAAAGAAAGAAAGCACCGTTATGACTGGTACATGCAGCAGTATTACTACAGACTATCAGCTCATCAGGTATTATTATAATAAGTGTTGTTTAATGTATATTTGGTCAAAAATAAAATAAAATAAAAAAATCGAAGCTAACCATGCTAACAGCTAGCGGAGACGCTGCCTCCATCTTGGAGGCTCCGCCCCCTGATTTTCTTCAATTAGAGACTATTTCGGGCAATTTCAAAACCGTCTTATTTATTTGTTAAAGTGTGTATTTCTACATTTCAACAACACGAGATTTGAGTTATCGTGTCCTCGTCTGTGATGTCTGAATTAAAAAACAAAAACAACAAATATTTATTTATTTCTCCGTGATTTTAAACGGCTAGACAGTCAGTGCATTGTAGTGAGTTAAGATGACCGCCAGATGGCAGTAGTGATACGTTTCCATAGAAACGTGTACAACAATCCGGAACAGATCCGGAAAAGGCTCGAGGTCGGTGTTAATATAAAGTCGATACTGATATTTATGATAATGATATTATTAATTAATTCAATGGTTGAATTATTTTGTGTTTGTAATAAATATTTCAGGAATGATGGAGTTTTCACCGGGGAAGAGGAGAAGCGGACTTCCGCGGGAAGTGTGGAAATGGCTGCAGAGTCTCGAGCTGTCCACTTCACCAAAAAACATCCGGAGGTCAGAAAAAAATATTTCAATACATAAACATAAATACATCAAATATATTCATTAATAAACAAATAAAATCATTTACCGAAAATTACCATGAACGATCTCACACGTACTAATGTAATTATTTTATTATTTGGGTTTGGATAATAATAATAATAATAATAATAATAATAATAATAATAATAATAATAATAATAATAATAATAACCAAATCCATAAAAACTGTCATTAATCAAATAAATAATAATTTGCATTTTTTTTTCAATTAAACAATAAAATAAATATTGTACAAAACAATATTGTTCACATAATAATTATACACTAATAATACACTCTGTTTATTGTATATTTGTGGATTTATATGATTTATTTATAGATTTATTTATGTACATTGCTATTTGCATTTCTGGTTAGATGCCAACTGCATTTCATTACCTCTGTAGTTTTT
>NC_139587.1:959025-961525 GCF_946808225.1 Silurus aristotelis | reverse complement strand
AATTTGCATGCATCACTCACTCGGCTGGGATTTGCTCCAGAAATGCAACACAGATGGTGTGAAAATGAACAATGGTTTGGTAAAGAGGTGTGTATGTGCAGGCAGTGGATTGTTTGTTGTGTGTGTGTGTGTGTGTGTGTGTGTGTGTGTGTGTGTGTGTGTGTGTGTGTGTGTGTGTGTGTGTGTGTGTGTGTGTGTGTGTAAAGGGTTCGAGAGGCTTGTCTTTGTTTGCTGCGCATTTCAGTCCTGATATTTTTCCTTTGCAGACGTCGCCTTTATATTTAATGTCATGTACTCACTGGAGGGCTGAGGGTTATAATATGTTTATAACAACAGATTGTCTGCAGACTGAAATTTACCAAACACCTTATATGGGCATGTTTACATTTAGGTGCTGGATGAAGATGGAGAATATTTCTGTTCATATTTTTTACACTATTGTTTACTCTCTCTCTCTCTCTCTCTCTCTCTCTCTATATATATATATATATATATATATATATATATATATATATATATATATATATATATATATATATATATATATATGATGTTTTTGGATAGATAGATAGATAGATAGATAGATAGATAGATAGATAGATAGATAGATAGATAGATAGATAGATAGATAGATAGATAGATAGATAGATAGATAGATAGATAGATATTACTCATTACATATTTCCTCTCTTTCTTCTTCTTTTTCTGCTCTATCCCTTTTTTCTCTCTCCTTTGCCTCCTCCTCCTTTTTTCCCTCCATCTCCATGGCAGCTCTTCATGTGTGCTGTTTTTCTATTCCCTCTCTCCCTTTGAAATGATGGGCAGCAGAACCGCCTGTTGCCATGACAGTGGTCATGTATGTCGTCTTCCCTTTAAGCGTTTCAGCGTTTTGTCGGAGAAAATACACAAATCAAAAGGCACCACTGATCTCCTGTGAAAAATGAAATGACTGTCATGCTGTAATAAACTTAAGCATTATTTCACTTGTGATGTCCTTTGGTCACAGCTTGTTTACTGATGCACTACAGCACACTACAGCGTGAGTAAAATGTTATGGTGTTGTGATAGTGAACTACAGTGTGTACTACAATATGACATATAATCCAAGCAGGAAAATATTTCTACAATATAATGACATGTTCACTGAGTATAATAGAGTGTGAGTAACAGTGTGCACTGTGAGTAATGTGGTACTACAGTGTGAGAAATGTGGTACTACAGTGTGAGTAATGTGGTACTACATTGTGAGAAATGTGGTACTATAGTGTTAGTAATGTGGTACTACAATGTGAGAAATGTGGTACTACAGTGTGAGTAATGTGGAAATACAGTGTGAGTAATGTGGTATTAAAGTGTGAGTAACGTGATATTACAGTGAGTAATGTGGTATTACAGTGTGAGTAATGTGGTATTACAGTGTGAGTAATGTGGTACTACACTGTGAGTAATGTGGTATTACAGTGTGAGTAATGTGGTATTACAGTGTGAGTAACGTGGTATTACAGTGTGAGTAGCGTGGTACTACAGTGTGAGTAACGTGGTACTACAGTGTGAGTAATGTGGTATTACAGTGTGAGTAATGTGGTATTACAGTGTGAGTAATGTGGTACTACACTGTGAGTAATGTGGTATTACAGTGTGAGTAATGTGGTATTACAGTGTGAGTAACGTGGTATTACAGTGTGAGTAGCGTGGTACTACAGTGTGAGTAACGTGGTACTACAGTGTGAGTAATGTGGTATTACAGTGTGAGCAATGTGGTATTGCAGTGTGAGTAATGTGGTATTACAGTGTGAGTAATGTGGTATTACAGTGTGAGTAACGTGGTACTACAGTGTGAGTAACGTGGTATTACAGTGTGAGTAACGTGGTACTACAGTGTGAGTAACGTGGTACTACAGTGTGAGTAACGTGGTATTACACTGTAAGTAACGTGGTACTACAGTGTGAGTAACGTGGTGCTACAGTGTAAGTAACGTGGTATTACAGTGTGAGTAATGTGGTATTACAGTGTGAGCAATGTGGTATTACAGTGTGAGTAATGTGGTATTACAGTGTGAGTAATGGGGTACTACACTGTGAGTAATGTGGTATTACAGTGTGAGTAACGTGGTATTACAGTGTGAGTAATGTGGTATTACACTGTGAGAAATGTGGTATTACAATGTGAGTAATGTGGTACTACAGTGTGAGTAACATGGTATTAAAGTGTGAGTAACGTGGTATTACAGTGAGTAATGTGGTATTACAGTGTGAGTAATGTGGTATTACAGTGTGAGTAATGTGGTACTACACTGTGAGTAATGTGGTATTACAGTGTGAGTAATGTGGTATTACAGTGTGAGTAACGTGGTATTACAGTGTGAGTAATGTGGTACTACAGTGTGAGTAATGTGGTACTACTGTGTGAGAAAATGTGGTATTACAGTGTGAGTAATGTGGTATTACAGTGTGAGTAATGTGGTACTACACTGTGAGTAATGTGGTATTACAGTGTGAG
>NC_139587.1:931525-956525 GCF_946808225.1 Silurus aristotelis | reverse complement strand
AATCATATCTGAATTAAACAGAGTTTATCTTAACGAGTGAGATCAGATATAATACAATCTTTTCAAGTGTGAACATTAATCAGATTAATTCAGATCCACCTTAAATGAATCAAATCAGATTTAAATGAATTGTATATGTATGTATATCTATGTAAGTGTATGTATATGTATGAATCAGATCTGATATAAACAAATCAGATCAGATATAAACAAATCAGATCAGATATAAACAAACTACTGAATGAATAATTTGTATAGACATGTTTTAGTGTAAACAGAAATGCATCAGAAGGAGCGTTTTGGGGAATCTGTTTAACTGTTGTTGAACTTTACTGAGAGGGTTCTGGAAACATCTCAATCCAAAGTGTTTCAGATGATCAGGTTCTCACACCACGGGTTCTTACACGTTCAGGGTCTGTTACCATAGAGTTCTCGAACCATGAGGTTCCCACACCATCGGTTTCTTGCACCATTGGGTACTCACACTATCAAGTTCTCACACTAACGGGTTCTTTTACCATGAGGTTCTTACATCATGTGTTTTTTGTTGCACCATGAGGTTCTCACACCATTGGGTTCTCACACCACGTTCTCGCACCATTGGGTTTTTTCATCATGAAGATCTCCCACCATAAGGTTCTCGCACCATTGGGTTCTTTCACCATGAACTTTTAACAGCAACAGGTTCTTACACCATGAGGTTCTCACAGCAACAGGTTCTATTTTATCTCATATAAAAGCATGCAGTGACATGCACAGTGTAAATGGGACACAGAGAGCTGAAGAGCAAATGGAGACTCAGCTCCTCTCTTCTGAACAGGAAAACTGCATCCTGTGTGAAAATGAGGGAAAAAACAAACTAAATCATTGGGAGTGTTGAGTGATCCAGAACATTCTGACCACACCTACACATCCCAAAGACTTTCATTCCTCTTATACCACAGACATCTGGAAGAGATTCCAATTCTTATTGATTAAAGGACATAATATACTTTTTTATCCTTTTATAACTGCATTTATCATCATGAGATGATTTCATTCCTGTTCTCACTAATATTATTTTAGAGCAGCAGTGAACTCCTCTGTCTGGAAGATTCCACCTCAATTCCATCTGCTCACACTGGAGACTCCTTCCATAAATGTTAAACGAATGCATTTCTCTCAAAGAACTTTATTTCACAACATCTATTTTCTCAAACTGATCCACGAAGGAAGTAGATTGTTTCTGAGGAACACTCTGAGGAACACTCTGGGAAGCACTGATGCAGTCGGGCTGATTTGGGGCAGGACGAGGTGTCAGACTGACAGATGGGTTTGGGGGCAGGAGTGAGTCGGGGGGAGGGGTGTTTAGCAGGGTTTTTGGGGTTGTTGGGGCTTTTGTTCAGCATGTTGAGCGCTCGACTCTGCATCCTGCTGTGAGAGTTCCAATTTTACTGCACATTATCACTAATATTTTGTATTAAAGCTCATCAGTTCAGAAGTTTTCACAATAATTATATTTTTTTATATACATTAGATTTAATAAAAATTTTAATAATTAGTAGTAGTACTAGGGTTAAAGTTAGTACTAGTAATAACTTTGTGTCATAAAAACTCTATTCAATTGAATAAAAAAAAATTATAATTTTTTTTTACCAATTTTTTTTCAAAGCAAATCATGTATTTTCATGTAAATAATTCATTTATCTTTTATATAAAAAAATGTAATTTTTAAATGCATTTAAATTTTATTTAAAGTATATAACAATATACCTTTATTTAAAACTATTTTGAAGCTCAGACATAAATCCAATCTTCTCACGTATTAAGATTCCATTTTTCCAAAACTCTCCACTTTCTCTGCTGACTTTTCTTGAGTTTGTGTTGGAGAATCCCGTTACATCATGTTATTTATGGCTGTGAGCAGGCGAGGTATTAAAACGCCTCACAGTGGTATAAACGTTGATCAGACGCTTCCCGGACTTGAACCTGAACCTGAAATATTTACGAACATAAACCAGATGTTAGAGTTCAAATTCCAAACAGCTGATGAAGGTCCTGTTTAAATATAGCAGATAGAGCTTCTGTCCCATCACTGCACACTGAACATGCTTCAATTACAGACCTTTACAGTGTGTGTGTGTGTGGGGTGTGTGTGTGTGTGTGTGTGTGTGTGTGTGTGTGTGTGTGTGTGTGGGAGAGAGGTTAAAGGTTTAATATGTGTGATCTGTATTGTTCCTCTGTCAGTTGTAACTTATGAACTGCGGTAACTAACAGCTAGAACATCTCCAGACAAAACTCCAGACAAAACTCCAGACAGACAGACAGACAGACAGACAGACAGACAGACAGACAGACAGACAGACAGACAGACAGACAGACAGACAGACAGACAGACAGACAGACAGACAGACAGACAGACAGATAGATAGATAGATAGATAGATAGATAGATAGATAGATAGATAGATAGATAGGAGGGTGTGGAGAAAAAACAAACAGTAATCACCATAAACTATCTATTTATCTGAGTCTGGTGTAATATATTCTCTCTCTCTCTCTCACTTTCTCTCTCTTTCTCTCTCTCTCTCTCTCTCTCTCTCTCTCTCTCTCTCTCTCTCTCTCTCTCTCAGGATGTATGGAGTGCTGTCTGAAGTGTCTTCGTGGGATCCCGTACCCGTCTCTGATCGCCACCATCCTGCTGTACGCGGGCGTGGCTCTGTTCTGTGGGTGTGGTCACGAGGCTCTCTCCGGCACTGACACCATCCTACAGAACTACTTTGATGTGAACAGGACTCTTGCCGACTCGCTGAATGTCTTCACCATGTGAGCTCATAAAACCAACACAGAACCCAACACAGTCCAATGCATGACTGTGACACAGAGTCAGAATTGTGGGCAAGAATTGTAAATTATTTATTATGCAAATTAGCTGGATGCAGAAAAACCGCGAACTGTTTACTTTCAAAAGGTTTTATCATTTTATAGGTTTTAGTGCACTTAAAAAAAAAACACTTTTTTTGTACTTACAACAAAAGATGTGCAAAATATATAAAAAGCATTTTATTATGTCACAAAAGAGTTAAATTAGGCCACGCCCACAACTTTACACTGTGTGGTAGGAGTGTGAGTGTGTTTCCATTTCAATCTCGCTGATTAGTGTTTAATCACATTTGTATCTCTCCTGTGCACTACAGTGTGACTCTGCTTCTCTTTCCAGCATCGACATCATCAAATACGTGATCTACGGCATCGCCTCGGCTTTCTTCGTCTACGGGATCCTGCTGATGGTCGAGGGCTTTTTTACAAGTGGAGCCATTAAAGATCTGTATGGAGACTTTAAGATCACCGCCTGCGGGCGCTGCGTCAGTGCGTGGGTACGGAGTCCCGCTGAAGTTTACATACACATTTATACACGTTTTCACACAGTTAACCAGTGACAGCATAGTGCATGAAGCTCAAACACAAGTTCAGAAGAGAAACATGCAGCGGATCTAGAAGAGAAGCTTGAGGAACATCAGACTTTACTTTTACATTTTACAGAATAGAAGAAAAAGTGGTCAATCCACAGATCCCTGAGGAACACATGCAGAGAAACCATACAGACAATGAAATCAGACAAGGTGAATAAATCGGATCAGATAGGAACAAATTAGCGGATAAATAAATCAGATCGAATTTAAATAAACGGGATCACAAGCAAATATATCAGAATAGATTTCAATCATTTAGATCAGATATGTTCACTGTTTCAATTCAGATCTTATGTATTTTATCAAGTGTGAAACCAACTAATCAGAATTCAAATATATAGATTTTTGGATAAAATCTGGTTATTTTATATTTTGAGACAGAAACTAAGCCATTTAACTTTAACTTTATTAGATTTAGAAATTTTACATATATACATTTCAGATCTCGCATTCTTTTACCTCTAATACTGATAGATCTGATCTAATATTTCTGACACACTGTTTTCCCACAGTTCATCATGTTGACGTATATTTTCATGCTGGCCTGGCTGGCAGTCACGGCCTTCACTGCTCTGCCAGTTTTCGTCTACTTCAACATCTGGACTATGTGCCAGAACACCACTGTACTGGAGGGTTTGAAGCTCTGTGTGGACCCACGCCAGTTCGGTAAATAGAGCTACTCACCAGGATGAGAGCAGAATTATACAGAAAGGAACATGAACTTGACCCTCCGCGAAAACAAACAAACAAAAAACAATCACTGAAGCGATTCAGGAAAAAAAACTCATTACACGTACAGTTACATCATAAAGGCATTTCCTGCTTTTGTAGTCACATATAAAGCCTTTTTTTGACAGCGGGATTTCGTGCTTCGACCCTGAACATCTGTTCAGCTCACAGAAACATGGTTTAAAAAAGTACAATCATAAAATGTTTGTTTCCGTAATTAACGCGCAGGCGATCAATTATTTTTATTGATACATTTTTTAAATGATAAATTTTTACAAACATACAATTTACACATTCACTTTTTTTAAAATTGTAATATTTTACGATGTATAAAATGATCAAATTCAGATTTTAAAAAAGCAGGTATTAAAAATGTGATTAAATATCAATAAAATTTTTTTGACATTATTTAATTAAACATTAATAAAGCAGAAAAACAATCACTTTTCAATCACATTTCTTCCGAAGGTCGTTGTACAATTTTGCTATAAATATTTTTTCTTCTTCTTCTTTTTCTTCTTCTTTTTATTATTATTATTAGTATTATTAGTATAAGTATTAATTTTAATATTATTATTTTTGTTGTTCCCATGTTTTAGGTGTTGTGACGATCAGAGAGGAGAAGTCGTTGTGTGTCACTAATTCTGAAAAATTCTTCAAAATGTGCTCATCTAAAGAGGTCCGTTTCAAACTGGACCACTTTTTCATTTATTATTTAAGAAGTTAAAATCCAACAGTCTTTAATGTGAGTGAAATATGGGGTGTGTCCTCAGCTGGATATGACCTTTCACCTGTTTGTGTGTGCGCTGGCCGGAGCCGGAGCTGCCGTCATCGCCATGGTGAGTTCACTGCCGATCCACACAACAGCGTATAATACATAAAACATTACCGACGCAGTCACGTGAGCGATGCGGTGCCAATTAATATCTGTACACCAGTTCAGGTCTGGATTCTGATTGGTCAGAAGGTATTGATGGTGTTATTTTTATATGAATGTGTTTGTTCGGATACAGTATCGTTTCCATAGTAACGCTTTATTCAAAACGTTTGCGACTAATGGAGTGGATTGAAGGAGTCTCCAGTGTCAGATCTTTGTAACAGTCAGAGGTAATGCTGTAAGTTTTCAGGGCGGAGGAGTTTCTCAGTAGAGCTGGTGGGGGAAGGAGCATTTATAGCTGCTGTAATGTGCAGTAAATAAACATGAAATTGTTCCTACATTAAATGGTTTGAATATTAATAAGTAAGAGAAATATAAATCACTTTACAGTGCACTGTAGTAGGACAGGCTGAGTGATCGATCGGTTATACACACACACACACACACACACACACACACACACACACACACACACACACACACACACACACACACTATAAATTTATATACAAAAATAAGACAGAGGTATGGGGATGGTATCTTATCTTAACCATGTCTGCATCAGGGATTTAACAAACTGAGATAAACATTTTCAGTGCCAAATTAGTTTCTCTTTCATTTTTCCATTCATGTGAATTTATTTTGATTCATGTATTTGCACACTGTCAGGTTCGACTGCACCAAAATGGCTGAATTACATCACTTACTTCATCCCCTCTGTGCTGCTCTGCATGTAAATACCAGAACAGGGCCATGACTCATTCCTGCTTTCGCTGTGCATCATGGGAAATCGAGTTTATGCTCGTCAGGTTTGAACAAGCAGTGAGAGTGAGAGGAGCATCAGTGTTCAGGTTCCTCTCCATTTTCAGGCTCTTCATCTG
The DNA here is from genome assembly GCF_946808225.1 of Silurus aristotelis. Taxonomy (NCBI): domain Eukaryota; kingdom Metazoa; phylum Chordata; class Actinopteri; order Siluriformes; family Siluridae; genus Silurus; species Silurus aristotelis. The sequence continues at coordinate 950,587 of NC_139587.1, read as the reverse complement.
AGTTTTCATTCTTTTAAGATGATTCTGTCTTTTTCTCTTATTCTCTCTCTCTCTCTCTCTCTCTCTCTCTCTCTCTCTCTCTCTCTCTCTCTCTCTCTCTCTCTCGCTCATGCACTCGGGGTATGTCACAGAGTTGCTATGGAAACTAAGAGAAGAAGAAAGGGCATGTGAGCTTGTTGCAAACATTCGCTCAGTCATTTGTTGGCGACCATATTCTAAGAACCAGAGACAGAGGGAGGAGGAGGATGATGATGATGATGATGATGAAGTTGCTTAATGTCAAAAACTAAAATGCCACCAGGCTTCATTTATTATGAGCAGCACAATAATTTGCATAATAATTTTGTATCTATATAGCTGTAATAATTAAAATGTCTCCTTCTTCTTCTTTCGACTGCTCCCATTAGGGGTCTCCAGAGCGGATCATCCGTCTCTATACCCCCCTGTCCTCTACATCTACACATCTTTCACACTCAAACTACCTGCATGTCTTCCCTCACCACATCCATAACCCTCCTTCTTGATCTTCCTTTTTTCCTCCTTCCTGGTGGCTCCATCCTCAGCATTCTCCTACTGATATACCCCATGTCCCTCCTCTGCACATGTCCAAACCATCTCAATCTCACCTCCCTCACCTTGTCTCCAAAACGTCCTACATGCGCTGTCCCTCTAATAAACTCATTTCTAATCCTGTCCATCGTCGTCACTCCCAACGAACATCTCAACATCTTCAGCTCTGCTACCTCCAGCTCCACCTCCTGTCTTTTACTCAATGCCACTGTCTCTAATCCATACAACATCTCAGGTCTCACCACAGTCCTATAAACTTTCTCTTTCACTCTTACAGATACTCTTCTATCACAAATCACTCCTGCTATCACTCTTCTCCACCCACTCCACCCTGCCTGCACTCTTTTTTTTTCTTTTTTGTGAGAAATTTGCATATGGCTGATTTTATAAGATAAGACACAAACCTGTCAGTTAGGAAGCCAAGGGGGTGTGGCTTTGTCAAATCGAGCATAGATCATTTGCATATGTTTGCATAATAATATGCAATAATTTATCAATTTTTATGAGCCATGATTGTGTATATTTGTGTGTGTTTGTGTGTGTTTGTGTGAGATTCATTTTACATAATATTGTTACATAAATATGCGAATATGCAAAACACTCTCAGCTGCCGACGTGTTAATAATGAATAATGAACTTGCGCACGCACGCACGCACACACACACACACACACACACACACACACACACACACACACACACACACACACACACACACATCATGTAACCAATCATGTCTCAAACACAAACAGCAAAACAAACAAATACAAATACAGACACAACACACAAAGACTAATATACAGAAACAAGTACATAATCAAGGTACATATACACACATTAACACATTAAACACACATTACCTCCTCGCACACACACACACACACACACACACACACACACACAGGGCATGCAGTGGAAATACCCTGCTGTGATCGCACACTGCCTCCTGCTGGTGTTGGAGTTAAATTTATCTCTGATCTCTGTGACATCATCGAGTCCTCACCGAGTACCAGCACCGAAACAGGTGGCAAACAAAAGGACAGGAAATGAACAGTGTGCATGAAGAAATGGGCGGACCTTATCGGTCCGTCATCACATGCCCGTCAGTGATTAGTCACTACACACTTCAATCTGAAAGACAGAAGTTGACAGCTGGAAGAAGTTGAACCAGATGTGCATGAGGAACGTCACAAAGATACTTGAAAGGTTTTGAATCCATAGAGAATAAAAATCGTCCAATCAGAAATGTGCTTGAGTAGATATAGGGATCATTTCATAATAGATAGATTATAGACACTTTGAGGTTCAGCATACTGCTATGATCGATGTTTTAGGGGGACGTAAGTCATATCACAGTTTTACTCAGATGTTTGGAGCATTTCTCGAATCATCCTTAATATTTATAAATCAGTAAAAACATTACTCAAAACACTGTGTACAAGCAGCACAACACATCGGATTTCCTACAAAAGCCTGAACTTTTCTTACAATCCTTCGTTTATCTCTCAAAAGTAAGTATTAGTGACAGTGAAAATCTCATTCCCATCAGAATGACGAGTTCTTTGTCACTATGTTTAGTCGTGTTGTCAGTATGATGCTTCACAGTTTCAGAGTTTCCTGATATAAACTATGGTTTGGATTATAATGAGTGAATATGCATGAGGATGAATTTCTTCTGTGTGGCGTCTTTGAATTTCAGCTATTACAGAAAAACTGTAATAACAGTGATTAAAAACAACAGGCGTAGCGTTACAGTGATTACAGAAAAAGTCGTTGCTCTTCAGGTTCCTGAACTCATCACACGTCACGTCACAGTGAAGCAAATGCTCTTGACACGTTTATGACATCTCTGATTTCAGATCCACTACCTGATGGTTCTGTCGGCTAACTGGGCCTACGTGAAGGATGCGTGTAAGATGCAGAAATATGAAGACTGCAAGTCCAAAGAGGAGCAGGAGCTTCATGACATCCACTCCACACGCTCCAAAGAGCGACTCAACGCCTACACATAAAGCAGGAAGTAGCACCAAAAGGGGGAGGAGCCTCAAGGCACTGGCTGGTGCCATTTAAATGACCAGTGGTGTGTCACATGACCAACCCCATGGCCAACCCAATTATTATTATTATTATTATTATTATAATTATTATTATGATTACAGTTATGTCTATCTCGTGATGTAGTTTTTCCCTCACACTTACACAAGATTGTTGAGCTTTTTTTATTTAATTTAAAGCGTTGTTGATTAACGGGTCGGTTGTAGGGTTAAAAAAAAAGCACATATTTCATGTGTTTTTTTTTTTTTACTTAATTTCTTTTTCAAAGAATTTCACATGAATAGATAAAGTAATATTTTTTGTTGGTTTGGTTTTTATTCCATGAGATTTTGGGCCCAGAAACAGCAGATTGCTTGTACATTCTGCACTATTTTGGAAATATATATATAAAAAAAAGAAAAAAAGAAAAAGACAGACAAAAATTAGAAATAATGTAACAAAGGCTTTATTTATTATTTTTCTACAGATATCATCACAAAATGTATTCAGACAAAAAAAAGGTTATGAGTTCTTTCCTAGCAGTTTCACAGCCTACAGTGTTTTTAGCCCCTTTTTTATTTTCCTGCAGATGATAAGTACACCATCATTTTCAGTTCATTTTCTTTCCTTTTTTTTGCTTTGTTTTGTATATAGCCATTCTGTAAATGTCCACATGTACTGTATGGAAGCACTTCGATTTCAGGTGAATTCATATTAAATTACATTCCATGTTACAGATGGAAAAAAGGAATAGTTGGATGAGGAGAGGCTTAAGGTTTAAAAAAAAAAAGAAATTTTTTAAAACAATTTCAGATGTACATAATCATAGATGTACATATCAGAGCCTGAGACATTCCTAAAGATCAAATCACAATTACTGCTCTTTTTTGCAGATGTGACAAAGAATAGACAGAATAAATAAATAAATAAATAAATAAATAAATAAATAAATAAATAAATAAATAAATAAATAAATAAATAAATCTGTCAATACATAAAAGATCCACTGGTTAAATTAATGTCATTTTGAGCAATTCTGGGAAAATAATCAGTAATATTGATTAATGATAAAAAGTAATTTTCAGCAGATCAACACACCATTGATGAATAAAACAAAATATAATGTTTGTTTTTCAACTGAACTCAAACAAATGATAAATTTCATGAATATTTTTAAATTGTCTCCAGTTTGAATGAACAAAAATGAGCTTTAAACATTTTATCATTTTGAAACGCTTAAATAATGTATTATAGTGTCATTTAAAAAATATCTAATTTGTTCCTGCTTTTTTTTTTTTTTTTTTATGAAAAACAAAAATTTCAAAACAAAAAAACGAAAATATAAAAAACAAAAATATTCTGAAAAATTTGAAAATGTTGAATCGAACTTACAATAATTACTGACATCACAATCATGTGTGCAGGATAGTAAACTTAGAGATTTTCCTTTATTTCAGAAGAAAACGTGTGTGTGTGTGTGTGTGTGTGTGTGTGTGTGTGTGTGTGTGTGTGTGTGTGGAATGACATCACCTACCCAAAGCTCTGATATGTACATCTCTGACATCATTCTTCTCCTTTTTCTTCCTGTGACAGTCACATGACAGTGGTCTCGTGTAGTCAGTGGTTAGATTGCGGGATGACGGAGTTGTGTTATCATTCTTTCATCGCTCTGTTGGTGTATCGTGCACTTATCCACCTTTTATCGTGAGCTCTTTCTCAGTGTAAGTGCATTGGGATCTGTATCTGGATCTCCATAATGATGTTAGGTGAAGACTGTGAACCTCGGTGTTAATTGTGGCATGGGTCATGCATTTAATGGATTTACTTCTTTAACAGATCCAAAAAAAAATAAAAATAAGAAAAAAAAAAGCAGAAAAAAAATATTTTTTCTGAATTGGTGAAGTGGCGAGTGTGTCGCTCACTGGATCGCTCTTTTCTCCTTCTCTTCTCCTCCCTTTTCTTCTGCTTCTCTTTTCTTCCCTTCTCTTCTGCTCCCTCTCTTCTTCTTCTTTCTATTCTTCTCCCTTTTCTTCTGCTTCTCTCTTCACTTTTCTTCCCTTCTCTTCTTCTCCCTCTCCTCTTCTTCTTTCTCTCCTCCTCCCATTTCTTCTGCTTCTCTCTTTTCTTCTCCCTTCTCTTTTCCTCCCTCTCTTCTTCTTTCTCTTCTCCTTCCTTTTCATCTCTTCTCTTCTGATGTGCAGTGACTGAATCCTCTTTTCTCTTCACACCGCTTCGCTCTCGATGGTAGTGTTTGCTTTGTTTGTAAGTGTGTTTAGTTTTGTGGTGAAATCCTCTCTCTCTCTCTCTCTCTCTCTCTCTCTCTCTCTCTCTCTCTCTCTCTCTCTCTCTCGTCTTTTGTACACTCACTGAAGAATGCGTAGTAGCACACGCTGTACCATGACTCTGTTTTGTACATAAATGTGCCGAATCGCTCGACAGTGGCTTTTCTGATATGCTTGCGTGAAATTAAATAAAGACACTGGTGTAATTGGTAAGAAACTCCGTCCTGTCTTTATTTTCCTCATGGCGCTGAGTTTCTGCCTAATCAGCAAACAATCAGCATCACAAACTACTGATATTGATTTATTTTGCTTGTGTTTTTGTTTAAAGCAGAGGAGCGCAAACTTTAATGATATTGAAATGAAAGTTGGCATCAGGGGCTAAGTTAAAGGAAACCATGGGTCAATGTTGGGCCCTCAGGCATTGCGCATGCATTAGATATTCCCTGAAATACATAGACACACGTCTCACCTACAATTTCAACACCGGAGTTGTTCAAAATCGAACAGTCGTTCACATGTGTACAATCATGAGAAATACACCATCAGCCATAACATTATGAGCACCTGCGTAATATTCTGTTGGTCCCCTTTAGCTGCTAAAACAGTCGTGACCCATCGAGCATCAACAACATGAACTTCTTCAGCAGTGTGAGCTACAGGATCTCGTCTGTTGGATCAGACCACACGTTCAGCCTTCGCTCCTCACATGCATCAATGATCAGTTCACCACTGTTTCTTCCTTGGAGCACTTTTGATAGATTCTGACCACTGCAGACCAGGAACATCCTACAAGAGCTGCAGTTTTTGAGACGCTCTGACCCAGACGTCTAGACGCCACAGTTTGTCAAACTCGTTTAAATCCTTACGCCCATTTTTCCTGCTAACATCAACTTTGAGGACAAAATGTTCACCTGCTGCCTAATAAATAAATCCACTGACTAACAGGTGCCATGATGAAGATCATCAGTGTTCTTCACTTCACCACTCAGAATGTTATAATGTCATAATGTTATACCTGATCGGTGTAAATAAAAATAATCAAATAATACAGACATTACAAATTCTTTTGTCTTCTCTTTCTCTTTTTCTCTCTCAGGGTTAATAAATCATGATCCTCACACTCAGGTGTCACTCTGTCATACACACACAACAGTCTGCATTGAGAGAGAAAAAGAGGAATAAAAAAGAGAATAGAAAAACAAAGATAGAAACAGACAGAGAGAGAGAGCATGAAAGAGAGAGAGATAATAAAAGAAACAGGAGAGACAGAAAGAAAGGAGAGAGAGAGAGAGAGAGAGAAAGAGAGAGAGAGAGAGAGAGAGAGAGAGAGAGAGAGAGAGAGAGAGAGAGAGAGAGAGAGAGAGAGAGAGAAGGTTCAACAGAATTAGGTCATGACTGGAGAATCTTCGTTAGCGGATTAGAATGTCCTGAGAGGTCATCACCTTTCCTTTCCTCCCTCCTTTTTACCACACACACAAACACACACACGAACACACAAACACACACACACACACACACACACACACACACACGAACACACACGAACACACACACACACACACACACACACACACACACACACACACACACACACACACACACACACACACAAACACACACACACACAGTAATCCTTTGTAATCTGTCATCACCTGCACACCGTCGTCTCGTCTCAGAACAGGAGCAACACTGAAGGACGAACAGCTTTTTTTACTTCACTCTTGTATGTGTTTGACTGAAAGTGTGTGTATGAATGTGTGTGAAGGTGTATGAAGGTGTGTGAAGGTGTGTGAAGGTGTGTGTATGACATGTGTGTGACTTGGAGAAGGATGCGGTGTGTGTTGGTGTTTCAGGTGCTGCTGTGCTGTTGGAAAGTCGCGCAGCCGTTTTGTCCCTCGCAGTGCACCTGTGTGTTCCACAAGACCAGGTAACACACACACACACACACACACACACACACACACACACACACACACACACACACAGTAGTTTATAAGGATACCTATATATAAAAAATTATAATCTATAACAGAAAATTAGTTTTAATATTATAAAAATGTTTATATTATAAAATTATGTAATTTTATTTACTTTTCTTTAAAAAACAACAAAATAACCAATAAAATATAATAAACAAAAACATAATAAAAAGCCTCCTTTGAATTACTTTTAAATACTAATAAAAGTATATGCTACCCCTGTATCTCATCTCTGCTTCATCTCTTCTTCACCTGTCCCTCATCTCTGCCTTATCTCTTCTGTACCTCATCTGTTTCTCATTTCTACCTTGAATCTGCCTCGTCTTTAAATTCCTTTGCCTCCTTTCTACCTCTCCTTTGTCCCTTTCCTGCTTCATCTCTTCCTACCCACTGCCTTATCTGACTTTTCTGCCTATTTTGTACCTCATCTCTGCCTCCTCTCTGCCTCGCCTCTGCAGGACGGTGTTGTGTAATGACCCAGACACGGCGGAGATCCCCGTCAACATTCCCTTAGACACGGTGAAGCTGCGTGTGGAGAAAACGGCAGTGCGGCGAGTAAAAACCGAGGCGTTTTACTACCTCACAGAGCTCCGGTATCTGTGGCTTACCTACAACTCCATCAGCTTAGTGGATCCTTCCAGTTTCTACAACCTGAATGTCCTGCACGAGCTCCGTCTGGATGGAAATCAGATCTCCATATTCCCCTGGGAGGCTCTCAGAGAGATGCCCCATCTCAGGATGCTGGATCTGCACAACAATCGATTAACAAGCATTCCTGTAGAAGCTGCAGCTTATCTGGTTAAAGTCACATACCTGGACATTTCCAGCAATAAGCTGAACACCTTGCCCTCAGACCTTCTGGACATCTGGAGTCCCTTTTCTGGAATAATTTCCACTGGCAGCTCCTCTCAGAAGATCATACTGGGTGAGTAATGATCATGATAGTTAGGCATTCTAAGTAGGTTTAGAAGCTCCATTGAGCTGCTCAAGAGTGTCCTTCAGTGAGCAGCAGGTCTGTGGGTGGAAATGTGGTATTAATGACAGAAGGTCAGAACATTCCCTGTACTAAAGTAACTCGTATAATCACTCTTTACAACCAAATAACCAGAAAAGCAGCTCAAAACACATGACACATTTGACCTTGTGGCTGAAAGTCTACAGCGGCATCGGGTTTCACTCCAGCAGGACAAAAACCATGATTCTGAGGATACAGTAACTTAGGCATGATGATGGTCGGAGATCGCTGCCATTGTCAGTGTGTGATACGGAACAGTTCAGTTGAGCCTCACGTGGGATTTGAACGTGTGCCGTGTGAATGCCGAGTTCGTCCCCAGGCTCCTGACTCGGGAGCAGAAGAAACACAGATTCGAAGTCTGCTGAGAACTCCATCAGCATGCCATGGACGAGCCGTCCTTCATGTCGAAGATCATTACCGGTGATGGCGAAGATAATTCTTCACAGTGGAAGAGCCGAAGACACAATCTTCACAGTGAGATCATCTTCACAGTGTACTCATCATCTCCACGCCCAAAAAAGACAAATCAGGTCTGCAGCTCTACTAAGTGCATGCTCATCGTCTTTTACGACATTCACACCATTGTGTATTGAGAATTCATCATCAGGAGCCAGATGGAGGACATTCCAGGCCAGATCAGTGGTTTTCCAGTCTTGAAACTTTTTGATACCACCTTAAACAACAGGATTAACATATCTGATCTCATAGCTTTAATATAACCATATCTGCAGAAGGTTTGTGGTGTCTAAAGATAACTGGAGCATCTGCATGTTCATGCTTCACCACACTTAAGTACAGCTTTAATCTGCTAATTCGGTTTCCACATGTGAAGTGGGGTTTAATTTGATCCGCAAGCTTCATTTGGACAAGTACCTAATCATGGGCACTGGCGGAACCTGAAGAACAAAGAGATTAAAATATTATTAAAACAAAAAATGTTCTAGCTCTGTGTCCATCATCAACTGAACTGTTAGAGATTTTCATCAACATCACTGCCACACCTATGTTACACGTTTAGAACATTGAGTCTCCATTAAGAGCTCCTCAGGTGTTCATCCTTTATATATGTATAGCAGAACATCTCACCATTAACAAAGAAAACGCCTTAAGAAACACTATTAGAAAGTTCCAAGAACAAACCTGTATGGAGACTATAACCATTAAAACTCCTTAAAGAACCCATGCAGGAACTTTGTTAAAAAATCTGAATTCAGCAGTGAAGTGTGGTTTAAGCTTCTAAACATCATGTACTTCACTGTAGTTTGTTCTCATTATCTTAGAACAAGTAGGTTATAATCAGCATCAGCAGAACCTTTTGGAATTCTATATATAGGAAACAGCTCATCACAGCACCAGATCTGTTCTGAATTCTGAAGCAGGACTGGAACTGAACGTCTTAATACTGAACTGTATATGAGGAACTGTGAGTAAAGGATTAAAGAATGTATCATCAGCCGTTCTTCTCCATACAGATGTTCCTGTTCATCTGGGAAACGACTTATTTTATGTTTACAGTAAAGAAACCAGAGGTCTGGCTGAAGACAGTTATGAAGGATGTGCGACTGAGGTTCAGCACCTGATGTTTTGCTGCTTGTGTTGGAAACACTTCAGGATGTTAAACATGCGGCGTCTCAGATGACCAACCCTGGTTTCAGAATCTACAGTCTTAGGTTTAGACGCCTGCGATTTAAATACTAATACTGAATAGAATAAAATACGAATATAAAATAGTACTTTTACAACATTAGTGCTCAGTTTTTTCTCCGCTGCCTTGCTAGCAAACATGTTCACCAGCTTTATTTGTATAAGAATATATTGTAGGAACTGCTGAACATGCAGAATCAACCTGCTTTATTTTTATGTTCGAATATTTAGCAATTAATGACAGTAACCTGGTGGTGATTAATTGACTAATAGTATTGGGCTGTTATTGTAGCATAATAGCTAATCATGTTAAAAATAATTAGATGGATAATAACTTCCTAAAATAAAATTAATTGAACCTAGCTCAATAGAAATCACAATCAAAGTGATTTTAAAATGTCTGCAAACAAAAAGTGTTTCAAAAAGTTAAAAAAATTGCATTTAATTAATAAAAAAGAAGCATTACATAAAATACATAACAAAAAAGCTAGCATTGCTAAAACACCTTCCATGTTGCTAGGTCTTCAGGACAACATTTGGTATTGCGATTGTCGCATATCCAAACTAATTGAGATGTCCAAGATGGCAGAGGGTCTTGTGGTGCTGATGGACCCGTTGGTGACCTGCAGTGGTCCGGAGAACCTGGCGGGGGTTCTGTTTAAACGAGCAGAGCTGGATCAGTGTGTTAAACCAGCGGTGATGACTTCAGCCACAAAGATCACGTCTTCTCTCGGCAGTAATGTGCTCTTGCGCTGCGATGCTACAGGATATCCAACTCCAACCCTGCTGTGGAGCAGAGAGGATGGATCTCCACTCAGCAATCCAGGTAACAGCCTGATTGACTTGATTGTCTTAATAAACATCTGCCAAGGAATTTTATAAGCTGCCATTAACCAGCTTTGTTTTACCAGACTTTACAAGCTTCAAATTGGCAAGTCATTATGAAATTTGTCACTTTTAGAAGAATTCCTCCACATCTCCAAACCAAAACCCTTTAGTGCCATTAACAGACTGAACCTCTTTGCTACTTATATCTTCTGAACTGAATTTTATGAATGTTTCTGAAGAAATCTGTGAGCTCTTGTAGGATCATTTTCAAAACAATAACAAAATTCCATCATGAAGCATCAAGCATTTATTGAAGTTTGGTTTCTTCTTGCATGCTTCAGTTGTGCAGGAATCCCCAGGTGAAGGTGTTCGATGGTCCATCCTTAGTCTGCAGCGAATTGTGTTGAAGGACGCTGGTGTTTACCGCTGCAGAGCAAAGAACGTTGCTGGAATTTCAGAAGCCTCTATCACACTATTACTGGCTGAGAAGGACTTTACAACTTTTTCTCCCTTTGACAAAACTTTGCCTGCTGTTACAGAGGCTGTGATTTCCTTTTCTTCCACCACCACCAACTCCACACCCACCACTAGCACCAGCACATCCAAACCATCTCCAGCTACACTTGAGTCTATAGCTAACAGGTTGAACTTAAGCCCAGGTGGATGGGTGGAAATCCAGAGATCTCCACCCACTGGAAATACAGCCAAGATGAAGCAGCGCAAAATTGCCCCCAAGGATAAATTTAGGAAAAAGAGCAGCCTGTACATCAGAGATATCGAGGTGGTGGAGGAAACCGAAGACAGTGCCGTTGTGTTGTGGATAACTGAGGGGTTTCCAAATGAATTTCCACTGTCAGTGGAGTACTTTCCATATGATGCAGAGGAGATAAAGGAGACTGTGGACACTGAGGTTGGAAATGGTAAGCTTCTTCTTGAGAACTTGTTTCCCAACCAGGTGTACACGGTCTGCTTGGTTCCCAAAAGTGGAGAAGAGCAATGTAGGAATTTCAGCACTCTGGACAATGTTATAGATGACACACCAAACGGGTGGCTGTTGATCGTCACTGGACTTGCTTGTGTTTTTGTTCTTCCTCTCATTGCTCTCCTTCTTTACAAGATCTCATCACTGTACTGTAAAAGAAGCAGCAAAAACCCTGAGATGGATGAAGATCTTTCGAAAGAGACGTATGTGAAATTTGAGACTCTGGCGATGCAGCAGAGGACACTGAATGGACAGGCGAGCGATCTCTGGACCCGACGACTGACGCAGGAATCAGAAAGGATGCTCCTCTGTTCTCGGTCCAGTATGGACTCACAAATGACTTACAAAAGTGATAATTCACGGTCCGAGTTCCTCTGCTAGCTCTGTGTGACCAAAACTGGCCAGGAACGGTGAGGAGCTTCTGCTTTATGAGCCTGCAACAAGTAGGCAGGACTGTGGTTTCTTTCATCACCTCATTACTTCACACCTACTAAAATTTATCTAATGGAAAAAAATCTAATCTTCACAACTTATAGCATTCTGACTTTGACATCTACCTCACTGACAGCAAGCATCTTCTGGATATGTAGCAGACTGTTAAATGCTATGATATACTCTCAAAAGAACCTATAAGGATTTAACAAACAAAATATTAATACAAGTTCTTTCAGGTTTATTTGAATGCTTTAAGGAGTTCAAAGTATTAAAGTGCTCCATTATAAAAGTACTGTAACTATCTGCAGAACCTATGAAGAACAGGTGTGGGTTTTTTTGTTGTTTGTTTTTTAAGGGTACTTTTATAAACTGGTCCAGTAAAAAAAATATTTCTTTGATAGAAACTCAAGTAATCTCAGAAATCTTTAAGTAGAAAGTATTTAAGAGCAAATAAAATATCACTAAAGAACCTTTATTTTCCTAATAATTGACCAATAAATGCATGACAGATTCTAGGTTCTCTGTTGGTTCTTCATGTAACTAAGCACAATAAAAAGGTTTTACACAGATGTTTTCTGATATGGAAACACTGTGAGGTCCTGCATGTTACTCTTGAGTCAAACATACAACCAAAGAATCACAAAAGGTTATAAATTAATTAAATGTAATTAAATATATTTTTCTAATGCTTTTATTGACGGATTTCTGGATGAAGTGCTACGTGAGATCTTTAGAACATTGTGTGATGGGTTTTTGTACCATAAGTGTTTAGCGTGTCTGTATTTGTTTTTGTAAATAATATTTAATTCATTAATAAATAGATGTTTGATGCACTGAAACACAATATTCTTATATACTGCTTGGTGCTCTTGATGTATCTGTAGGTCTCATGATGATTGTCCTCTGCTCCTGTTCCGGTGGAATATTTTTAGGAGCGTAGGTCCAGTTTAGTGTAAAATAACCATCTGGAGCTGAGCTCATGAATATGTACTTTATGACATTTACATTCCATGTACATTTATTGTAAACTTTTAAATATGAAATAAAAAACAGTACAGGTGTTAAATTACATGACAAACAAGAAATGGTAAATGTTCTATTTTAAAATCGTACATTTCATTATTTTATATTTACATATTTCTGCATTGTGGTATTTATTTATAGATAACAATTATATTTAAATATGATAAAATAATATATAATACATATAACAAAAACAAACAAAAAAATATATATTTATATATATCTGTAATCGAATGCAGACTTTTCCACATTTCTTGTTTGATTCCTTCAGAACCGTGCTGCAAAGTCATGCATTTTTTCTGTCTAGTTTAAATGGGAATACAGGGCTGCTGTTGTGTGTGTGTGTGTGTGTGTGTGTGTGTGTGTGTGTGTGTGTGTGTGTGTGTGTGTGTGTGTGTGTGTGTGTGTGTGTGTGTATATACACATGCCATCGTATTTGTCCGGCAGCATGAGCAGCGATGTTGATGTGATTAACAATAATGCATTCAGACGACTGAGTAAAAAACAGCATCATGGCCCAGTGTGATAAAGTGCTGTGGTCTGAACTTCTACAGTTTAGTTCACTGCAGTGTTTGAGCTGAGAACAAGTGTTTATAATATGTATTATTTATTTATTAGTTTTTATTTATTAGTTGCTGACTGTTTGTGAATTTTGACAAACTTCCATGGTGTAAGAAAAGAGAGTATGTGCCTGATATCAAAACCCGGCCTGCAGACGAACCCCTGCATGTGTCACATTCACCACGGGGCTGTCAGGAATTTCATACTTTGCTTCCAAAACAGCCAGAGGAACCACTGAGATGCTGAAGCGAGCGAGTGCAGAGAGACAACGGAGTGTTGAGAGCCTGTGCTGGTCGAAGTCTTGTTCTGAATGCTCCCGCATTCTCTCTTGACTATTCTCCCCAGGTCAGGGATGTAAAATGTAAATTCTCGGTCAGGTCACTAGAGACTTGCTCTTGTGTCCCTTCACTGCCTTTCACACTCTCCTGACCTGGAGGACCAGACATGTGTGGAGGTCATGCCCGGGATCTGTTCCCAGGGAAACAGTGATCGCTGAAGCAGGATTATGGTTTTGGGGAGATTAACAGTCATTTTGAACCTGATTCTCTGGGTGAAGAACATCCACATCGATACGTCCACATCATGCAGGACGGCAGGAAACTGGAGCTGTACGGGTGAGTCAGTATCCTCCTCAGTCTTCTGGTTAATCTTTCACAAGATTTTATTTTGGTCAAGCAGAAATCTGTTGAGGGTTTTCCTTCATATCGTCTCAGGGAGTTTTCTTCACCTGCTCATCACTGGGATCTAAATCCACATCTGAGATTCTGTAAAACTGCAATGTGATGCTATTTATGCTACTATGTTATTAAATTAACTAAAAAGAATATGTCACATAAGCAGGTGGTACTGAAGAAGAATCCTGGCATTTAAAGATTTTAAAATATGCAAATATATATATATATATATATATATATATTTTTTTTTTTTTTTTTTTTTTCAGGTTTCAAATTGTGTAAAATGTAATTTAATAATGTTTTTTTTTTTTTTTTTTTTTTTTTAATCCATTCTATTTGGACCAAAATGTGGAGAAATATTAAATTATTTATTTAGCAGTGTAAATTTTTTAACACAATTTGAACAACAAAATTTCCTGAATAATTTCCACATTTATACAAACTATTTAATCACATGAGTTTACTTCACATTTCATTTACCTCACACCACATGCTAACACACTATTGCTAGGCAACTGTTAGCAATGCACACTTCTAGCTTTGTTATCTGATAGCTGTTAAGAAACGTGCAGGACAATGATGGTGAAAACAACATAAAACTATGGGAGTACATCAGTATTTCCCTCAGAAGTGTTGGTAGATTGTTAATAAAGCACTTTGCATGGCTAAAATTACAGTAATTCTATTAGCATATTAGAACGTATATTAGAATCTATTTAGCATTACTAGAAACACCACGTTTCTGACACGGGCGACTGACTGACCAGAAAAAACACAACTACAGAGTAAAACGTGAACCCATTAGAGAAATATATAGAGGTGTACAATTTCAAGGGTGTTATATATCGTCAGGTGAGATTGGAGACAGGTGTGTGTGGGTGTGATAAAGAGTGTGTATATGTGACGAAGTGTAGTCCATGGCAGCCATGTTTATAAGTCAAAGTGTTTTCTGGGAAATGAAGTTTAACTGATGACAACTAATTTGTTTGCATATGTATAAACAGATAGATAGATAGATAGATAGATAGATAGATAGATAGATAGATAGATAGATAGATAGATAGATAGATAGATAGATAGATAGATAGATAGATAGATAATCTCATAATCTCATATAATCTCCCTCAACAAAGCCATCAGCCATCCTGTTCTTCACCAAAAAGCCTTTCATTTACTCATGTTCTTATGTCTTTCAACACAAAGCAACTCCTGATCTTCAGTGGAGTATTACTGAAGTCCAGCATTGTAGACCTCATCATGAGAATAGTAATCGATTTTAGATCTCACTATTGAAGAATGGACAATTGTAGACATCAGAATGAGAAGACTAGAAGCTTGAGAACCTCAGAACAAGACAACTAGAAGCT
Organism: Silurus aristotelis; assembly: GCF_946808225.1. Classification (NCBI taxonomy): domain Eukaryota; kingdom Metazoa; phylum Chordata; class Actinopteri; order Siluriformes; family Siluridae; genus Silurus; species Silurus aristotelis. The sequence goes on along the minus strand of NC_139587.1, from coordinate 935,194 downwards.
TGTGGACCCTTAAAATGTGAAGAATATAAAGTTGAGGACCTCAGAATGAAAAAAACTAGAAGCTTGTGGACCTCAGAATAAGAAGACTAGAAACTTGAGGACTTGTGTAAATTTTTACAGTTAGATGTTTATGGCTGGTGGTGTCTAGATGTTTATGTGTGCCATGCATGTTGTGTTTGTAATGTAAATAACTGTAAATGTTATTAATGAAATAACTCTGATGTGGTTTTGTGGGAAGATCCCAGGCCGTATCTGCTCGTTGGTCTCAAGAACCTCATTCTCCAGGTGGACCTGGACAGAACCAGTCCAAAAAGGCTTGCATCTGGCTTGGGAAACGACATTCTGATGGACTTTCACTACAGGGAAGGAAGAGTGTATTGGGTCGACACACACACAGGCGTCCTGAGTCGGGTCCAGCTGGACGGAACACACACTAAGGTGATGGAAAAAATTTTTACTACAGTGAAGAGATACGGAATTTCATAACGGAATTTCATTGCGGAATTTCATTGCGGAATTTCATTGCGGAATTTCATTACGGAATTTGTACAAAATGTAGTGGATTGTATATGCACATAATCCACACACACCTTTATGTTCTCATAATTTTCTCCACTTCATCTCGGGTCGTTATTCACCTCCACATCGTGCACCAACATCCTGTAACACCTCACACCTTCACCTGCATCATCACCACTATAAAGCACATTGTTCATGTTCATGAGCAAAGCATTGCAAAATCGCAGTCATTTATGAACAGAAAACAGAATTGTGTAGTTCATCTCTCGACTCTTCTGGTCCGAGTCGTTTGATCCGTTTTTCCCATCACTTGAACAGCTCCAGACATTCAGTTAGGATTTATTTATTAGATCCATAGAGAATTTGTGACCTGTTTTTAGAAACTTCTATCACTGGGGAAAGAAATCTCAGGCCTGGCTGTTGACTGGAGAGGAAACTCTGTGTACTGGAGCAGCAAGAAAACAGGGACGATCCAGAGAGCAGATGTGGATGGACACGAGGTGAAAACCATCCTGAGAGACCTGAGTCGACCAAGTGACGTCGTGATCGACCCAAACGCACGGTAAAAAAACAAACATCTCCAGTTTCTGCTCTTTACTTATTTCAGACCACACTGGTGTTAAGTTATTTTCTATTAAATTTCTAACTTGTATTTATAATTAATGTGTTTTATTGGCTTTTGCTCATATTCGTGCAAATGCTGCAGAAACAGCGTAGATTCACTGACCTGCAAAATTGTATGATTAGAAGTCATTTGACTGATAAATCATGCAATGACTTTCTCAGTAGGTCCAAGATGAGATGGAGGTAGTGCTGATTATAGGCTTCCTATTTTACAGCTTTAAAATATAATATATAATATTTTTAAAAAGTGCTTGGGTTGCGTTTGTGTTGCTACGTACAGGAACAGGTACATTTCAATGTTACTCCATGACGTCATATCTGGTTGCTGCCGTATTCGCTGCAATGTAACTGATGCATCATTTCTCGTTTCTATAGCAACAGATCATTTACAGGGATTTGTTCAGCAGGTGCAGGTTCATGCAGTGTTCATGCAACATTTTATGGAAGGAGTCTCCAGTGTCAGGGATTTGCAACCGTCTCAGAGCAGTTTATGTTTTAAACTTTCCCGATAACGTGTGAACAGTAATTATGTGCTTAGTGAAAGTTCTAAAACAATAAATGTAAATTTAAATGAATAAAAGGTTTTATGTGTCAATATTAAAATGTAAAATAATTGCTGGTTAGTTGCAGTAACGAGGGTGAACTCGCCACACGGTCACTGATTATTTTACTCTAATTGCTAAACACACAGTGGTTTAGTCTCTCTCTGTGTGTGTGTGTGTGTGTGTGTGTGTGTGTGTGTGTGTGTGTGTGTGTGTGTGTGTGTGTGTGTGTTTGTGTGTGTGTGTGTGTGTGTGTGTGTGTGTGTGTGTGTGTGTGTGTGTGTGTGCGAAAGCCAAAACCACACACTCCTAAGTGTTTGCGTATCCAGCTTGTCAAAGCAGGAAAGCCAAAAGGTCAAAGTAAATACCACAAAGTTTGTTTAAACCATAAAAAAAAAAAATCCTGGAGGGCAGAAAATAAATGGAGAAAGAGTCATGCGGTTGTATTTTCACTTCTCCGTCTTTTATCCTCACTGAACAGGTGAATTTTATTTTCCTTTTTCTACTAAACATGAGTGTGTATTAAACACAACCTTCTTAAAAATGAGATCTTATCTAAAATAAAATAAAATAAAATAAAATAAAAAGAAACGTCCTACATGTTCTGTCCCTCTAATAAACTCATTTCTAATCCTGTCCATCGTCGTCACTCCCAACGAACATCTCAACATCTTCAGCTCTGCTACCTCCAGCTCCACCTCCTGTCTTTTACTCAATGCCACTGTCTCTAAACCATACAACATCTCAGGTCTCACCACAGTCCTATAAACTTTCCATACAACATCTCAGGTCTCACCACAGTCCTATAAACTTTCCCTTTCACTCTCACAGATACTCTTCTATCACAAATCACTCCTGCTATCACTCTTCTCCACCCACTCCACCCTGCCTGCACACTTTTCTTCACTTTCACAGATACTCTTCTATCACAAATCACTCCTGCTATCACTCTTCTCCACCCACTCCACCCTGCCCACACTCTTTTCTTCACTCTCACAGATACTCTTCTATCACAACTCACTCCTGCTATCACTCTTCTCCACCCACTCCACCCTGCCTGCACACTTTTCTTCACTCTCACAGATACTCTTCTATCACAAATCAAGTGGTACTAATAATAATCTATATTTCTCTCAGCCAATAAGATCACACGGAATCCTGATTTGCTATTGGTGGAGAATGATGTTATTAGAACTGAGTTTGCTGTGTTAATAAGTGAATGTGTGATTATTATAGGTTTGTGTTCTGGTTATCGGATGGCGTGATGTCTGGTATCCAGCGCTTGGATCTGATAGGAGATCTGATCTTCACACTGCTGGAAATCCCAGACAGGTTGTTATGTTTGGCTGTGGATGTTGTGGAGAAGAAGCTGTTCTGGATTCAGGATGATGGGAGTGAACTCAGCTCTCTCGGCTCCTGCGATTATAACGGCAACCTCGTCAACGTCATCAACCAGAGATTACGGTGAGACTCCAGTACTGAAGTTAATCATTTAATCAGATCAGAATATTCAGGTCAAAACGTCTGAGTCTAATCACAAGACGTGTTCACGAATATAAATCATAAAAAATACACATGTGCTTATTAGGTATAATATCCAACAGTTATTAAGTACATAAATATAAAATAATAAGTATTTAAATATTTTAAAGTCTGTAACATTCCAGAATATAAAATTGTATATATATATATATATATATATATATATGTGTGTAAAATAAATATTACTATTATAAAATATATATTTTTGTAAAAATAAATTATTAATAATAGTAAAAATTTAACAGATTATTGATTGCAAATAAAATAAAATGTTAAAGAGAAACCCATGTTTAGTGAACTTTACAATAATCCCAGTAATTCAATATAATTTAAGGTTGTAAATGATTAATTAGTTTATTTAAACAATTAAATTATTAAAACATTAATTAGTGTAATCATTTAATTTGGATAAATTGAAAAATTAATTAATGAGCAGATCACT
>NC_139587.1:919025-921525 GCF_946808225.1 Silurus aristotelis | reverse complement strand
TTTGTTTGTTTGTTTGTTTGTTTTGCTTTAAACACCATCAAGAACTCTCAAATTAAAAAGTCATGAACAAAAAGAAAAGTGATGAATAGAAGAAAATATACAGAAATGAAAAATAAATAAATAAATAAATAAATAAATAAATAAATAAATAAATAAATAAATGTTCATACAGAATATTCAGATCAATTTAATAGAATTAAAATGATTTATTTATTTATTTATTTATTTATTTATTTATTTATGGCTTGTTTCACAATTTCTACTTTATAAAATAAAATAAATTATAATAATACATTTTCAACAACAAATCATTACAGTTCTGCACTATTAGTACTGTAGTGTGTGCTTAATTATAATTGCAAAAAAATCTATAAGGTTCATATGAAAGAAGTAAATCCTTTTCAAACCCTGGTAATAAAATCTATAAAATGGAAATGCATTTATTTATATTTTACCTCCACGTGAGTGTGTATGAGCTCTTCAGGTGTAAATATGCTGACACACAGTTTACAGATTGTTTTTATTTCTTCTGAGGGAATTTCTGTGAACGAAACATCAGATTTCTATCAGACTTCAAAAAGTTTTAACCCACAAACAAATAACAAAATTTTTATCACCCTGCCAATATTTATGCACATATCTGTAGATACACAGTATATATACTAACCCTACAGATCCTTATAATTACTGTGTGTGTGTGTGTGTGTGTGTGTGTGTGTGTGTGTGTGTGTGTGTGTGTGTGTGTGTGTGTGTGTGTGTAGTTCTATATAGTGCTGGACTACAGAGTGTGTAACAATGAAAAGATTCCTCCAGGGGTCGAGTCCCAGAAAAGAGGAGTGTGTCCATGCTGCTGTTCAGAAACAGGTAACAGACACACACACACACACACACACACACACACACACACACACACACACACACACACACACACACACACACACACACACACACTGTTCCTCAAAAACAGCTAACACACACACACACACACTGTTCCTCAAAAACAGGTAACACACACACACACACACACACACACACACTCAGAAGAGCCATCAATAAAATAAAAATGAATAAATAATGAGAAATGTGTGTGTGTGTGTGTGTGTGTGTGTGTGTGTGTTTTAGATGACAGCGTTGTCTCTGAAGACTCTATGACTCAGAAAACTCTTGTGGATTTTGCAGTCAGTGACACACCAGCGTCATGTACGAAGCCGAGCGTCGATCTGATCTCTCTGGACAGTTCACACACACCATCACTGATCTGAATATTTGCTGCCTGTGTGTGTGTGTGTGTGTGTGTGTGTGTGTGTGTGTGTGTGTGTGTGTGTGTGTGTGTGTGTGTGTGTGAGATCGTAAGGCTTTGGGATGGAGGATATATCGATGTGAACGTGTACTGCGGAAAAAATCTGATATTGTAATAATCGCAAAATCAACAAAAGTACAAAACATTTTCTTCACCAAAATCTTACCACAAAGTTGGAGACACAATTGTTTTGGACGTCTCTGGATGCAGGAACATGTACATTTGCCTTCACTTGAACTAGGAGACCCAAACCGGTTCCAGCATGACGTTACCCCTGTGCACAAATCCAGCTCCATGAAGATCTGTTTTCCATGGTGTAGAGTGGAAGATCTCCTGCTATAAACCTACTGAACACCTTCCTTTGTGACTTAACCAACACCTTGTAGATAAATAAACCTCCACAAAGTCTAGTGGAACATCTTCCCAGAAGAGTGAAGATTATTGTAACAGTGAATGGGGACAGAAAGTGGAATGAGATGTTAGGAAGCATCTTCTTTATGTATCTTCATACAGGAGAGAAAGTGAGTGGAGTGACGCAGGACACACGCAGGACTGGTTTAACCTTAAACCCGCATTTATTATATTAAAGTTTATATGTTTATATTTTATTGATTGAACATTGCTAGTTTATTCACTTCAGTTTTTTTTATAAATAAATAAATAAATCCAGACAGTAAATTAGCTCCGCCCACAATCACACATCTTTTAATAGTAATAAGGAACTTGTCATGGTTTTTAAATAAACAATAAAAATGAAAAAAAAAAATGTATTGTTATTATGGGCACATTTTACATGTGGATGATTTTCTCTCTCTCTCTCTAGTAAATAAACTTCATTCTGAAGTATTTCAGATTTCTCTCTCTTTTGTTTTTCATGATACAGATACAGTAGGAAAGCGTGATGTGCATCTCCAAACCTGAGGCCGATTCGCATCTCGATGAAGATCCACTGATACGATTCACCTCTATTACGATGCAGCACGATCCGATTTCAGTTCCATTCAACACAATGTGATGCAGCAGAAATAATATGATGATCAATTTACTTAAATGTCTTCTGACGTCTAACACATGACCCCGTTCACACACACGCCTCTGTAGTGCAACAAAGAAAGAACAAATATTAAATAAACCAGACGCTCTTTTCCTGTTGTGTCTGCAGGAAGTTACAGCTCTACCTCTGCCATGTAAATCTGAATT
>NC_139587.1:884025-914025 GCF_946808225.1 Silurus aristotelis | reverse complement strand
TACATCTTTACATCTTTACTGCTATAACCTTTACATCTTTACATCTTTACTGCTATAACCTTTACATCTTTACATCTTTACTGCTGTCACTTCTACATCTTTACATCTTTACTGCTATAACCTTTACATCTTTACATCTTTACTGCTGTCACTTCCACATCTTTACATCTTTACTGCTGAATCTTCTGCGTGCGACATCAAAACCCCCTAATCTGCTGACATAAGTCTCACCCCTAAAAAATTCTCTTTTCAGGAGAAGACTATCTCTAGACTAGCATCACTCTAGACTAGCATCACTCTGGACTAGCATCACTCTGGACTAGCATCACTCTGGACTAGCATCACTCTGGACTAGCTTTGCTCTGTGTGTATCAGACTCTCTGTCACGTTTTCACTACGTGTTTTGTGCTCCAACATCCGGCTGGTGATTTCGCATGCTACGGCAGTGAAGTTATAAATCCGTAAAGTGATTAAACAGACGTGAACGAGCGAGTCAGCGTATGTGAGTTTGTCTAACATGCAGATGAAAAAGTGCTGCGAATGAATGATTCATGTGTCTGACAAGCTGCGTTTTCGCCAGTGCAAACACTCCGACTGCTGCACCACACACTCATTACTTCCGAAAATTGGGTTTCGGCCTGGAATTATTAATATTCATTGTGAGCTGATGTGTAAGAGGCCGTGTTTGCTCATGATGAATCCATCTGCGCTGTTTAACTGCCATTTGTTCTTTCATTAACTTCAGAGAGAGAGAGAAAGAGAGAGAGAGAGAGAGAGAGAGAGAGAGAGAGAGAGAGAGAGAGAGAGAGAGAGAGAGAGAAATAGATTCTGATAGAAATGTCAGTGACACTGGTACCTAATCAGACAAATGCAGGAACGTTTTTGTTCGTTCGGTCGTGACAATTAATTTGAACTCATTAAGGCGAATTATGACAAATGCAGATGTGCAGTTGAGACACAGAACCTCAGGGTAATTACCACATTTACATGAAATAAATGAAAAAAGTTCTCTTACTTTCCCAACATGCCTCAGTTTCTCTAATGATGTCTCTACTTGTGCATAATTGTTTGTATCCCGTGTATTTTATGGACATAACATTCAGTTCAAAGAAAGAAATGATGAAATTATCAGCATCGTATTTGCTCCATCACCCTGTCAGGTTTCCTGTGTTTCTATTAGGTCCCTGAGAAGAACAACACACAGTTCAATGGGGCTTGTAGTTCATATGGGTTTTTTCTTTAGTGATATCAATCGATTCAGTACCTTTTCCTATAGTCTGAAACAGAACTGAGTCACATTAATATGTTTTTATGTAGATTTATTTGCATACCTTTAAAAAGTCTTGGGAACAATTCAACATGTGTGTAAAATCTTTAATTTGGTGATTAATGGTGAGTACATTTCTGACTAAAACATAGTTGCCTCTGCCATGAGGTTAAAACTCATGATAATGATGATGATGATGTTGATGATGATCCCAAACCATCGTTTACATCAACACAGAAAGATCACGTGTGACAAGAAATGTTAAACACATTTTTCAAAGCCTTTAGTATGAAATTAAGAGGATGTCGATATTTATCCTAAACCTCAGAATGTAATGAAGATTAAAAAGTTGTGGAAGGAGGAAGATCTTCTACAATCGTGTACATCTACAATAACGAGATGAAGGATGTAGTGGGTTTTTATTTAAAAGTGATGCTGGTCAGTAATGGAAAACTGTAAAACTTTAAAGGTCACTGTTCTGGAGACAAAAATGTCCTTCTTAAAAATATTTGTCTTTGCAGTGGCAATCATTTTGCACTCACAATCACCTAAAAGTGACATTCGCTTGTTAGCAAAAGAAAAATAGCTCCATCACTCTTAAGCTGTATGTGTAGACATTTAATTAATAAAAAAAAAATATATATATATATATATATAAACATGGTGTAAAATAATGACCTTCTGTTTTTGTTTTTTTCTGTCACAAGTAATTATGAAATAAATGTAAACGCGCTTCGGCCGCCACCAGGGGGCGATCTTTAACCACTGCGCAGAGAACCTGTGTAGAAAAATAACAGATGAGTTTTTATAAATAAAAATTAACCATAAGAGTGAAAAGTATTAAATATAAATAATTATATTTATTATATATATATATATATATATATATATACAATACCAGTTAAAAGTGTAGGCACACCTTCTCCTTCAGTTTTACTGCATTTAACATTAATTCTGAAGAATCCAAACCCTGAAAAATGTGTATGAAATCATGTAGTAAACAAAGAAAAGTGTTAAAATATGAATATGTTTAATATTTATGATTCGCATGCTCTTGTCATGTTCTCAGTCAGCCTCATGACGTCATCACCTGGAATGGTTTTCCAACAATCTTGAGGAGTTCCCAGAGGTGTTGGGTGCCTGTTGGCTGCTTTTCCTTCACTCTCCATTTCAACTCAATCCCAAATCATCTAACTGGCTGTAGATCTGATGCAGCACTCCATCACTCTCCTTCATGAACGATTATCTCTTACATAACCAAGAGGTGTGTTTGGGGTCGTTGTCACTAAATGCAAACCAGATAGAACGGCTGCAAAATGTTGTGGTGGTCATACTGGTTAAATGTGCCCTCAATTTTGATTAAATCACCAACAGTGTCACCAGAAAAGCACCTCCACACCATCACACCTCCTCCTCCACGCTCCACAGTACACACAGAACCACACGTTCAGGATCCGTCCTTCACCTTCTGAACATCGAACAATGACACGGCGGTTATTTTGGACTCATCAGAACAAAGAAAAGCGATCTATTGTTCATTCCTTGTGTTACTTGGCCCAAACGATTATCTTCTGCTTTTTTCAAAGTAATGCTGCAGTTCAACTCTGAAGGCCTGACTCACAGTCTCCTTTATGACAAAATATGTCTGTTGAACTATATGAAGAATGTATGTAAATCAGTGCTTTCGGTTTCTGGTCATTTGAATAATAATAATAAAAGAGCTTAACCTGGATAAGCTCTTGGTCTTTCTGTCCTGGGATGGGCTTCATGAGAGCCTGATTCATGATAGCGTTTGATGGTGTTGGAGACTTCTTGAGATTTTTTTCGTATTGACTGACTTTCATTTCTTAAAGTAATGATGGATCTTTTCTCTTAAATCAACTGTTTCTTGCCATAATATGGATTTGTAAAGCAGTTGTAGCAGCGAGATATATATATATATATATATATAAACATTGTATATAATTACCGTATTTTCCGGACTATAAGCCGCTACTTTTTTCCCACGCTTTGAACCCTGCGGCTTAAACAGCGAATCGGGTAATTTATGGATTTTTCCGGGGTTTTTCCCGGTTTCACAAACTTCAAGCCAAAAAACTGAACCCCATAACATTAGACCAATGAAATTGCAGAACGGGTTCAGGTGAACCAATGAAACTCTTTATATTAAATCAGATGCGCTCCCACTGAATCGGGCCGCACCACATCATAAATATGGATGATGTTCCTCTGAGGTTTGACCTGCCGCTCACTCGGACTGTCTACAGGAAATGTGAATCATTCGTCACGCTGAAAACAACCGAGCATGAAAACACACTTCACCTGTGTTCTGAGCTGCACGGCATCGGGAGAAAAGATTCACCGATGGTGATTTTTAAACGCACGACGATGCCAAAAGAAAAACTCTCGAGAGAAATAGTTGTGAAAGGAAGGAGGAAGACAGTGAACAATGACTTTCTTGGTAGGCTACTGTTTAGATACAAGCCGTGTAACAGACACTGTCTTTCATTAAAGCCTGTGTAAAGTTCATTAGTTTCAGTGTACACCTGCGGCTTGTAGACCGGTGCGGCTTATAGACAGGTGCGGCTTGTAGACCGGTGAGGCTTATAGACAGGTGCGGCTTGTAGACCGGTGCGGCTTATAGACAGGTGCGGCTTGTAGACCGGTGCGGCTTGTAGACCGGTGAGGCTTATAGACAGGTGCGGCTTGTAGACCGGTGCGGCTTATAGACAGGTGCGGCTTGTAGACCGGTGAGGCTTATAGACAGGTGCGGCTTGTAGACCGGTGCGGCTTATAGACAGGTGCGGCTTGTAGACAGGTGCGGCTTGTAGACCGGTGCAGCTTATTTATGTTTAAAATACAAATCTTTTTCAAATTCAGTGGGTGCGGCTTATATTTGGGTGCGTTTAATAGTCCGGAAATTACAGTATATAAAATAATTTTGTGTGAATGTAAAGTTTTATATAAATTTGAAGAACAGAAAGACAAATGGACAATATTCAACATCAGGTTTATTACAGACAAGGTGCAGGTTTACACACACTCGAGTCCACAGCCATCTTCTGCACTCAATTTCCACAACAGAGGATGATGGACACTGACCTTCAGCCACGGGAATAATACGTCATGGCCCCTAATGGGCAGTAAGGGCTCGGATAAATGGCTAGATGGCTGCATGGATGAGCGATCGAGACCCAAAATGTCTTTGTATTTCCAAGATGAATTTTTTTAACCGCGATTTCATTGGATTTGATCATCGGCATTAAAACGTCAGCTTTGCATCATTAGTTCGACTCGCTAATCTTTTATCTTTTAGGATTTCATCTTTTCGTCCCTAAATGATATGCACATGGAGTTAAACACTTCGCGACAGCCTGAGAGAATTTTGGGGATGCGATGCCAAAAACACGGGACACACGATCACACTGCGGCGTTGATGCGTCTATTGTACAAAACTATGCTACGTTCACGCTATCGTCTAACCTGTTAAAAAAATAACAGAACAGTAACGGAATTAACATTAACTTCAGAGACGAACCATTTAGACAACGAATCTAGAATGTTCCCCCAACTCACGATCCCTTAATCTCATTTCAAATCTTCTCCCTTCTATATATTTATATTTAGACACTTTAATATAGTTTAGGGAATAGCGCTGGGCACATAAACATCACGTAGACACTTTTTCATTTATCATCATCATCATCATAATAATAATAATAATAATAATAATAATAATAATAATAATAGTAATTTTTCAGTGCAGCTCAGTAGAGCCCCCCCCAGTGGAAGGGAGGTGTAATCTGTGTTAGTAGTACAGTATGCACAAGCGGAGATCAACTTCAGATCAACTTATGTTCTGTAAACCCCATTACGTTGGTCCTCTTTTTTTAACTTCCTCAACTCCTCCTTCTTCCTCCATCTTTTGGTACTTATTTTACTGGATCTTCTTGGTATTGTGCTTGGATTTGGTTTTGTTGATGTAAGCTTCGAAGAAGAACTGGCAGAAGAGCACAAAGTAGCTGAGGTACATGAGCGAGGACCAGATGATGTTCTGGAAGTGTGATGGACACTCGTGCCCCTGCTGCATCCACTGGTACACCAGATAATTCACCACGCAGCCCATGAGCATCTGCGTGATCTGAGTGATTGTGATGAACATGGCGTACTTGCGTGACACTCTGAATCCCGCCGCTTTCAGCGCGTAGTACGAGTACATGACGGCGTGAACCAGGTAGTTCATGGTCATGAACCAGCCGCCGCCTGCCACCATGTCTTTATACGAGTACCAGGAGTAGAGCAGCACGGTGATGTGGTGGTACCAGTGCAAGAAGATCAGCTTCTGCTTACGCAGGACGATGAACAAGGTGTCACCTGTGAAAGAGAGAGAAGGACGAGATGTGAGACAGAGGCTACTTCACTAATGAGATTTGCAAACTTTTAATGCTTTTATACATATTAGAAGTGAAATTGTTCTCACCCTTTTCCCTACTAGACAGTGGAAGGGGCGGAGCTAATGAGGGCCTCGTTTCATACAGTTCTATATTAGTACAAAACCCTAGTGCCTGATATGAGACAGTACAGCTTTACTATCATCCATGTACATCATGTATCGCAAAAAATATATCTATATTACAGCAAATTTGGGAATTATGTAAATTAGGTGATTGTGATTTTAAATTAGGGCATCTTTATGTAAATTAGTTGATTATGACCATGAATGTGATGCATATAAAAATAATTTTGGTGGGTTTAGGCATGTTATATTAGACAGATTCGAGTAGGCGGGGCTTGTTTTCACACAACAGAAGCAAACAACAGCTTCAAGTCGGACATAGTGAACTTAAGGATTCATATTATGTAAATTAGGTGATTATTTTTTGGCTTGTTTATGTAAATTAGTGTATGATCGTAAATTGATAGTAAGTTTTGTTGTGGTTGTACAAATAAGGTGATTATGATCGTAAAGTTGGGGGTGTTTATGTAAATCTGATGTGTTTAAAAGTGCACTTAGGTGTGTTTAGGATGTTATATTAGACATAAAGACTAGTAGGTAAGTTAGTTTCCATACAGCTGAAGCAGAAATTAAAGGATTAATTTTATACGTAACGCTCTGTAAAGCCAATAACACATCTGCTTAATCACATAGACGTGACAAAGTCTTAATCTCGGCGTTTTATCTGTATATTCTCAGTAAAACCTGTCACCAGGTAAAAGGCCTGGCAGTGCTTGTAGTTTGCGCAATGCATGAAATGCTAAATGGTTTTGAATGCAAACAGGATCGTAGATAAGATCGATAAAGAGAACGAAATGCCTCTCAAAAGCAAACAGTTCCCTGAGAAATCTTTTATTGCCATATCATTCAGGTGCCATGTCATGGCCACCACCTGTATCAGAACTGGTACTGAGTATTGTGCAACCCGACGCGGGAGTGAGATTGATGTGGGTTTAAAGGGAGGAGTGCCGAGGAGCTCAATCAGGGCTGGAACACAGCAGCAGGGTTTTATAACGTCTTCAGGAGAAAGGTTTGGTTCTCCTACATGTGTGTGTTTGTGGTGGTTTATTCTCAGTACAGCAGTGACACTGACTATATTGTGTGTCCTTGCTATAATCTTATAATAATAATCTTGGTATAATAGATATAATCTATCAGTTATAACTGTGTTCTTGGGGTTTTGAACACATGAATGTCATTGCTGGATACAGAAGCAGTCCAAAAGTCAATAATCATATCTGACATCCAGTCACAAGCTGATCCTGATGTGCAAAAAAAAAAAAAAAAAAAGTCTGCTCCCCTCCATGGGCGCCAATACTTTCATCCTGATTGAACAGCTGTTCTTATTGATCTTATTTCATGGATAAATTGTGACATGCAGGTATATGGTTTGAAAGAGGCTGATGAAGAGGCTGATGAAGAGGCTGATGAAGAGGCTGATGAAGAGGACTGGGGGGGATTTGGATCATGAAATAATTTCCCCAAACATGTAGGTAAAATAAACGCTCTCCTGTTGTTCTTTTACTTGACAGCGTAAACGCATGGTAACCAAAACAGACCCAAGAGCTACACGACTCCAGCGAAATACGATGCAGCTAAAACGTGCATCACAATGTGGATCAAGGTCATGACAAGGTCATGGTGCTTTAACGTTAAATCGACTTTAGATGATCAGAAAACCTGCTGATCAGCACAGGAACAATGCTGGAATTAATGTAGATACTTGTAGATGTTCTGTCAATCTGACATGTAATGTAGGTGTGTGTGTGTGTGTGTGTGTGTGTGTGTGTGTGTGTGTGTGTGTGTGTGCTTTTGGTCAATGGATCACTGACATTGAATAAATGTTTAAGCAAAACATGATCCTACAAGTGAGGTGAAGAGCTCTATTTGTTGATGTATATTCTTGCACACAGACAACACACACACACACACACACACACACACACACACACACACACACACACACACACACTGTCAGCACTGAGAGTGTGACATTGAGTAAGACAAATTATCAAATAAACCAGGATAGTAGGATAGTGAGACGTGTGTGAGACGTGTGTGTGTGTGTGTGTGTGTGTGAGAGAGAGAGAGACAGGTGTACATGTATGCTAATTATGCTCTGTGTAAATGAGGATCTATGTATTTATCAGTACTCTAGGTTTTGTTGGAGACGTGTGTGTGACGTGTGTGACGTGTGCGATGTGGGTGTGTGTGTAAGTGTGAAACAGGTGAACATGTAGGTTAATTATGCTCCGTGTGAATGAGGACCGAGCTGTTCTACGTGTTTATCAGTAGGATTTATTAATGAGACGTGTGTGTGACGTGTAATGTGAGAATGTGGACACGCTGCATTTCTGTACAACAGCTCCCACGTCTCGTTTTCAGTCTCGTCTTTCTCGTTCGTCTAACGCTAACAAGCTGCCAAGTTGTCCTCAGAGAAGCGTCAAAGTTTTAATTGAGAGCTATTTTCGAGGAATCGTTACCGTTAGCAGGGTTGAGTTGGTTAGCATTTTTTGTAAAGGTAATACATGAGGTAAAAAGTTAGCCGTTAGCATGTTTTACAGAATTAGCATTGGTTTTGTGAGGTAAAACCTTTAGAATAACCTTCACCTGTTAGCATTTTTCATTTTTTAGCATTTGTCTGAGGTAGTTTCTTTATCAGAATATGAATAGATGTTATCAGTTAGCATGATTTATTCGGCTAGTGTTAAGGTCTGAGGTGAACACTTTCTTTATCAGAATAGATTCTGAATAAAACCAAACGTTTAACCATTTAGCATTTTTCATTTGTCCTGCACTAACGAGCTGTTAGCATTATTGTCTGAAGTTACTCTTTCACCAGAGTGGACCCTAAATTTACTGTTCCCATCATCATTTTTCATAGAGCTGTTGATTCCTGTTAGCATTTTTAGGTGAAACCTTACATTTTATACTGTTTTTACTACTGCAATTATGAAGCGTTCTGCAAAAAAGGGATCGTTTTACAAAGCGATATCTAAAATCGATTAATGACGATGGACGTTTGGGATTGTTGAAGGCCTCACCGAGCTCCGGCGCTTTACTCAGCACAAAGGCGTACGCCCAGAACTTGCTGACTGGTCCGTTATAGAAACTCTGATCACACACACTCTGCTTCAGGCCTTTACTCATCAGGATGTACGTCATGTAGCTCCCCGTGCGAATAGCGCCGAATATACTGATAAAAAAGAGACAGCAGTGTGTTACTGAGACATCAGCATGCAGACGTGTTCATCAGAGCATTACAACCCAAACAGAGTTCAAGCTCAAAGAGAGCTTTGGAGAAAAAATCATAAACTAGCGGCTGGACAAATTCTGTTATCGTTTATAGTCCTTTAAAATATAAAACCGTAATTCTTAAAAAAAAAAATTATTATTTCTCCACTCTTGTGGTTCACATAGCGATCGAGATGTTTGGGTTTTGTTTCTCACTTTATGTTATACAGGGTGAAATTTTCTGTCATCATATTTACTGAAATTTTCTTTTTGGAAATGTTTTTGCTTATATTCCGTTTTTTTCTACTTCATTTCCTCATCTCTTCAAGTGCTACAGAAATGGTGGTGAAAAGAAAGTGCAATAGCGAGCTAGCTAAGATGAAACTAACAATTATTTGGTATATTTGGCTAATATTATTTGAAATACAGTAATGATGTACTCTGATGAAGTTTGCATCCAGCCCCGCCCATATTTACACAGCTAGCATTAGCGGTTACCTGAACACGGCGAGTGTTAACGACCAGAGTACCAGAGGTTTCCTCAGTTCGAACTTCTCCCTCTGCTTCATCACATGCCGGCCGCCCAGAATGCAGGCTGCGTAGAGCGCCGAGAACAGGAACGATTTCTTCCTGCACACAGGAACAAACACCAGCTCAGAAATAAAGATCTTCTTTGTGACAGAAAGAAACACATTACATGAAAATAAAACCCTTCAGCATATTTATCTGGAAGTCGAGTCAATTTAAAACTCCACCTGGTGAGATGTTTCACTACTCATCTGTTTCTCAGCTGCTCAGATAAATAAGAAAACATTTTGATCTACCAGATAGAAGTCCAGTTATCATAACTTCTAAACACTGTTAATGTTCAGAAATGTTACTCAAAATAAACGACGACAAGCAGTTTTATGTTTTTTATTACTACATTTGCCTCATTTTATTAAATGCAAGTTTTTTCACAATAAAACCACTAAAGTGTGCAGATTTCTTTCTATTTTTATAATGAAGTCATTTATAATTTGGTGTAATCAGGAGTACAGCACGCAGGATTCAGACTTTTTTGCAGTTCATTCCCTCGTTCCTGCATGACTAAAACTCTGTGCTTCACCCAGACTTTGAGTTCATACTAAATCTTGGACTGGAAATGCCACAGTTTGTGTGTTTAGTGTCTGAAAATAGATGAAATGCTGTTTTGAGAGCAAGTCAGAAATATGGCTGCAATCCAACACACTGCTACTTTAAAGACACAAACACACACACACACACACACACACACACACACACACACACACTATTTTAATTCTGGAACTAATTCAGGAACAAAATCGTTTGATTACACGTTATTCTCTTAAACACATCTAATAAAATCACTATGCGTCTGTAGTCTGTATTACAGAATGACTTCATGCTCTTCATCCTAGATACGTTAAAGGTAATAAACCTGCGCTACTTTCAGAGCTGCTGTTAATGAACATAAAAGAAAGCCAGCAGTTATGGAAAGAAGGCAGTAATGAGGACTAAACGATTGAGGTGTTTCAGAGCTGCATGGAGACCAGCGTGTGTGTGTGTGTGATGTAATCGAGATCTTGGCATCACTGTGTTTCAGTCACTTGGTGCCAGAATGTGAAAATCCTGACAGCAGAAATTATGGGAGTAAACTGAAGCAGTCTTTCATGCCAACGTCCTCGTCCCCAAACACTGAGACGTTTCATTCACTCTTTCCAGAAACTACAATGTGTGTTCTGTGGAAAACAATCCCAGGAGAACGTGCGTTTCAGGACTTTGAGCAAAAAGCAGAAAAGGATTGGATCAGTAAATTGAATAAAAGCCTCTTAGGTGCTCGAGCAGATCATCCAGATCGTCTTTTAACCCCGATGACTTCAAGGGAAAAGTGAGACAAGGACAGTAAACATCGCTGTGTGTCTCCGCCTGCTTCATTTCTCAAGTGAAGACAATGATGTTCTTGATGTTCTGTCCCTCATAGCACTGCCTTTTGTTAAGGAAAAAGAGAAGGGCAGCATTGCAACACCTCACAGATCTGTGTATGGAGAAGATCTCTCTCTCCTTCACGCCGTCCTGAAGTCATACATGGTGAACGTTAGATAAGAATATTCTCCTATTAACCAGCGAGTTTCACTTCAGAGCATTTTACAGTGTTAGAGTTCTGTTTTGGGACGTTTTCTAACGTCTGTGCACTGAATTGTGGTCCTGCATGGCGACAGCACGCTGGTGAAGTTTTCAGATGTTTCCTAGTGTTCGCTCGTTATCCTAGGGCTGATAAAATGTCTCCTAATTTAGTTATTAGGTGTTTAGTAACGAAGTGCTGCTTTACATCAGAAACATAGAGTCATTCAGAAGAACACGACTGATGGCACCTGCATTTATAACAACTAGATTCTAACTTATTAATCATTTGACTGTTAATCATTAATATAATATATTTTGTGTCAAAATCGTGATCTACTAAACAGCTCCTTCATTTATGGTACGATATTCAGCAGATATCAGATATTTATTTATCGATCATCAGACGTCTATTTGAAAGCTGGCAGCCTGCAGGATTCTAAGCTTCACCACCTTCTTCCTTATGATCAATTTCCTGTTCTGATCTCAACAAATCTGAGCAAAATACTGAGTAGCCAATCAGAGGCCGCATTTATATGATGTCATCGTGTAGAACTTCTATTTTAAAACTCTAATACACACAAAATCTGAAGCCGTTTTAATCAACAATTTCAATGTAAATGACAAAAATCATATTTTATATTTGAAATGTGTATTATAAATACAGCTGTTTGAGATATTAGCGAAGGAGGTTTAGCTTGTTAGCTTTATTGCCTAGTAATTATTTTTGGACATTTTTAGTATAAGCTGTTGCACACTAAGGTGAATTAATAATTGAATTAATTCTTAGCATCCTGGCTTTATTTTGGGACAGTTCTGTTGTTAGCTTTGTTTTGGGACAGTTCTGTTATTAGCTCTGTTTTGGGACAGTTCTGTTGTTAGCTTTGTTTTGGGACAGTTCTGTTGTTAGCTTTATTTTGGGACAGTTCTGTTGTTAGCTTTATTTTGGGACAGTTCTGTTGTTAGCTTTATTTTGGGACAGTTCTGTTGTTAGCTTTGTTTTGGGACAGTTCTGTTATTAGCTCTGTTTTGGGACAGTTCTGTTGTTAGCTTTGTTTTGGGACAGTTCTGTTATTAGCTCTGTTTTGGGACAGTTCTGTTGTTAGCTTTGTTTTGGGACAGTTCTGTTGTTAGCTTTGTTTTGGAACAGTTCTGTTATTAGCTCTGTTTTGGGACAGTTCTGTTATTAGCTCTGTTTTGGGACAGTTCTGTTGTTAGCTTTGTTTTGGGACAGTTCTGTTGTTAGCTTTGTTTTGGGACAGTTCTGTTGTTAGCTTTATTTTGGGACAGTTCTGTTATTAGCTCTGTTTTGGGACAGTTCTGTTGTTAGCTAGCTAGCACTGATTTGGGACGTTTTCTAATAATAAATTGTTGAATAATAGTAACATTTATATTAAATATTGTTTAAATATGAAAAAAAACAGATCCAGTATATGGACGTGTGTGTCGTGTCTTTGGAATGTGTGTATAATCATAACTAAAGAACAGTGTGTCTTTTCACACGTCTCTCCTGATAGATTCCACAGCGTGAGGACTTCACACCGTCCTGAGACGGGGGGACGAGGGGTAAAGAGTCTGCAGCGAGACACTTCTGCTTGCTAAATTCAGTCCTGAGGGCTGCACGTTTTTCTCTGGGGTTCATCCACGTAGATAAAGACTAAATATATGTTTTAAAAAATAAAATAAAACATTTATAGATCACATTTTTAAGTTATTCTTGAAAAAGGGGCGTGGCTTGATTAAAAAAAAAAAAACAACAATTTTTGTAACACAAGTTTGTCATGTGACAATAAATAATGTGATTTTTTTACTGCTTTTTTTTCTTTTCTTTTTATGATTATTCCTTCATTTCGTTGCCGTCTGTTTGAGTTGAGCAAACCCCGAGCAGACGCTGGATAGCGATGACTCCACCTTCAATGATGAACATCTGGAACAAAGCCTTAGGCTTTTTCACTCAAACTGCATCTCAGGTTAATTTGAAAAGCAAACAATGTGCACGAGGCACAAAATAATCCACAGGATAAATCCGCTGGCAGTTTGAGAAAAGCGGCGTTAGCAGAACGAGCTGAACAGCTGGCGTGGTTTTAGTGAACGCAGCACAATGGTGGGGAAAAAGGGCAGGAAATCAGCACACGTGCCTCCAGGGTTCGTTTTCGCTGACGATCCGATCATCTCGAGAACCTCGTAATCCTGCTCTGTATAGCACCATGTTACAGATCGTTACGCACAGCGACCTTGAGATATGACGTGATGTATAGGTGTGTGTGTGTGTGTGTGTGTGTGTGTGTGTGTGTGTCTGTGTGAGAGTGTGTGTGTGTAAGTGTGAGAGTGTGTGTGAGAGTGTAAGTGTGTATGAGTGTGTGAGTGTGTTTAAATTTGTGAGTGTGTGTGAGTGTGTGTGCTGAAGCTGAGGATGATGATGCTTTATGAAGGGGAAAAGAATAAAATGGCCGTGTTTAACTCTGTTCCTTCCCAAGCTGCTGAATTCAGGCACAAAACAAGGCGACTGATGAAATGAGTGCATTCCTGTGTTTCTTCTCTCTGAGGGAAATGAACGATGGAGTTTGTGTTGACATTTCAATACAAATCAAATCGACCAAAAAAACACTCCAGCTGAGAATCTCTCAACGTCATTATGATATCTGTGCTGAGTGAGAAGAAGCTCAGTGGTTAAGGTGCTGGAGTACTGATCACCAAGCTGCCAGTCTTGGGCCCCTGAGCAAGGCCCTTAACCCTCTGAGCTCCAGGGCCGCTGTATCATGGCTGACCTGCGTTTTGACTCCAGCTTCCTAACAAGCTGTGAGGAAGAATTTCACTGTGCTGTAAAGTGCATGTGACTAATAAAGACTCAAAATATCTGATTGATTGTGTTGATTTATTCTTCACATAGTAATTTAATTGTGATATCTAGTTAAATATACATCGACATGTAGAGGTCGACCAATATGGCTTCTTCTCTGGCTGATGCTGGTATTCAGAAATCAGGGCAGATGATGGTGATATATGATCTTTTTTTCTCTTTCAGAAAGATCAAAGCGAACGGTTAATTAATTACACATGATACAATTAAACATTTACTGGACAACACAAAACTGAACGCTGACTGCACCCCAGGAACCTCCTCACCTTCACACCTCCATCAGCACCTGACTTTCCTAACACCCTGGTAGCTGAATTAATCTCCACAAAATTTAGTGGAACATCTTCCCACAAATGTGGAGCTCATTCTACGGGCAAATGGGGACTGGATGTTCAAAAAGCACATACCAATCATATGGTCTGACGTGTAAAAGGAGACCAAGATGGCGGCGCGTACACACTGCGAGGCTCAGCGTCTCTCTGTTTGAAGATCGTAAACAGAAACGAGGGGAACTTCAGGCAGAGCGAAGGCTGAACTCACATCATCCAAAGCTTCCTAGTATTCTTCTCACAAATGTTCAGTCCCTGTCGAACAAACTGGATGAACTCAGATTGATTACGGACTGCAATATCATGGTCTTCTCGGAAACTTGGCTCAACATCGGCATCCCAAACAGCGTGATGGAGCTGCAGAAGCGCAGCAGTTTCAGGGCTGATAGAGCAGCAGCATGCACGGCTAAGAGCAGAGGAGGAGGATTATGTCTCTGTTCCTTCTCACTGCTCTGCTGATCATGAATACCTGATCATTAAGTGCAGACCCTTTTTATTTGCCACGTGAGTTCACGTGTTGCGGTGATAACAGTGGATGGCCCCCCCAGATGCTAAAGCTAGCACAGCCATGAAAGATCTGAGCTCTGCTATCAACAAACTGCGTCCTGATAGAGCCTTTATCCTCGCTTAAGATCTGCTCTGCCAAGATTCCAGCATGTGTCCTGTTTCACCAGAGGACACAAAACCCTGGATGATGTATATAATCTAATCTAATCTAATCTAATCTAATATTTTTCTCTCAATATACACAATACAGGCCACACGCAACAAAATACAAGTGACGTGATACAAGTCCTTTAACCTGTCCAGCTACTGTTAAGCTCACGTCAAGCTGTAAACGTGTTCTGCTGGACTTGTTGTGTTTTGCATTGTTTCTGACACTAACCTTTAAATTGACGCTACACATTTAAAAAAACTCTAACTATTAAATATCTCAAATAAAATGCTCCCAAAACTTTCAAAACTCCACAAAAATCTCAATAAATCTCCAAATTCTACATGTCGTCTATCAGAATTTCATTTGCTACTCATGTTTCCATCAACTTTCTGCTGATGTTCAGAGGGTAACCCATGCTGAAGAACCCATGTGTCTGAGCTTTGTTCAGGGTTCATTAGAGCCAGCACCAACTTTTCCAGCATTCTGCACTTCACTATCTCTTCTGCAGTAGAAGTATCTGGTTCCTCACACACTTCAGTGAGCCTCAAGTGCTCATGACCTCGGCACCAGTTCACCTTTCTTGGTCACCTTTTGGTAGGTTCTAACCCCTGCATACCATAAACACCCCACAAGATCTGCAGTTTTGGAGATGCTCTGTCGCAGTCATCTAAACATCACAACTTGGACCTTGTCTAAGTGATTCAGATCCTTAGGACTGAATATTTTTCCAGTTTTGGTGCCTAATAAATTCCACCCCTCAGGAAAGAGATGATCAGTGCTACTCACTTCACCTCGATAGCTGTTGGTGGACACCTCAGAACTGCAGCTGGACTCCTGTCAGAGCTGCAGTCAGAACATTAATCAAGACCTCTGTGTAAAATCGAAACGCTGTTCAGCGTGGCATTTTCTGGGAATGATACGATCTTTAGAATGCTGTATGTTAGTGATTTGACAGCTGTTGGCTTTGTCGGAGAAGGTTTTCAGAAGATCTCGAGTGAATGGGCTGAGCTCAGCAGCTGTGCGTTCAGGTCTGTCAAAGACAGCTTTAGATCTCTATATTTACCCTAGAGTCAGGAACATCCAGGAGCAGGGCTGTAACTCTGAGATATAAACTCAGAATATGATGCATCAGATGAGATACCAGCTTGTGTGATCTCTGTTTGATCAAACATCACATTCTGATGATCTGAAGAGTGAATTCTGTAAACCATGCATGAACTTTTCTTGTCCTGTGTCATCTGATAACTGATCTGATAACACAAATAGGTAATGAGAGGATTTAAACACCTCAGTGAAGTCGCATGATGAGCAAAGCCTTTTTTTAAACTTGTGAAGCAGCATTCTGCAGATAGAAACTCACTCCTGTTCTCCACAATACATCACCACACCAGACCCTGTGGAGGCATGCGGCCTGTTCTTCAATGCAAAGCAAAAAAAAATGGTTGACGTGTCTTTTGCATCGTAGGCAAATTCTCCCTGCACAATGTGAGTTTCCAGCCAGCCAGTGCAATAATTCAGTTTTATTATTAGACAAACAACAACGAAATGAAAGATCTGTATTTTCCGGCTGTGACCCCAAACACTCTGTAGGGAGCGACTCTGACATCCCACCGGAACCCGGAAGCAATTTAGCTTTTAGATTTGTTTACAGCACAAAAAAACAACACTGGCTACTTCATTTCCCAAAAGAAATCCATTAAAGCATGTCACATGTGGCAATTCTTTACAGTAATTATTCATTTTGTGGCTGTAATTACATGCTAATAATAAATGTAAAATATGTTTTATTGAGTAAACGTAGGTGATAAAAATATATCAGGATCATTTCTATGACACACAATCAGATGAAAAATCAGGTGAAACATTCAATCCTAATATATCACTGTCTTCAACTTGTGCAGCTAGATAGCCATTATTATCACATACGTTAAAATGTATTACATTTGAAAATAAATTTCTATTTAAAACTATTAAGGCGACAATTTCTGAGTAAAATCAAGGATTACAAATTTACTGTTTTAGAATTTTGAGAAAAAATTTGAAGTTAGTAGAAAACGCTGCTGTGTTCATTTTACAAAACACAAGCACAATAACATTGGGGTTACAAAAAAATCAGTGGTAATGAACGTGCCAGCTGTTAGAAACACCTGCAGCTGATGAGAGTGTAACAGTGTGCGCTTTTTCACCCTGGTGACGCCAATAAACAGGGGAGAGACACCAGCCTCAGAGAGAGAGAGAGACACTAACCTCAGAGAGAGAGAGACACCAGCCTCAGAGAGAGAGAGACACCAGCCTCAGAGAGAGAGAGAGAGACACTAGCCTCAGCGAGAGAGACACCAGCCTCAGAGAGAGAGAGAGACACTAGCCTCAGAGAGAGAGAGACACCAGCCTCAGAGAGAGAGAGACACTAGCCTCAGAGAGAGAGAGAGACACTAGCCTCAGAGAGAGAGACACCAGCCTCAGAGAGAGAGAGAGACACTAGCCTCAGAGAGAGAAAGACACCAGCCTCAGAGAGAGAGAGAGACACTAGCCTCAGAGAGAGAGACACCAGCCTCAGAGAGAGAGACACCAGCCTCAGAGAGAGAGAGACACTAGCCTCAGAGAGAGAGACACCAGCCTCAGAGAGAGAGAGAGACACTAGCCTCAGAGAGAGAGACACCAGCCTCAGAGAGAGAGAGAGACCAGCCTTAATGAGACACCAGCCTCAGAGAGAGTCACCAGCATCAGAGAGAGAAACACCAGCCTCAGAGAGACACCAGCCTCAATGAGAAACGCCAGCCTCAGAGAGACACCAGCCTCAAAGAGAGAGAGAGAGACACTAGCCTCAGAGAGACAGAGACACCAGCCTCAGAAAGAGAGAGCAGAGGTTGTTGCCGAACAGTGACCGGGTGGCGTTGGGTGGGCGCAAAGAAAAGGCGTGTCGGTCCGTGAGGAAACTCAGGCGGGCGCTAAAGAGAGAAAGCGTGCTGATCCACGAGTGAGACAGGTGGACGTAAAGATGGAAAGGTGTCCCGGACCACGAGTGTGTGGGTGAACACTCAATTTAGGTTGAGCTGAAAACTGGGAAAAATCGAATGTTTTCACCTGCGAAAATCTAGTTTTAAAACTTTACCAAGCACTAAAGTTAATTTTGAACACAGAAGAAAACAAACTTCTCCCTATCATGCAATTAAACAGAAAAAAATCTAAATGTGCCCATGCTTTTAAAAGCTACGGTCTTCTAAGGAGCTCAGTGAGGTAATAGCTAACCAAGATTTCCACACATCAATAACTGATCTGAAATTGGTTTTATTATTAACACTGATCCAGACAACGTTCTGAGAAAGCAGGGATCCAAACAACTTTCGAGGGTAGGGCAGATCTTACTGAACTATCTTACATTCCATCAAAACTGTAATTTCGAGCTGAAGGACTTCCTGGAACAGTATTTCCA
The DNA here is from genome assembly GCF_946808225.1 of Silurus aristotelis. NCBI lineage: Eukaryota > Metazoa > Chordata > Actinopteri > Siluriformes > Siluridae > Silurus > Silurus aristotelis. The sequence continues at coordinate 895,625 of NC_139587.1, read as the reverse complement.
AATAAATGCCGTACCTTGTTTTTATCTGACACGAGGCACTAGATTTTCAGAACGCTTGTATATGATTTCAACTTCAGGAATTCATCACTCGTCTTAAATAAACTTCATGTTAAATAGCTCAACCTGTCACACTGGCATAGTGGCTGTTTAAAAAAACAAATTGCACCTACACGACATGACATACATATTATTAATACTTTACCAGGATTAGGACACTACATACACACCAGATAAATGTTGAGTTCTTACTTTCCAACCTCAGAGTTTTTCAACAACAGGTTTATAGTAATGCACTGATTCTACTGTGTTATTGTTTCTATAGTAACAGCTGCCTTGTAAGTGGGACACGCCGCATGATATAAAATTAGAAATACGGTTTAACAAAGAAAACCATATAACAGTTTATGAGACGTTACGAAACATTTATATAAGCTTTATAAAGAGTCTCAATTCTTTCTCACAGTATTGGTGCTGTTTTTAAAGCAAGAAAACGTCTTCAGCATGGAGGAGACTGATCTCCGATTTCTATATACAAACTACATGCAAGAAAGAAAGAAAGAAAGAAAGAAAGAAAGAAAGAAAGAAAGAAAGAAAGAAAGAAAGATATAAATCGAGCATTAACAGGAACTAACTTGTCTCATGGATGTTTCACAACACTTAACTATAACTCTTAATATTGTCAGGGTGACGACTGGATCCTCACGCTGGAATACGTGGAATAACACGTTCAGGACCATGTGGTTATAACTGGTTTCACATCGTGCCATATTGAACCCCTGATTGTAGCAGGGGTCATTTTTATGTTCGATTTGTCTGTCAGGTGGTATCATGTGATTAATAATAAAGATTTAGGGACGTTTATGATGTCACAAAATACGATTCATGACCATAAAGTCTGGAGATGATAAGTTATTAGAGGATGCAGTGGTCACCAGAAAGTTGACTGGGTGTTTAGTTATTATGGTACGTAAAGAAACGAATGGTTGTTAAATGTGTGCTGAGAAAATTATGGCTTAAATCGAGACGTATATATATTATACATATTATATATTCAGACTCGTGTGGACGAGCGATAAAGTAAACGTTAGATGTTTCAGATGGTTGGTGAAAATGGCCTTCGTAATGCTGATGTGTGAAAATGTTTCCAAGCAATTTTTGGTATTTTACTAACAAAATGTAGCAACAGACTCCAAAACAAAACCTCACAGTGATCCAAAATACACTGTTTAACCGTTATAACGTTCATATTCACACACATAGAAACACGAACAGACGCTACACTGAGGATCTGCTTCAGGTTTCCGGCATCTCCAGGCGGCATCTTGCCACACGGCAACGGCGCGAGCTTCACGAACGCGATTGGTCAACAGCCCTGACAGCAGACATCACACGACGACTCTGATTGGTCTGTTTTAACGCGCTTCGGGCCGCTTCTCCACGTGGGAGAAGCGTATAAAAAATGACAATAACGTGCAATAGGAGTCGTCCGCATTCCGGACGTTCCCGCCCCGCCTCGCTCTTTGATAGGACGCGGCAGATTCGCGCCGGTGCCGCGCCGTCCAATCACAGCAGGCGCTCGCGAATCAGAAGCAGCCAGCCAATCACATCGCCGGAAAGTGGGATCGACGCCCTGCATTTCCGGAAGTAATCACGCGAATAAATGAACAATGCCGAGAAAAGGGAGATTTTTGATCAAATTATTAAGTTTTATTTATTATTTGTGCTTTTTGAACATTTGGATGAGATTCAGAATAAAATCTAATCATGTGAATGAGTGTAATCTGTTCACGTGATCTTAATATCTAAATAAGGTTTAATAATGCTGACAGGGAGGAGGATCCAGAATAAAACTCTTATTTAGAGGTTATAAAAGTATTATAATGTATATTATTCCGTTTTCTGATTCCTACACCATCCCCAGAACCTCCTCATGTTCTTCTCTAGACTTCAGACAAATATCGAATAGTCACATAAGATGTGATGATCAGACATCTGACTTTATTCACCAACACGTCACAAGGTCATTTTATAGCGTTCCTGGTGATGTGGGTCCATGAGGTGAAGCTAAACCTGAGGACACATTCATCCTGGTCTGATGCAGAATCCTGACAATCGGACAGAAATGTTAAATAAACTAAAAGATATATAGACACATGCATGTAGGTGGTAGTGAAATCTCATCTCATCTAATCTAATCTAATCCGGGTGGAAATCCAATGGCAGGACAAAGGAAGTGATGCAACGCTTTGAAATGAGATTACTGATGTTCTCAAGGGTAATGGGGTTCCGTTCACGTCAAGGAGATGGAGCTTCATCCCAGGCTTTTTTTTTAAATACTTACCGTGGTCCTACATGAAGCAGAAATATGGTGGAAAACAGACCATGCACTAATGTCTGGTGGATCTCTGTGACAGGGTGTGATTAATACGAGAACCGCAGAACCCTGGGATCTGATACATTCCCCTGATCTTCATCCTCCATTCCTCAGCAGGATGGAGATTATTCCCATTTCTCGGTATAACGCATGGACATTTTGCACTCACCAGTTCTCCTGCATCCATCGGATCGCTTCATCCTCGTTGAACTGCCTCTCAAATTCGTACTCTTGTAGCGCGAGCACCGACATGATCCCTGCGCGCGACACACACACACACACGCACACACACACACACACCACTTCCGCCTTTATATCGTCTTTACAGTGGATCTCTCTCTCTCTCTCTCTCTCTCTCTCTCTCTCTCTCTCTCTCTCTCTCTCTCTTTTCTCTCTGTGTGTGTCACTCTCTCTCTCTCTCTCTCTCCCCCCCTTTTTCTCTCTGTGTCTCTCTGTGTGTCTCTCTCTCTCTCTCTCTCTCTCTCTCTCTCTCTCTCTCTCTCTCTCTCTCTCTCTCTGTCTCTCTCTCTCTCTCCCTCCGCGTGTGTGTTCACTTGTTCTGCGATGTCAGACCGGTATGAAGTGTGTGTGTGTGTGTGTGTGTGTGTGTGTGTGTGTGTGTGTGTGTGTGTGTGTGTGTGTGTGTGTGTGTGTGTGTGTGCACGCCCTCTCTGGTTATGCTGTAACGCTTCCTCTCTGCAGGCTTTACCAGTCTTTGGCTCATATTGATCCTGATGGATCCTTCCAGATTTTCGGACGCTCGTGCGACATATAGATCGATGGAACGATAAAACCGATCGATCGCTTTGCAATACTGGTGCCATCAAATAGAGCATTTCGTTATTTCTCACCGTTTCATCATTCCATCCTTCCCTTAACGAAGCCTGAAACTGCTGTACAACGAATCTCTGATATATCTAAATTGTTTACGTTTATCCTGATTAAATTACGTAATATGCAAATTAGATTTGGTGCCGGTGGGCGTGTCTGGAGGTGCGGATTATGACATTGCCATGACAACTGCAATCTATCTGCAGTCCAATAGTAACTCTGAATTATGGTATGGTCACTGTACTGTAGAGCGTTATCATTGAGTGGTGCAACTGAACTGAAATGCGATTCAAGTTCGATTCGATTCAACACAATTCTATGTTAAAAATACGATGCTTTGCAATTTAATATGGTCCATATTGACCTTCTGACTTTTAACACATGGCCCTTTCACATAAAGGCCTTCGTAGTGCAAAGAAAAAGATACGAATAAAATACTAAATAAAACCAGACGTTCTTTTCCTGTTCTGTCTCCAGGAAGGTGCAGCTCTACCTCTGCCATGTTAATCTCTATTCTCTATATCACAACACTTGGTTTATTCAACATCGAGAGGAGAAACTCATACTTTATCTACAGCAGATGATCCTTCTCTCTCTACACTCTCACAACTCCTGCACAAACTGTTCTTTCCTGCGATTCCAAATCACTTTTCTCATTGTATTACCTCCAGATTTTATTTAAAGTTGTAGCACGTCATTCATAACCTTACATTTTACTCCCTACATATAAATAAATGCTGTTATGGAAATGCAAATATGTTAATAATGATGCATCGCGATACAAAAGCCAACTTCTATCAGATGCACGTTTTTTAAATCGGCTTTAAAATGACTTTTTTGAAGCGACACAATTAACTTTCTAGCTGAATATTTGCATATTTTATTATTTTTATGACAGATTAGCTTCAGCTATTCCAGTTACAGGCCTCCCTGCTTTATTCTTGACTTGGCTATTAAACCAATATACAGTGGGTACGGAAAGTATTCAGACCCACTTAAATTTTTCACTCTTTGTTATATTGCAGCCATTTGCTAAAATCATTTAAGTTCATTCTTCTTCCTCATGAATGTACACACAGCTCCCCATACTGACAGAAAAACACAGAATTGTTGACCTTTTTGCAGATTTATTAAAAAAGAAAAACTGAAATATCACATGGTCCTAAGTATTCAGACCCTTTGCTGTGACACTCATATATTTAACTCAGGTGCTTTCCATTTCTTCTGATCATCCTTGAGATGGTTCTACACCTTCATTTGAGTCCAGAAATTTTTGATTATACTGATTGGACTTGATTAGGAAAGCCACACACCTGTTTATATAAGACCTTACAGATCACAATGCATGTCAGAGCAAATGAGAATCATTAAGGTCAAAGGAACTGCCTGAAGAGCTCAGAGACAGAATTGTGGCAAGGCACAGATCTGGCCAAGGTTCCAAAAAAATTTCTGCTGCACTTAAGGTTCCTAAGAGCACAGTGGCCTCCATAATCCTCAAATGGAAGACGTTTGGGACGACCAGAACCATTTCTAGAGCTGGCCGACCGGCCAAACTGAGCTATCGGGGGAGAAGAGCCTTGGTGAGAGAGGTAAAGAAGAACCCAAAGATCACTGTGGCTGAGCTCCAGAGATGCAGTCGGGAGATGGGAGAAAGTTGTAGAAAGTCAACTATCACTGCAGCCCTTCACCAGTGGGGCTTTATAGCAGAGTGGCCCGACGGAAGCCTCTCCTCAGTGCAGGACACATGAAAACCCGCATGGAGTTCTCCAAGATGGTGAGAAATAAGATTCTCTGGTCTGATGAGACCAAGATAGAACTTTTTGGCCTTAATTCTAAGCGGTATGTGTGGAGAAAACCAGGCACTGCTCATTACCTGTTCAGTACAGTCTCAACAGTGAAGCATGGTGGTGGCAGCATCATGCTGTGGGGGCGTTTTTCAGCTGCAGGGACAGGACGACTGGTTGCAATCAAGGGAAAGATGAATGCGGCCAAGCACAGGGATATCCTGGACGAAAACCTTCTCCAGAGTGCTCTGGACCTCAGACTGGGCCGAAGGTTTACCTTCCAACAAGACAATGACCCTAAGCACACAGCTAAAATAACGAAGGAGTGGCTTCACAACAACTCCGTGACTGTTCTTGAATGGCCCAGCCAGAGCAATGACTTAAACCCAATTGAGCATCTCTGGAGAGACCTAAAAATAGCTGTCCACCAACGTTTACCGTCCAACTTGACAGAACTGGAGAGGATCTGCAAGGAGGAATGGCAGAGGTTCCCAAATCCAGGTGTGAAAGACTTGTTGCATCTTTCCCAAAAATACTCCTGGCTGTATTAGATCAAAAGGGGGCTTCTACTAAATACTCAGCAAAGCGTCTGAACACTGACCATGTGATATTTTAGTTTTTCTTTTTTAATAAATCTGCAACAGTGTCAACAATTCTTTGTTTTTCTGTCAGTATGGGGAGCTGTGTGTACATTCATGAGGAAAAGAAATGAACTTAAATGATTTTAGCAAATGGCTGCAAAATAAAAAAGAATGAAAAATTTAAGGGGGTCTGAATACTTTCCGTACCCACTGTAGATATTTATCTTTAGCTGAGATGGTATGAGTGAAGACTGTTGACTATTGAATCACTTTATTAGTGAAGATGTTTGCAGAAAAAAGTTTATCCTGTCAGGATGATACTGGAGGGTTTTAGCTAAACACCTCGTAAAGTTTATCTACTCGGCCCGCCATCTTGAATAGAGTCACGCTGTTAATAAAGTGGCATGTAATTACAATGTAGGTACGTCTGTTCCTGGAGGAAGAAGAGTTTGTTATGTGGTAATGCAGCAGATTGTCAAATTCTAGTCGAGGAGACGATTGTGTTTGTGTGTTGTGTGGAATTAGAATAGCACATTCATATACTCAAATATCACAATCACATCAACATAAAATATAATACATCACGTATCAAACCGTGTTTTCATTATTTTCATAATTTTGCTAAATTCACAGAATATCGGAGGAGATCACATAATAAATCTTCAGAGGCAAAATCAGGAGTTTATGAAATACTTTGTTCTGATCATTTCTCCATCCAGATTATTAACCGTAACTTGTGTTGAAACAGTACTAAAGTACAGACTACACGCAGATGTTTTACGTCCTTGAAAATATTCTGGTTATGAAATTGTCTCTGATAAAGCAGCAGTATCAGTAAATCAGTAAATCAGTCCTCCAGCGTTGCACACAACACTGAGATCCACAATTACATCAGGACACCAGCACATGGCAGCTACAATCACATTACACAATCATTTATTTACACAAAGGCTGAAAGTGGGACCCTGAAGGTATCTGTTACAGCAAAAAAGCAGGAGAACAGGTTGAAGTTTATCTCAGGATTTTCACAAAAAGGATTTTTTTTTTATATATATATATATATATATATATTTGTGAAATAATTTTTTAAAAGTCATTTTAAGGCAAATAATAATCCATTCATTTTCTCCCGCTTATCCGTAATTCAGGTCGCGGGGGCAGCAGTCTAAGCAGACCCCCGCCTTCGACTGCTGCCCAATCCTCACAGCACCGTCCCTTACGGTCCCTCCTGCAGGTGGTGAGCCCACGGGAAGGCGGCCCCATGTCACGGACCTTGATATTTCCCTCGTAAGGGACCCCCGGAGCATAGAGGGTTAAGGGCCTTGCTCAAGGGCCCAAGAGTGGCAGCTTGGCGATACCGGGGCTTGAACCCCAGACCTTCTGATCGCCAACCCAGCGCCTTAACTGCTGGAGCCACCACTCCCCCGCAAATAATAATGAATGAATGAATAAATGAATGAATTGTTGTTATTATATAAAAACATGGTGTTCTTGCTCAAACGTTCCTGCACTTTTAACTCATACAATTTAACATTTACTTTGGAACTTTTTATTATCGATCATGAATCTGTGCATTATAAATACATCCTGCTTTATTTACCATCAACCAGAACAGAAATGTTCAGAGTGAATAATCCTTCATTAATGTCCAACATTGACATCCGAGTTCACTAATAAACCCTCGTCTTTGTGCTTTAATGAATTTAATCTCACAATAAAAATGTGTGTGAAATATATGTACATTTATTTATTTATTTTATTAACTAACAACTATTTTTTACACAAAACATAATCCAACATCTTTGGCTCCAAAGTCTTGCAGTTTTCTCTTCATCCATCAGTGCTACTTAAAAGAAAGGACAGAAGCATGTAATTTTGTGAGAAGAAAGAGAAGAATGAAGTGGGTGTGGTTGGTTCTGTTGTATGTAGAAGGTGTGCAGAATAAATCAGAAGAATATTCAACCGTCGTAACGCTTCATAAAAATCATTGAACACACAAATTAGCGATGTGAGCTAACTGTACCAGCCACGTTCCCTCAACAAAATCTCCATCGCTGTCTGTTACTTCATAATAAACTTTGTTTTTTCTCATATTTTCTCTCTTTGGCTTTTTTGAAGCAACACAGTTAACTTACTAGCTGAATATTTGCATATTTAAATATTTCAATGACAGGTTTAGCTTCAGCTATTGCAGTTACAGCCCTCCCTGCTGTAAAGATTGCAAAATTTTTTACAAATTATTATTGTATTTCTTTTTTCATTCAAAAGTTATTTTTTAAAATGGAGAGAATATAATACCACCATGTCTAACCATCTGAACAAAATCACTGACTGAGAGAAATGGGGATTACTCATCACTCTCAAGACGAAACCACCACCACCATGCTTCACAGGTGGGAAAGTTACAGTCTACTTTTTTATAACCCAACCTAGACTTTGTCTGATTAACTGTTCAAACATCAAGCCCAGCTTTGTGGAATGTCCCAGCTATGGTTGTCCTGTGCACAGATTCTCCATTTGATCTCAGATATTCACACTTGCAGTCTTCCCTGACTGATGCCCTCTTTACACAGTGACTGATCTTCCATTTCTGGTCCCTTTCGACTGACCGTTAGGATTAAGGAGTGCCAATACTTTGTGCAGAGCAACAGATCTAATACAAACGTTTATTGGAAGTTGGACCTGATCAAATCCCAGCATGTTGCTCATAACCTGGAAGCTCTAAGTGTGTGGCAATGCAGCAGATTGTCCAGACTTCCAGCAGCACTGTGATGCAATAAGCAAATGGAGCCTGTTACATCACTGGGACGTGGCCTGTAAATACTTTATCTCCTCTTATGCACCAGGCTGTCTGCTAAAAATAAAGTCTATCAGCACTGATCTCATTATCACAGCCATGGATAGTGTCGCTGCGTCGTCGATTTAAACGGCGTTCGTGTTGGGGCTGATGTATTACTACTGGATATGGAAATGTAAAATGCTAACGCTAATAACAAGTGCTGCTTCAAAACAAACGATGCCGAGGAAATACATGTTGTGCGGAATAAATTCATGACATCACCATCACCAGACATAAATCCATTGAACAGAAACACGGCGTCAATAAACACAAGTATGGAAATGATACACCACCCGTAAAAAAAGACTTTCATAATGAACGTGTTTATAGCTAATGGTTTCTACTGTGTTTTCTGATACAGCCAGATGTTTGTGTAGCGTGCATGGAAGGAGTCTCCAGTGTCAGCTCAGAGAGAATAAAGAGAGACTGGCGATAAAAAGACTGTTTATAGCTGCTCTAATGTAAGTGACAAGCGGAAATAGACATGGTGTTATGGGATGGTTTATAACTGTAATTAGAGCTACACTATACGCACAGAAGAATTGAGATACTGTATATTGATTAAGGATAAATGTATTGGCACTAAACTTTAAGCTCTAAAGCTGCTTTGGGAAAATGTTCATTGTTTAAATCACTATACAAATAAAACTGCATTGAATTAAACCTGATTTTCCAGCCAGAAGTGGTTCTTCTAACTGCTATCTGTTTGCTCAAAGTTGGAGGTACACAATTGTGTAGGATGTGTTTGGATAGTAGCGACTAAATAGCGATAACCGTCATGGTAAATTGATGTAGTAACCATGTGGAAAACACACTCAAAACAATCAGTTTGCTGCAGCCAGAATTTTCCTGATGTTTATTATTTTTTGGGCGAAAAAAGTTTCTGAATGTCTGTTCATTATAGTTTCATCTTTGTTAAGTTTATCAGCTGTTCACTGATGAAGACTTTAATGCAAAAATGTTCATGGTGATTGCAGCCTGAAACCACATATTTATTTCATTCTAACTGAAGTGAAAGCTGAAGGTTGAACTGAGTTTGTGTAGCGTTTGTGTAGCGTCAGGGAGACGATTGTGTTTGTTTGTTGTGTGGAATTAGAATAACACATTCATATACTCAAATATCACAATCACATCAACATAAAATATAATACATCACGTATCAAACCTTGTTTTCATTATTTTCATAATTTTGCTAAATTCACAGAATATCGGAGGAGATCACATAATAAATCTTCAGAGGCAAAATCAGGAGTTTATGAAATACTTTGTTCTGATCATTTCTCCATCCAGATTATTAACCGTAACTTGTGTTGAAACAGTACTAAAGTACAGACTACACGCAGATGTTTTACGTCATTGAAAATATTCTGGTTATGAAATTGTCTCTGATAAAGCAGCAGTATCAGTAAATCAGTAAATCAGTCCTCCAGCGTTGCACACAACACTGAGATCCACAATTACATCAGGACACCAGCACATGGCAGCTACAATCACATTACACAATCATTTATTTACACAAAGGCTGAAAGTGGGACCCTGAAGGTATCTGTTACAGCAAAAAAGCAGGAGAACAGGTTGAAGTTTATCTCAGGATGAAGATTAAAGCAGGGTTTTTTTTCAGAATTTCTTTTTAAATTTGTGGAATAATTTAAAAAAAAGTTAATTTAAGGCAAATAATAATGAATAAATGAATAAATTGGTGTTTAGATGTAAAAACATGGTGTTTTTGCTCAAAAGTTCCTGCACTTTTTACTCATTCAATTTGACATTTAACTTTTTAATATCGATCATTAATCTGTTTTAAAAGTCAGTAGTTTGATGTTTTATGACAATAATTATAGTGTTTTCAAAGTTGTTTTACTCTTTTATATTATTCATTTATATTCAACATTATTATTATTTTAAGTCATAAAGTTTTAACACCTGACTTTTCTTTTGTTTCTCAGTTGAGGTCTAACAGTTTTGATCCTGTTGAGATCCTTCACCTGCAGCTCAAACATTCATGTTTCTCTGATTCCTGTGTAAAGGATACTGAAAGGATACTTTGGATACTGAAGTTCATTTGAAGGTAAAAACGTTTGTATTTTTACTCACGTGAAAGTTTAAAGTGACTTTTACTTTTACTGGAGTCACATTTTACTGAGTGTCTCTACTGTAATTTATGGTTTGTGTTCTTTGTCCATCACCGGCCTCAGAACCATTTTGGACCCCATTACTTCATTACAAGTGTGTGTGAGAAAATGCTTTAAAATGTGTCAGTTTTTGGTCTAAAATACATTCTAATACATTCTTTAATTACTAATTGAGTTGGATTACTAATTCATGTGCATTCGAATCAAACATTTCATCATCTTCACTAGGTTGTTGTTTTTTAGCTCTCAGGATGTTGAGGTTCTGAACCTTCACCGGTCCGACACTGAACTCTGGGAACATGAACTCGTGAACCTAAAGACACTTTCGGGACTTTTGAGGTCGGTGTGAGAGGAAATACGAGTCCATGTTGATCTTTTGTGCTCCTGAGTGTCTCCAGGATACTCATCCTGATACAGATATACAGATTAAAGACAACAAACACCAGGGAAAGGATTCGTTTTAGACAATTAAACTGCTGGATGGAAATGTGTAAATATATCATTAAAATATTCAAATCTTCAGACCAAAAATGTGTCAAATGTAAAGAATGAAAAAAGAAATCAAAAGTACACTTTACTATGTTTAAATTATTAGTTATTTGATAAGCATTATTAGTTATTTCCTAAAAAATAGATCAATATTAATACATATAGAAGTGTAGAATAATAAAGAAACTATGGATTAACACCATGATGCCATTATAGTGATCATCTCACTGTTGGGTTTCAACCACACGTGCAGCTGTTTGTCTACAAAAAGACAAAACTTTTTACTGAAATAAAAGTCAAAACTCATTTCTTAATACATTTCATTTTATTTTTTTGAAACAGTAAGTGTTTAATGCGTTAGTTCCTACACGCAAACGTTCACTTAATACTCAGAATTCTTTATAAAAGATTTGGGAATGTTTAATAAAATATTTCACATGCTGTTATGTTTATATTATACACATTATATCCATCTCACATCCTGCTGTGTCACAGAGCTGTGAAAATAATGTCCTAATAAACAAAGGTGATAAATAAATACATAAATAAATGAATAAATAAATGTTTTCA
>NC_139587.1:859356-883825 GCF_946808225.1 Silurus aristotelis | reverse complement strand
AGGCCATGTCTCTATATAACATATTTATATATATATATATACAGTAAATACATGTTTGGGCTGTTAATCAATGTTAATATTTTAATGTGATTAATCACAACTTAATTTGTATCTGTTCTAAATGTACATTAAATTACTACTTTTCAAGTATTTAATATTCTAATCGACATGTGCATGGACAAATATGGATGTTGCATAAAGACAAAATATTCTTGTAAATGTTTTAAAGTAATGATGTTTTTTTTTTTTAATAACAGAAGTAATCAGGACTCCAAACTGAACTTTTGCTATGTTTCTACACGGACGGTTTTAATTGCCGGATGTTGGCATCATGGTGACTTTTGGTGCTGAATTGAGTCTCTTCGCATCAGTGAAAAAAAAACAAAAAAAAACAAAACAAAAAAAAAAAAAATATATATATATATATATATAAATAAAATACAATTGTATATAAATATATATACTCCATCAAGGATTTAATTTTCTTCTCAATTTTAAATCTAAAATTACACATCTTATATTGTCCGTATTTATAAAAGTAGTTTGTGTTTGTCAGCTGAATTAATGTTCTAAGTGAATGTGCTGCTTATAAACACCAGTAACCATAGTAACATCCAATTCCAGTTCCATCCCGAGTGAGACTGCGACTGTACACATTTCCTAATGATCTCAATGAGCAGTTTTGTGTGTGGTGGAACTTCTATGTTGAATACGGTAAATTTCATAAACAGCTTGAGGCACAAGGTGAACTGGAGAAGTTCTTCACCTAGACATCCTGCAACATCTGACACCTTCACCTGAATATTACTGATAGACCATCAGGGAAACATAGCAACCACAATAAAAAAATTATAGCTATAAATACAATAAAATAAATAAATTCTACAGATTTACTTTAGGGAAATTAATTTAACACATGCCCCTACACTTCCAGTAAAATCAAGTAAACATGTTTTGCTGATTTTTTCCCTCAGTGCAGGGAAACGTGTCAAAGCCGTGGTCTGTACTAATCACCCACATGGCCTGGAGTGTGTAGCAGATAGACATGATGCTTGATAGAGATGGAACATTCCCAGTTTTTCTTTACTCTCCACAGCGTTTGCCTGGTGTTCGGTGCGAGCAGAAGTGTGAGACAGTTCCAGCTATGCAAACAAGGTGTGAAGTGTGGCTCAGTCTGACTCCAGAACAACAGAAGTGTGTAGGAGAGCTTTTATTTCCTGTTACTGGGGTGAACTGAGACATCAGGAGAACCCTTGAGAACCGGAGCGCTGGTTCCTGAACACTGGCTGTGGGTTTATAAAAAATGGAATTGTGAAGAATTTGTAGAAAGTCAGTCGGGCTCATGGGACAACACTCTCAGCAACGTTGGGTCGTTCTACTTATTGATGCTATCTCTCACACACACACACACACACACACACACACACACACACACACACACACACACACACACACACACACACACACTCCTGATCTCACATGGCTGATAATGCACAGGCTGCGTGAAAACTCCTAATACATTTTGGAGCAAAAACATCCAAGATGTTTCTTTTTAATATAAGTCGAGACGGCAGGAAGTGTACGAGTCACGCAAGCTTGACTCATTCACACACTCTCCGACTTCACACACACAACGCCCAGAGCTTCAACATCCACTGACCTCACACTCAGCCCATCAAAGCCACCGCTCTCTTTATTTCTCCATCTTTCCTTTACTGGCACACACACACACACACACACACACACACACACACACACACAATTATACACACAAGCAAGTATGTACGTGCACCTATAGTGCAGAGATACACACACTGACATACAGTAATGACAGGCTTGAAAAGGTTAAGGGTTTACAAATACACACTCCATGCTGCAACTTGTGTAATTAAGGTGATATTTAAACACACACACACACACACACACACACACACACACACACACACACACACACACAGTGGGGCATTTTAGCACAGAGATGTGCACAGGTAGATACAGAGTCTAGACACACACACACACACACACACACACACACACACACACACACGATTGGAGGCTAGGTTTAAATTTTGCACTGAATGTAATATTAAATATTATATATATATTAATCTCAGTATATGTTATGAAATGTTTTTTTTTCACCCAGCGCTAATTATAGTTGCAGGTGTCGACACGCTAACACACACCACTCACAAGCAAACACAACCTGTGACTCTGACAATGGCGTGTTAATACTTTTATTTTTAAAAAGAATAAATTCTCTCTGAGTGTTTTGTGATTGGAGTGAGGGAGTAGCGTTGGATTCACATCAGGTGGTGACTCTCACCCTGAGAATGCAGGAGGTCATGTGACCCCTTCGACCTCATCGTTAAACTGTAGTAAACTGAAGACAAAAAAGTGTGTGACGAATCCTTACATACACCAACAAACACCATTCACTTTAACAGGAACTGGAACAGCAGACTTCAGTTGAATCTTCCTTCATAATTATATTATAATTTATAATGATGCATGTTTATATCTGTTTTGCTGCAAGAAATATTGATCTTTATTCCATCAGCACCTTTTTAAAGTCCCACAATGTTTATTTTTATACTACTGGGTTTATTACATTATATACAAAATGTCCCTCACAGTTCCAAACACTAACACGAGCTTGAGTTGTAATGTTAATCCGATTTCCATCTGATACTCAAACTCTATTTTATTTTATACATTTTTTTTTTTTTTTGCAAATAAATCTGTATAGAAAACATTTTGGGGAATTAAATCTTATTTTGATCTTCGTTTGTGCTGCAGTAGAATATTAAATCACTGAAAGCAAAGTACATTTATTTTCTCACAGTAAATTATGTGATTAAAGAATTATAATTAGAAATCTGCTGAAAAAGGATTGTCCAAAATATTCCAACATCATAAAAAGCGTAAGAGCAAAACGGTGCCTGTGTAGGAAACTTCTGTGCTTTTATTCCAAAACACCAGAAATACCAATAATTATATATATCACTGTGATTATTATGATGAGTAAGTGATTATTCAAAAACCCTGATCTCTTCAAGCACTAAATATCCCTTTGGTTTGGTTGTTTCTCAGAAGAAAATGGATTAAAAGTCAGATCTTCAGGCCTGCATGAAGACAAACGTTGCGTCTGATCATATGAAATTGAAGATTTATTAAATATTATACATGATCTCTTGAATTCTGTTCACTGGACATTTTTTTTGTTTAATATTGTAAAAATATCATATGCCGGGTTAAAAGGTTACAGGATTAAATTAATATCAGAACATGAGCAGGATGTGTTCCAGTGAGAACCTGACATGCAAAATGATTCCAACCGTCTCCATCATTATATCTGTAAAGCCTTTACCCTGCTGTGGTGTTGGAGTTCAGCAGGACAGAACTGAAAGCTTCTCACTCTGCTCTGCTCTCAGATTGTTTTTAGAGCTGCTTGATGTCTGGCTGTTTATTGAGACGTTTATTGATCTCCAGACGGCATGTGGGTCGCTTCAGTGTATCGGGTCAGATCTGTCTTTACCGAGCACATTACCGAGGAAACATGTTTCACCCTGATGAATTGGCAATTACACGTGATTTACAGCGAGTCCCATGGCACAGTGTGGACCGAGGACTCCACTTTAGGACTTTTCCTGCGTCTCTTTTGTTGACGTTATAAATGTTAACATCAGATGCGTCTACAGTTTCAACTGGCGAAGTTGTGTTTGTGCTGCTCTTCTATTTCCATGGGAAATAACATTTTATATTTTTTGATCTGTTTGTGTCTTTTGCCGTGAATTTAACACACACACACACACACACACACACACACACACACACACACACACACACACACACACACACACACACACAGAGTCTTATTGCCCTAGGAGGTCTGTGTGAGTCTGTGTGTGTTTTGTGGCTGCCCAGTCTTGAGATAATTATATTTTCAGTGAGGTATGAAGGTGTATTCATCACGCTGAGAGTAATGACGGGTTGGAGAAGTTCACAAACACAAACACACACACTGTCTAGACTAAAGCAACAATAGAGAAATGACTTGGGGGGTTAAAGTGGGGACGAAACAAACAAACGAGGAAAACTGGTCTTTAAATAATAATAATATAATAACAATAATAGACCATAAAGGTTACACATCACCCTGAATAATAACTTGTTCACCTTCTGTGTGTGTGTGTGTGTGTGTGTGTGTGTGTGTGTGTGTGTGTGTGTGTGTGTGTGTGTGTGTGTGTTATTGGTATTCCATAAATGTAAAGATGTGAAACAGGACATGAACCTGATCACAGCTAATTCACTTTATTACACATGATATTAACACTTGCCCAAATTGGTTTTATTAGTATGTAAAATACTCAGTTTGATCTCCAAACAGCTCCAAACAGCTCCAAACAGCTCCACTGTGAAAACTCGGGTTAAAGGAGTTTCGTCGCGTTGTTTTTTTTTTTTTCTTTTTCTTGCGACTTCATTCCAAATTTGTAAATTCTTTAACAAAACTTGTTACTTACGTGAGAAAATGTGGACCATGCTGAATACTTTAATCCTCCTCCTTCTTCTTCTTCTTCTTCTTCTTCTTCTTTCATTTTTTTTAACTAAATGCTAACCCGCTAATCTGCTGAGTTTATGCGCGCGCACGCGCCGCGGCTCGTTTGCACAGCGTTTAGGAGAAATTGTGTGTTTGCGCATTTCCTTTATATCGATTCCCCTTTAAAAAGAAACAAATAACATATATTTTATACGGTTTTTTTCTTTTGCTCGACCTGCATGCAGATGAGAGTTTGGATTTGAAATACTTTTAGTTCTTGTTATTTTCCCGATAATAGAAATAAACACAATTTGCAGGCGACGCGATTTGGCAAACAATAAAAACGCGATGTTCTGCTTTTTAGAATTAGTTTTTTTCTCTTTTAATTAAAGAACTGCAGACGATTTAATGGTGTAAAACAGCAGACTTTAGGCAGTGCCAGGGGCCCACAATGAATCAAATACCTTCTACTTTAAGACTTTAATTGCTTTGTGTTCTTGTTGTTTCTCGCCTGACTGATCAGTTCTTCTGCTCCAACATGTATATTGAACCGGGACACTAATCAGGTCTAATCAGGTCTAATCAGGTCTGGACGTCTGACACGCTTCATGTTGTGTATTTGGTAATAAGGTGTGTATTCAAACACACACACAGACACATCGCCCTGTACACAAAATCCTGACCAAACAGCGCGTTTACTTCCATTAAATAAAACACAATAGTTTATTATTTTTGGCTGTTGCAAAAAAAAAAAAAAAAAAAAAAAAAAGGAAGAATCTGTACCAAATAGTAGTACTGTACACAGAGCAGAAACCAAATTCATTCATTTTTATCCCCGCAGCAACATTTTTTGGGTTTTTGTTTTCTATTCTAAATCTATATTCACAACAGACATTTAATAATAAATGTATAAGCAGTAGAACTGCAGCTGCTCAGTTTATGTACATTTTCCCTCCAACTGCAGCTACAAGCAAGACATTTTCATCACATGCGCTGTTAAAGTGATCTTTTTTTACTTTTTCTTTTTGAAACCAAAGGCCTGGAAGCCTCTACAAACCTGGAGATGAGATTCAGGATTCAGACACATATTTACACCGGAAGTCCAGTCACTGAAAGTCTAGAAGGTGAAAAAAAATCGAGCTTAATGATGATGTGTTTGTTGTTTGTATGTTGTTGTTGTTTTCTTGGTCTGAGTTCCAGCCAAGCCGCCGCGCAACACTTTTCTGTGTAAAGTCCATCTTCTTCTTGTTGAAAACAAACTCCATCTGGACGGCGATTAGGAGGAGCAAGAGGAGGACGAAGATGATGATGATGATGATGATGATGAGCCTCAGTGGTGCTTTAAATCTTTCGCCTGTATAGCGCCAGGTTTCATTTGGAAGAAAATAAAAATAATTTTACTACTAATAAAAAAAAAAGATGTAGTCCAGGGATTCCCGAGATATCCAGTCATTAATTTCTCCGTGCGCTTTTATTTATTTTATTTTATTATTTATTTATTTATCTGTGACTGGAAAATAAAATCAAAAACATGTCTGTTTCTGGAAATTTGTTCTTAGTTCTTAATTATTATCATTATAATATTGTTAGAATTTGTAAATTGCGCGTTTTGTTCCCTCCCGTCATCCTGCGCGTCTAGACGGGTCTGTCCACGGCGTACTGACACGCGCTGAGGTTCGTGGCTGCGTTCTGGACTCCCGCGTAGCCGAAGCTCGAGTGCTGCTTAGCTTTGAGTCTCAGACTCGCCAGGCTGGAGTTACACGTGTCCCGGTAGACGTAGGGCGGGGTCGGCGGGGCGTACGGACACGCAGTGGCGGGGGAGTTGAGAGACGCGTTGCCGAGGTTGTTGAGGTTGTTGAGGCCGTTGAGGCCGTTGAGACCAGACGCGGGCACGGCCATGCCGGAGCTCATGCTCATGCTCATGGAGGAGATGGAGCTCGGCGCAGGGGGAGGCGGTGGAGGCGGCGGCGGCGCGGCGGAGAACATCGCCTGCGAGGACAGCGGGCTGATGGAGTTCATGGAGTTGAAGAACGGGAAGCTCTTGGCCGAGAGCGAGGCCGGACCGAGCCCTTTAGCCGCCGCAGCCCAGTTGTTGTACGTGTAGCTCGGGTACACGTCGTCGTAGGGCTGCACCAAGCCGTTAAACTGCGCGCCGAAGCCGTTCTTACAGAGTTCGGCCTGCTGGTTCCGCTCGCGTTTCCGCCATTTAGCGCGACGGTTCTTAAACCAAACCTGGAAACAAACCAACCAAAAAAATATATAATTAAACAAACAAACAAACAAATGAAATCTATTTAAATAGCATAATTTACAGAATCACTGCGCATTTAACAACAAAAACCCGTTTTGTGTCCATAATTATGCGCATATACATGTGTACATAAATCTAATTAAAATAATTATTTAACATATATTTATAGTTTAAAATATACTGTCATATAATTATTATATAATATAAAATATAGTGTTTATTTCTGAGTGTTTACTTTCCTCAACACCTTTAATTTAATAAACACTTTGCATTAAAATGCCAGTCATAATGCAGATGTGCGCTGATGTTTCGCTAAATCAGGTTCAGAATTGTATTTAAATGATCAGGTTATTTGTTTATATATTTATATATAATATATATTTTTATATATAAGTATGCAGGAGGACATTTCACAGGTTTTTTATTAGCTGTAATTACACACTGTAAAAAATAAGAATTCTATAAAAGTTTGGTGAATTTGGACTGATGTTCAGATGATCGCGTGCCCATGAAAGAAAAAAAAACTCCACACTGGTCTTTTTAAAGTTCAGATCTCAAATAGATGAATTGTTGGTGTGAGATTTATAGACTCACTCATTTCTCCTTCTGCTCAATAACCGAGCTGCTCTTTATCAGTGTCTCATTTCACCCAAATCCCAATACACGTCCAGCTTCAGCTGTCAGTGTGTGTATTCCTCCTCCTCCCTAACGCCCAATGTGTATTCCACCTCCAAAACCCCTGTCTGTGTTGTGTGTGTGTGTGTGTGTGTGTGTGTGTGTGTGTGTGTGTGTTGCCTTCATACACACTCTGACCTTAAGCACACAACATGGGAACGGCAATCACAAAAAAACACAAAGCTTTACACCTCTTTCACACCGGGTGTGTGTTACTCCATTAGAGCCGCTGATGGTGTGTGTGTGTGGTGTGTGTGTGTGTGTGTGTGTGTGTGTGTGTGTGTGTGTGTGTGTGTGTGTGTGTATATGTGTGTTGACTGTAAAGCTTTTCCCGCCCTTAATAAGCCCAACACCAAACAAATTTAGACTCATTGACCTTAATTAGGTTTTAATAGATTTCTTTTGACCTGTAATTTCAAGTGGGACTGAAAAAAAAATCCGATTTCACCAAAGAAATTTCCTCTGATAATAAAATAATAACCAGGAAGATCTGACTAATCATAATAAAGATTATTATTAATTCCATATGCATTACATGATATACATTTTTAAGATTTATAATTCAATATTCACATAGCAGAGGTGTTGAAACTGAATTTACTGATATATTAGTGTTATTTTAAAGCCTGTAGATAATTCGAGTCTTCACGCGAATGTAACATGATTATTGCTTTGTTTTTGTTTTTGTTCATTATAATTTACATTTGGGATTAAAAAAGTAACCCATCTGTCTATCCTGTTTATTTTGCTTCTGTTTTCTATTTTTTATTTTGGTTTAAAACCAGACATGTTGATGTTCAACTTATTTCTAAACTAAAATGTTCTCATTTAGCGGCTTTTCTCCAAGATTCAATCTCTCTCTCTATATATATATATTTACATTATTCTCTATGGATGGAAAAAGAAAATCCATGAATTAAGAAAAGAAGTGAAAACACTCAGCTGTAGAAGTAGACTTGATCTGGCAGAAGAAAAGCGCTACAGTAGCGATAACTATAGCTATAAGATATGTTTATTTTAAAATATTTATTTATTGAATAAATCTGTTTTGGGGTTGAGCTGGTAAATATAAATATAAATATAAACATAAATATAAATATAAATATAAATATAAATATAAATATAAATATAAACATAAATATAAATATAAATATAAATATAAACATAAATATAAATATAAATATAAATATATTGCATCGTATAAATTAAAAAAGTGACGATAATGTTACAGTTCACGCGCATTTGCGTTTTAATTTTAATTTTCTAATAATTGAATGCATGTGTTTAGTAAATGATGGCTTTACCCGGACTCGAGCCTCCGTGAGGTTGGTCCAGACGGCGATCTCCTCGCGCGTGCTCATGTCCGGGTAACGGTTCCGCTGGAATGTGGCCTCGAGCTCCTGCAGCTGCTGGCTGGTGAAGTGCGTCCTCTGCCGCCGCTGGCGCTTCTTCTTCGACGGGTCATCGGAGGAATCTTCGTTTTTACTTTGGACTTTTTCTTTTTCTACAGAAGCAAAAAAAAATAAAAAATATATATAAATATATATAAAAAACCCAAAAAGAATCCCCCCCACCCCCTCCCCCAGATAAAGAGGCCCTTTATTAGCGAGCTGAGGCTCAGAAGCGAACACGCGCTCAATTACGCGCCACATCAAGCGTGTAAAAGCTTCGGTTTCAAATAAATAAATAAATTGCTTTCCAATTCACAATGCTCTTTATTTACACTCCACACACACACACACGCACGCACACACACACACACACACACACACACACACGCACACGGTGCGATCCAATTTACACAATAAATACACCATTACTGCAGCACCGCAAACCAGATCTTCTCCATTCGGATTGTCTCAAGAGGCCGAGTTCCTCAAAGAACCTCCAGAGACCTTCACGCAAAAACATCCTTCAATAAATAAAGAACCCAAAGGTTTCCAAACCCGGATTCGATCGGAGATCAGATTTATAACCAATTATTTACCAAGAATTAAATACATTAAAAAACTGTGTTTACAGATAAAAGTCGGCGTGAAGGTTTTTAAGTCTTTATTATGAATTAAAAAAATAAAACAATATTTTTTTTACACTTAAACACACACACACACACACACACACACACACACACACACACACACACACACACACACACACACACACACACACACATTTCAGACAGATCACTGCAAAGTCCAATAGAAATTATCTTCAAAAGTTTATTTACAAAAGTTTGTATTTGTCTAAATAAACTTTTGAAGATCATTTCTATTGGACTTTGCAGTGATCTGCACTTTTTTGTTAAAAACTATTTATCTTTCTAGAACAATAAAATGTGTGGTAGATTAAATATCGGACGCGGGTCATGACACCAAGTTTCCTCATGTGAATTAAAAAGAGAAAAAGCAGAGTTCCGTGTACACCTCCACTCCATCCCCAGAGTCATCATTATTACAATTATTATAACTATTATATTTGATCATTATTATCATTTAGTCGGTTAAAAGAGCGCATGCGCGTGACCGACAATTAACTAAATGTTAAACAAACAGTGGAAATGTTCCGTCTTTAACACTTTCAGAGCAAAATTCAACACTTTAGGTGTTAATTCCATCCGTGTAGGTGGTGAGATCTCTCTCTCTCTCTCTCTCTCTCTCTCTCTCTCTCTCTCTCTCTCTCTCTCTCTCTCTCTCTCTCTCTCTCTCTCTCTCTCCGGTTTCTCTCATGGTTCCTGCTCGTACCTGCGGCTTCGGGACTGTGTGTGTCCGTGTTCCCCTCCACTCCGTGTTTGGTGGCCATGTGGAAGGCCGAGATCAGTTTGGAACCTCCTGAGATGGGATGGTGGTGGTGGTGATGGTGGTGGTGATGATGTTCTAAACTCAGCGGATCCTTCATCGAGTTCATCGAGCGTTAAAAATGTAAGTCGCGATTTCGGCTAAAAGGACTGAAGGAAAAAACTCCGGAATGGGAAGAAGATGGAGAGACACACGGCGACCGTGTGTGTGTGTGTGTGTGTGTGTGTGTGTGTGTGTGTGTGTGTTCGTCCGCTTAGCAGATCCTTCTTCACTCAGATCAGATCTCCTTCTTCACAAAAAAACAGAAAAAAGTAATCTTTTCCAGCTCAGCCCGCAGATGAACCCTGAACAGTGGGTGTGTGCGTGTGTGTGTGTGTGTGTGTGTGTGTGTGTGTGTGTGTGTGTGTGTGCCGCAGTAACTGAGCGCAGACTGACAGAGACAGGTAGGAGATATTATATCCACACACACTCTCTCTCACATACATTTCTCACTCTGCCATCTCTCCCTCTCTCTCCTCTCTTTCAGCTGTTCTTCTGCTTTTGCTGTCCAACTCTCTCTCTCTCTCTCTCTCTCTCTCTCTCTCTCTCTCTCTCTCTCTCTCTCTGACGTCACATAAGCTCCTCCTATCGTTTTTGACAGGTCATTAAAGTCCACATGATGGCTTCAGCGGCCAATAAGAGGAGTTTGTGTCTTTGTGTGTATGCGGTGTGTGTGTGTGTGTGTGTGTGTGTGTGTGTGTGTGTGTGTGTGTGTGTGTGTGTGTGTGTGTGTGTGTGTGTGTGTGTGTGTGTGTGTGTGTGTGTGTGTGTGCGTGTTTATATGAAGATTTTAGAGGCCACACTGATGTTCCCACAAAACACAGGAAGCCACTTTAAAGCAACCAACTTAGAAAAAAGGAAGAAAAAAAAAGAATCAATCAAGAAAGTCGCGTCATAAATGTCACGTGAAATGTGCAGCCACGCGATTTTTAGACACCGTGATTTTTCCATTTTTTTCTTTTTTACACTATTCACTTTTCTCTACGTGTGATTGCATCAGGTGATTAGTCACGTGTTTTTATTTGCCACATATTACTTCACGAGCTCATAAGAGTCTGATGATGTAAGACGTATATGAAGAAGAAGAACAACAAGAAGGAGGATGATGAAGAGGAGGAAGAAGCTCACAAATGTTGCCTAAAATTGTGTCTCACTTCCTGTTCTTGAGAAATACTGGTGCATTATGGGTATTTTGCAGATTTTGGGGAGTATAATTTTATTGATTTTACTTTCTTCTTTTCGATGTGGAATTAAAAACTCTCCAGAAATCAGGCAGAACATCATTTGTAGGGTCTCAGTGAATTCCTGAGCATCCGTGAAAGTGGAACTGTCTCGATGTGAGTTATTACTGAGTTATTACTGAACCTTATCTCTTCTAACACACCATCACTGTGTCCTCCACAACACACAGCTTCAGCCAGACGTGTTTAAGAGACACATTGACAGTGAGGAGACACTTCAGTGCTCTAGGTGTTCATTCCTCACTCTACGTGTGGAGTTTTGTCTAGATCCCGTGGCCTCGGGGCTGTCTGGCTTTCTGTGCTCCATGTTTGGAAGCCATGGAGCCAAATTCACAAAATTCCCTGCATTGAATTGAAACATATTCATGATCCTGAGTCTCGATTCTCAAATCTCTTCTCCTTCATTATTACAGTTTAATAACACATTATAACAATATTATTATCTGTACATTATTACTCTATCAAGACTGGTCTATCATGTTTGTGCGCACACACACACACACACACACACACACACACACACACACACACACACACACACACACACACACACACACACACACACACACACCTTACGCTGTCAAGCTTAAAAAAAAATGCCATTATTAGACGATTAGTCATTGGACTGAGTCTCGGTGCTCTTCTAGGAAAAGATCTGATTTAAGATTTGAGACATTAAAGTTTAATTTGCTCTGAAATGGTGCGATTGATGATGATGATGATGATGATGATGATGGTGGTGGTGGTGGTGATGATGATGGGATCTACATTGCCTTTCAATCTAGAGAGCATATTTTTGTCTTCCAAACAATTTGCTAAACATCTCAATTGAAACTATAAACAGACTCCTGAAGTTCTGCTCCTTCTCGAATTTACTCTGAGGAGATTTTGAGAACCACATGTGAGCTAGAGTGACTTCCTCCTACTTTCATAACAAGCAGTCTTATATTGTTTGCTGGAGTAATTTATGTTAATGAATGAGCTGTGGATTAACTGAAGTTCCTCAAATCGAATCGGATCAGAACTGTACATTAATGTGATTAAAGGGAATAAAGAAGAAGAAGAACCACGTCATTTCTTTTTACATCTTAATACATTTTAATTCTTTTAATTCATAATGCATTTCTTTCTTTCTTTTTCTTTCTTTTTTTTTTTATTTCTGCATCCAGGACTGAGAGATCCCCCTGGTCTGTTCCAAAAAGTCTTTTCCGTGCCCTTTATTTGCCTTCCGACAGAAAAAAAAGAATCCAGAAAAGGCGATGTTTCAGAAGAGACTTAATCAATCTGAAAATCTGTAAATACAAAACTCACCTGAATCTGAATCTGAATCTGAATCGCTCTGTTTTACATTCACACTCTTAATTTTGTATTTCTATTTAAAGCTGAAACGCTGAAACGGAACTAAAAAACGAAATTGTTTAGTTACTTTTCGCCATCAAATCGAATAAAACAATCAAATATTTTATTCTTCTCCTGGTGTAAAGATATTCATCCAAAACCAACAGAAAAAGATTCTGGATGATCAATTTAAAGCGTAATTAATAACAATAATAATTATTATAAGACAGACAGTAATGGTCTTCTACTACTACAAATATTAATATTAATATTAATATTAATATTAATATTAATATTAATATTAATAATAATATTAATAATAATAATAATAATAATAATAATAATAATAATAATAATAATAATAAGGCTCTTAAGTGTTTACCGCGTCATAGTTCGGAACCGATCCGACAAAAATACCCGGACAGAACTGTGTATTTTTGGGTTTATTTTTTTTGTCGGCTCGGTGGTGGATTATTGCTCCGTATTCAGGATTTGAGGATGCTGTGGATTTACACGCGCGCTAATTACCGATTCAGTCAATATTGAGCGCGAGGACAGAGGCTTTTCCGCAGGATTACTGAGCACAGCACATTCCGCCATTACTCTATTCCCCTTCAGCATGCAGGATTTCAGTACACATTTAGTTTCTCCCCCCTGTGGGGTCGCATTTATTACTCAGAGAAAGTAATCACGTCTCCATCACCACGTGATTTTCATCTTTTGATTTGATCGTTTTTTTAGTCTGTCTCTTTTACACACTGACTCATTTTCTGCGAATTTTATTTTTACTTGTATAGTTTATAAAAATTAGTCTGTATAATAAAGGACTGGAACTCATAATTATAATCAGAGCGAGTGTGTTCATTAGAAATAAAAAATTCTATTAGTTGTTTGTTCATTTTTTCGTCTATTTCCGCTCTTCGTCTCTACAGACCTCAAATAAACCACTTTTTATACATGTCAAGAAACACAACGCTTTCGAGGAACAAAGAAATCAATTTTACGCAAGAAACAAAAATGTGGAATAAATAAAATTTGCGATTTTTTAGTATTTATTCTGTCCCTCCATTCTGGGATGCGGTGTTCATCTTCAATCATATACAAAACATACACACAAAAGTATTGTCTAAAAAACAAACAAAACACACACACACACACACACACACACACACACACACACACGAAAGAAAGAAAGAAAGAAAGAAAGAAAGAAAGAAAGAAAGAAAGAAAGAAAGAAAGAAAGAAAGAAAGAAAGAAAGAAAGAAAGAAAGAAAGAAAGAAATTCACGCGCGCGTCTTATTCCGTTTCTCTCTTACTGACCACCAGGGGGCCATCTGTCACTATAAACCCACACACACACACACACACACACACACACACACACACACACACACACACACACACACACACACACAGACGGCTCAATTCAACTCAAATTGTACTTCATCACTGATGAAATGAAAATAAATAATTTACTGAATAAAAAACAAAGAAAAGCAAAACGAATATAAATAAATATAATAATAAACTGCCGATGCGTTTACTCAGACAAAACAACAAAATAAAAAATAATAATAAAACAAAATAATTAATAAATCATTTGTCACACACACACACACACACACACACACACACACACACACACACACACACACACACACACACACACACACACACACACACACACACACACAAGAAAGACACTGATATTAAACTAAAAGTCAAAACATTTTATGATTTTCTGAACGAAATAAAGTAAAAGGTCTGAGATACAAATACACTTTAGTCAATAAAATACTGCAATGAATAAATGAATGAATGAATAAATGAATGAATGAATGAATAAATGAATAAATGAATAAATGAATGAATGAACTCTGTGTGATCAGATGGAGAGGTGATGTGGACGGAAATCTCAGTTCGGGAGCTTTAGGCTCAGAATGAGTGAGTGTCAGCAACCGCCCATAAATATGTAAATAAATAAATAAATAAAAAAAGAAAGAAAGAAAGAAAGAAAGAAAGAAAGAAAGAAAGAAAGAAAGAAAGAAAGAAAGAAAGAAAGAAAGAAAGAAAGAAAGAAAGAAAGAAAGAAAGCAGTTGTGGTACTCACCCAGCTGCACACACGTTGACACAAGTTTTCTGCAGTGAGAATCCATTTAGTTTATTGTTCACAAATCTGCAAAGAAATAAAAAAAAAAACATGCAGACATTTATTAGGACATAAATAAATAAATAAATAAATAAATAAATAAATAAATACATAAATAAATAATACGCGGTTTGAGTGAAGTTTAAACCGGAAATGCGTCACGTTTTTTTTTTTTCATTTGTTTTGAAACCCCTGCGAGACCGCGCTAATTAAGGTGGAGTGTGTGCGCGCCGTGATCTGTGCACATGTGCATGCATGCATGAATACCTGTGGTGTGTGTGTGTGTGTGTGTGTGTGTGTGTGTGTGTGTGTGTGTGTGTGTGTGTGTGTGTGTGTGTCAGGGTACAAGAAGTCGTTGGAGTGAAAAAAACAGCGGGATTAGTGTGTGATTGAGATGTCTGTCGGACTGATATTACTAAATTCATTATGTCTGTGCGCGCGCGTGTGTGTGTGTGTGTGTGTGTGTGTGTGTGTGTGTGTGTGTGTGTGTGTTGAATAACACACAGATGGCCTTTATTAGTGCGGCGCTGCTCTGTTTGATTATGATAATCGACAGCAAGAAGTCTGCCCGCTATTAACACACACACACACACACACACACACACACACACACACACACACACACACACACACACACACACACACACACACACACACGTTTGTGTCTATGAGTAAAGATTACTGATCAATAATACCTAAAGTAGGATAAGTCATATAATAATAATAATAATAATAATAATAATAATAATAATAATAATAATAATAATAATAATAATAAGTAAAATATATGAGGTCATTCGATCAGTTAAAACAGTAGCGCGGTTTTGGGAATCAGTGACGAAATGAATAATCACTGAACAATAAATAAAATGCATATTTGAGTGTTTTCATTTTCCTTATTATTAAACACAATTAAAATAATCGCTTGCAATTAAATTGTAAATAAATATTTTATCTGCTACTGATGTGCCAGCAATTATATTATATTATAATTATATTAACTCTGTACTTATTCAAATTTACCTTCTATTCTATATAATAATATTATGAATGAAAATGTATATATTTTTTTATTTAACTTTTACAGGTCGCCTGTTGATTCATATAAACTTCAGCAGTGTTTTTACCACGTGATTCATTTATAAGTGTATTTTATTTATAGAATCTAATGTAGCGCTCTGTCATGTCTATCTATTTATACTATTCTACTTATAACAAACAAGCAAACAAATAAATACATTAACTAACAAAGATGAAATAAAACGGAAAGTTTGTGCATTTTGCCCAAATAGAAACGGATAGTGGAAAATTAAATAATAAAAAAATAGTTTATAAACTGTTAATTTATAATTGTATATATATAATTAACAATAAACAAATCGAAAACGACGTTTTTCTTTTATTTGCTTTACATAATCAACATTCACGTTTTCTTTGTAAAAAAAAAATTCCTAATAAATTTTTTTTACGCAAAGCAAACAAAAATTGTACCTCAGCGTATTTTTCTTTACACCAGGTTACACTTAAGTGTGTGTGTGTGTGTGTGTGTGTGTGTGTGTGTGTGTGTGTGTGTGTGTGTGTGTGTGTGTGTTATATGTATTAAAGTGATCATAAATGGGAGTTTAATTTCTGCCAGCAAAATCATTTCATAACCCACTTCATCTTCCACAACTGTGACGTTCATTAATGCAAAATATAAAAAAAATTTATTAAAAAATTGTGATTGTTTATGTTGCACGTGCCGCAGTTTACTTTAAATCATACTGAGATTTATTACAATTAAAACATATACGTTTTTAGTAGTGTTTTTTCCAGACTTAACTAAACTTGTGTCTATAGTTTGTGTGTAGTTATGCTGTCTGTGTGTGTGTGTGTGTGTGTGTGTGTGTGTGTGTGTGTGTGTGTGTGTGTGTGTGTGTGTGTGTGTAAAAGTTAATCAGCTTCCTAACTGCTAATTTAGCACTAAATGCACCGCTGTATTAAATGCATGAATGAGAGAATATTATAATGTGTAGTAGATGATGGATGTGGATTGTTCTGAATCCTCATTAACATTCATACAAATAAACAAACATACAAACAAATAAACAAACAAACAAACAAACAAAAAAAGAAAAAGAAACACATCCCATCCCGGACCTTTGCACTCACCCGCACTGAACCGTCTCTCTTTCACACTCCGTCTCTCTTTCACACTCCGTCTCTCTTTCTCGCGGGCGCGCACGTGTGCGCGTGTACGTGTGCGTGTTTACTCGGGTCAGTTTCTTTTCTTCAGAGAGAATAATTCCACATTTGCGACATAAACGTTCTCCTGCAGCTCCAGTTCCGCTCCACTCCTCCTGTCCACGGTGCTGCGCGCTCTGGCTGCGTCTCGTGGCGTGTCGTGGCGTGTCGTGGCGTGTCACTCGGTGTGTGTGCGAGTGTGTTTCTGTCCACAAGCGCATGAGTTTCGCTGCGGGATGAAAACACGGCGCGAGACTTTTAGCAGGTCTCTCTCTCTCTCTCTCTCTCTCTCTCTCTCTCTCTCTCTCTCTCTCTCTCTGGAGTGCGTGGGACTGCGGCAGCAACTTTTATTTTCCTACACACACACCACACACACACACACACACACACACACACACACACACACACACACACACACACACACAGTAAGAGAACAGACGAACGCTGCACGTTCCTCCCTTGCGAGAGCTCTGACTCACAACCAGTGGGCGTGAGCGCTTGCGCGTGCGTGTGTGCGTGTTTGTGTGTGTAGCGCGTTGTCTCTATAATTAGGTTGAATTTAATAATGTAAACAATAATTAAAAACATGTCAATTACATCCTTTTTTATGTTTTTAAAACCGAAAATTGAAATAATTTCAAAATTTCGTTTTGGGAAATTTTTCCTTTTTATTTATTTTTATTTAGTGACGAACAACTGATTTATTATAAATAATTATTTCATTTTAGAGTCGCCTTTGCTTTAAAAATGTGTTTTGAGTCTACGATTTAACGATAATATTTAGTAAATGTTTTTATAATAAAGAAAAAAATCTAATTATTCTGCAATCCGACAGGAAACTGATGCCTTTGTATAATTAGGTACTATTTTAATCATACTATATATATATATACACACACACACACACACACACACACACACACACACACACACACACACACACACAAATTACGCACACCACGTGCACCGTGATTGTGTAAAAAAAATAAAAATAAATCGATCCTAATTCCCGCGGGATATTTGAACAATTTATTTGTAAAACAGACCGAAATTCGATACAATTATCGAAAGCAGATTTAAACGGATCATATTTGCAGAACTGTGTGAACCGATGGTGATGTTTAATTCAGAACATTAAAGCGAAGTGACGCTCCGGTGTCGCTTCTTAATTACAAACACATGTAAAGTGGAATTTAACGAGTCCTTTATAAATGTGAGTAGAATTTAATTTGATAAGTAGTGTGTGCGTGTGTGTGTGTGTGTGTGTGTGTGTGTGTGTGTGTGTGTGTGTGTGTGTGTGTGTGTGTGTCTGTGTGTGTGTGTTTAAGGCCCACGCAGATGAAGTGAAGTGAAGTGAACAGCTGGCTGGGATGTAACACGCTCTGTAAAGATCCGGAGGCTCATTTTCATCTGAAGCAAAGCCTTAATCCTTTTTTAACATTTTTGGTCATACATCCATTAAAGCGGTAATTAATGAGGGAGTTCCCACAAGCGCCTGATTACTGGAGCTGAAAAGCAGCGCGCATTGCTCGGGTTTTACCCCCAAATCAGCCCGAGTGAAGATTCGCATTTTCTGATTTTTTTCCTCCAACGCGTTTATTTTACTTTTTTTTTTTTTTTTTTACGACAGTGTCATAAAACACGCGCAGATTATTATAAAGTATATTATTAACAGAACAGCGCACTAAAATCAATACCCACAACACGACACGATTTATCAAGCGATGTGCATAAGAGCTGAATATACAGAACACCACAGTACTAACAATCATTCCTGAGTATTTATGAACAGTTACAGCGCCGGTCACAAAATGCTTTATTAAATAAAAATTACACACCAAACTCTGAATCCAGGAATTAGTCATATGGACTCGGGAGCGATTCCAAAGGGTTATAACTGTTTTTGTGCAAATTGCCATTTTATGATCATAAAACATGCATGACGTAAAATATATATATAAAAAAATATATATATAATAAAAATGAACAAGAATACATTAAACTGCGCATGTCAGCAATATCATTATTCATAACATGATTTATAAAGTGAATTATTCTAATGGCACGTGCTCAGGACGTAAATATACATCACCAAAATGTCATACTTACAAAATCTTTCTGTTCATAGCACATTCATAAGCTTTGAGTACATGAGTGGTAATAAGGGGTAGTGGAGATTCCAGGAGTTATAAGCAATGTGGAGAGAGAGAGAGAGAGAGAGAGAGAGAGAGAGAGAGAGAGAGAGAGAGAGACAGATGCCAGTTATTGCACAAATGCCATTTAATAATAGACATAAAACCATCTGAAATGATTATGTATAATATTTTTGAACGTGCACAAGCATTTATAAACTTCTCATGTCAGCATTTTTTCATTATTCACATCATAACATGATTTATGATGTGAATTGACTTATTCTAATAGAAAAGACATAAACACTGAATACAGGCCACAACACTGAGCACTGAATATAATTACAACAATGTATAAAAAATATGTTTATAACATGTTAATAATCCGAGAGAATAGAGCTTTTTTTTATCACACATTCATAAACAATGCTCACCTGAATTCATATAAAACAATAAACACAATTAATGAATGTGCGCCATCTCACCCTATGATTATTTTATATCAGGATTCACAGCATGTTTTATTAAACTAATGTACCTGACATAAGAGATTCATAGCTGTTACATTATACATCTATAAAAAGCTTGTATCAATATTACCTATGTAGTCTAATAAAGCATATCACAGGGGTTTATGTGTGTAAATGTACTTTATTATACATTAATAAACAGTGAATAACACTTTATACGCAGTAAATGTGTGAGCAGTGTAGGTAAGTTTTCATTTGTTAGGAGTTCCAGAATCATAGGAGACACTTTATTACATAAACACACTGAGAAAATAATGGGGTTTTATGGCACACTTATAATCACTGAATAGAATGTTGGTTATTAAGTATAAAAGCATGAATATATTTACAACCGGCATTTGACACATATAGACATCAAAAAGCTAACAAACAGCTTATGTCAGCGTTATGTCCAGATTCATAACCATTGGCATAACACA
This sequence comes from Silurus aristotelis, assembly GCF_946808225.1. Classification (NCBI taxonomy): domain Eukaryota; kingdom Metazoa; phylum Chordata; class Actinopteri; order Siluriformes; family Siluridae; genus Silurus; species Silurus aristotelis. Next base: position 863,493 of record NC_139587.1, on the reverse strand, counting down.
CTGACAGAGTTCATAAACATTTATAGGCACTGAATGTTGACTGCAACACTAAATATAAAATATTGTGTATATTAATAGAATTAAATATACATTAATGGTACAGATTTTACTGTACAGATGTTATAACAAGCTTATTAGCAAAATTCACAAAGAATGCAATAATGCATGTGAAATTTTTAATATGTTTATAAGAGTCTATGAAGCACTTAATAAGCACCAATTAATGAGTTTTATTGTTAAAACACTAACAAAAAAAAAAATCCTAACACTTTCATGAGCTCACTTAAACAATAAGTAATAAGAATGTGTTATGAGCATTTATGAGCACCGTACATCAGCATCTGTTGTTATTCTCAGTGTAACATTACACAGTTTATTATCAGGCTTTGTAACAAACAACATTCACAAAGGCTTTATAACACCTTTGTAAAGAGTGAATAGTGTATAATAAACAGGTTATTAGTATTATATCTATCGCCTTATATGACATGACATGATATATTGTATTTGTCATAGGTGAAAAAATGGATTCAATAATATACAAATACTGCATTCATGAATACATCATAAGACATTCATAAGGAGTGAATAGCATATAATGAGTATTTATAACCACCTTATGTCATTTGTTTCTGACAGTAGGGCACAATGCCTCATAGACGTCTATGAGACTTTATGCCCTAAATGATGTACTAATCATATACAGTGGTTATAATTCCAGCACTTTATAGAGAAGGTCAATGTTCTGTGCAGCTTTTTAAAAGAGGAGTGTTATATTCATCCCGAAATTCATAATAAATAAAAGTTCAGGATAAAAAGCGCAAAAGATAAGAGTGAAAAAGAACTCTCTCTCCCTCCCTCTTTCTCTCTCTCTCTCTCTCTCTCTCTCTCTCTCTCTCTCTCTCTCTCTCTCTCTCTCTCTCTCTCTTTTTTTAATCTTTTATTTCTGATAGTGACTCATCATTGACACAGAGATCTGAGCAACAACAAAAATATAAATATTATTATATGTATATATTAATGCTAAAAATGCATGCTGCCACTTTAAATACACAAACAAACCAGTATTTTAAAGCTGTAATACGTATCTTTAGCATCATAAGAAACCATATTTCATAAGTTTTTATATTAGATTAGATTAGATTAGATACATGTTGAGTACCTCCACATGCTGTACAATTTCAATCTAAACATGCTTACCACATCTTTAAAAACTGTAAACAGGAGTAATTATAATAATTTAAAGCTGCAGTGAGCATTTGTTTTTAATAATTTTTGAGATGACTACAGAAGTACTAATGAACCTTCTTGCTACCATTATCTTTCTTTTGCCTTAAAAAAAATATACCATTCCTGAATAGATGTATATCTACATGTTGCACAGTTCAGGGATAAAAATGCTTATTGCTGCTTTAAAAACTTCAGCCTTAAAAACAATTTTATTTAAACCCTTGTGTAAATAAATTCGCACTCACATGGTGTAGGACAGAAACTACAAACAAGTATTTAGGGACAGAAATCTGAGCAGAAACTCACTCACTACCAGAATTATATCTACACGCTGGACATTTAAATGCTGAAGATGATAACGTACCTTTGGAAAGTACAATGGAACGAACACATTATATATTCAGTAGTTACTCCTGAAGCGTGATTCTTTTTCCTACACAATCTATTCGAAACAATTTAACTCTGTAGCTTTTGCTCCACTTTTCAGCGAACGGTGTGTTTTTCCTGAAAGCTGTAAATCCTAAACCGGATCAGTTTATGTGCTGCTAACATGCTGGAGTGGAAAACTGGAAAACAGGAGGGGAGCTGAGAGCCAGGAGGAGACGCCGAGCGTGTCGCACAGAGCAGCTCTTCTCATTTAAAGCCTCCGATACGTCATTTTTACTGCCTCGTTGGCTTAACGACTACAAGTGCCCTCGATTAGCCAAATTAGCATGAACAATTTGCTAACGGTTCTTAAAACCATCAAAATATTTTTAGGATTTCATAAAGACCAATAATATTCCTGCATTTATACACATGCTGCTGCGGGTAACTTTCACAGTTCTGGCAGGACACTGAAGCAGTAATGTGGCCAACAGTAGCCGTAATAGTGCACACACACACACACACACACACACACACACACACACACACACACACACACACACACACACACACACACACAGCCTAACACAGCACTATCTGCTGCACCATGTATTTAAATCTCACTCAAACCCTGGCTCCGGTTTATAAACTATTAATACCTAATTTATTGCGGCACCAAACGTCCATCAGTGACGTTATGCGGCTTTTTTTACTGCTACTTATTTAATATCTTAAGAAATTCTGAGCTACGCGCTAATGTTTTTAGCCATAGAGCTCGATTAATATCTCTCCTGTTTCACGACTAGCTCCTGCTAGCATGCTAGAATTACGTTCAGCAGTTACGTGTGGCATTGAATATTTTAGAAATCCAATAATCAAACTGATTTTCACTGATTATTGCATTTAAAGAAGCCTGTTATCGCAGACTAAACGTCCCTAACTAGCATTACAGCAAACAGGCTAGCAAAGAAACAAGCATTAGAGTGAAACCAGGATTAGAGAGTCATGGGGAAAGGAATGTACATCGTTTAAATTGTAGGGTTTTAATAAAGAGAAGAAAGATGAGATCATCAGCAAAACCAAAACCTTGAACAAGAAGCAAAACCGAGTAACAGCTCAGAAAGTTCAGGCAGATTTAAACTGAACATTTATGAGGTCTTTATAAAGTGTGAACATGTTCATGTGTGAGAAATTATTAATCAGTTGATTGTGTAATTTTGGGCAGCTATGTTTGTAGGCCAAGGTGGATTCTGGGAACTGGAATTTGGTAGTTATAACAGATCTCAACAGTGATGAAGAGCAGAACCTCATTCCTTCTGTTATCAGTTTTTGTTCAAGAATAAAATTCACTTTAGTCTGCACTTATTTTACTCAAAAGTTCATAATTTTACACTCAGAAACCAGTTATGAATAACAAGAACACCTTCTAAATTACATTTAGGACCACCTGTGGCAAGTAAATGTTTTCCTGGAGGTGTTTCCCAGAATCTGACCATGCTCTTTCTCTGTTTTATTTACAATAATGCTTTATATTTGAAATTATTTGTTTATATCCAGTTCTCTGAAGATTCAATTCAATGTATTTTTATTTGTAGAAAGTTTTTAACAATGTTGATTGTCTCGAAGCAGCTTTACACAGATACAGTGAGAGTGAAATAATCTATAAGTTTGTCCTTAATGAGTGAGTCAGTGGCGACTGTGGCAAAGAAAAACTTCCTGAGATGGCACGAGGCAGAAACCTTGAGAGGAACCAGACTTCTCATCCTAACACTAAATGTCCATTTATTACAGTTCCATCATTGTAAAGTTCTACAGTGATGTTGATTAAATGCAACCTGTGGTCCTGAGCACATTGTAGCAGACTGTTGACATGAATAACAGTCCAAATCCACCCTTAAAGCTCCTGTGTTGCGCCTTAATTTCATGGATCCCCAGAAGATACAAACAGAGCATCTTAACAGGGTTCAGGTCTGGATTTGACCATTTCAACAGCTTCATCTTTCTGGTGTGTTTGGGACCTTGTTCTGTTTGGTAACCCAACTTTGGTCCAGTTTAAGCAGCAGGACAGATGTTCTCACGCTTGTCTCTACAATATTTTGATTTTCTGAGTTCACTGTTGTCGCTCAGTTGATATGAAGTACTTGTTTCATTTTTTTTTTACCAATCACAGCTCTAAGCATGATGACCAAAGTCTCCCCTGTGTTCTCATCAATCTGTGGTTTTGTGTTTTTTTTTCCCTTTACCCACATCTGTACAGGTTTCCTTTGAAGTCTGGTTCCTCTGAATGTTTCTTCGTCATGTCTTCTCAGGGAGGATTTCTACACCACTGTCAGCTCTGGTTTGCACATTAGTGATAAATGGATAGGGGTCTATTATTTCTTTTCTCTTTCTGATTGTTCTGTCATGAACATACGTACAGAACCACAGAACAGAGCAGAAGCCTGTAGGTGACATTAATAGAATGTTCACTTCCTCCTGGAAACGATCTTGAAGACTTTGAATCTTGCCATCAGCCCTACACACTGTAAAATATGAATTTTA
>NC_139587.1:841856-854356 GCF_946808225.1 Silurus aristotelis | reverse complement strand
TAACTTGCTAACTACAGACCACAAACCATGAAGCATAAACTTTAGACTAAGGATGTTAAATAATTTATTAACAATATAGTAAAGTTATCCAAACAAAACAAAACAAAACAAAGATAACAGAGGGAGAGAACTAAAATATCTAGATGCTATCACATACACACTATTATTATATTACTCAGGCTAGCCTATTTATTAGCATTGTTTATTATACAACTTTAAATACACAATCACACAAATTAATATAATAATAAACGTTTCAGCATTATTATTCCCACTATGACATTTATCACATAAACCAGCAACATAGCATTACAGTACTCATGCTAACGTACAAACTACAGACTATAGATGTTAATTTATGAGCGTGTGTGTGTTTAATGATGTTTGGCGATCTGTCGTTCAACAGACAGGTTGAGAAGGAAGAAAAAAACAGGAGCAGAATGGAACAGTCAACCACAAAGCCTCTATAAATATCTGACCCTGAGTCGTTGTTCTTGGCACAGATGCGAGCTCGTCGGCGGGATGCTTCACGTTTCGGTTCGGGTTCAGGGTTAAAATTAACCTCGTGCACGTTAGAGCGTGTTTTCCCTGGAAGTTCAGCTCTGCTGTGATGGAATTACAATGATACGGGAGGTATGAGCTGCTAACTTCCTCACACATCTACACAATACAATTCTATTCTATTCTATTCTATTCTATTCATATCTGTTTGTATTGCACTTTTAACAATTAACTTTGTCTTAAAGCAGCTTTACACAGATAATGTGATGATAAAGAGTGAATCCTTTGATGATAAAGAGTGAATCCTTTGATGATAAAGAGTGGTCCATGATGAACAAGTGTACAGTGTTTATCATTTAATGCCAAACTTCAGAGCTCCATACACTTCAGAATTCCCACATATCAGTATTGTGTACACTTCAGAATTCCCACATTGTGTACAGTTCAGAATTCCCACGATTCAATATTCTGTACATTTCAGAATTCACATGTTTCAGTGCTCCATAAAATTCCGATATTTCAGTATTCCTCACATTTCATCTTTCGCTACACTCCGGCAGTTTGTACATCATTCCGTACGGTCCAATATTTGTTACATTTCAGTGTTCCATTTACATCATTCCGTACACTCGAGAATTCCACACAATTCAGTTTTTCATACATTTTAGAATTCCATACATTCCAGTATTCCATATACTTATGTATTTCACACATTCCATTACTCTCTATATTCCAGTAATCAGTTTTCACATCTCAGAACATACATCACAGAATTCCATACATTTCACCAGTCTTTACACCCAGTATTCCATACATCTCATATTTATGCACATTTCATCATTCCATACAAAACCAGTATTTGCTTAATCTCATTATTGCATAAACTCCAATATTTTGGTTAACAAAGCAGTAAATCCGTCTGTTATGTGTGTACGGTAAAACACTTTACTGTACGGTACTGAATTCTGTTATTACTGTGTTCTTATTTACTTTATTCCCTTTTCTTGATATATTTCCTGCATGAGGGGAAAGAAATCTCAATGCCATGTGGTGACTACTAAAGCATTCACATTAGCAAACAGTTCACTTCACATGTGAAGAAATGGAATGTAGCATCCTTAGAAAGTCAAGCAATCATCAAATTAAAGAAGAAAGGCGTAATCGCTATGCACACTGGGTGTCTGCATAAAAATCAAAAATTCCGAATCTTGAATCTTATCTTATTGGAAAAAGAAGGATAGAATCTTGTCATTCTAACCTGCAGAGACCCCCTGGTTTTTACACGCAGTAATGTCATGCATTGTTTCTTTTTATGAGTTAAATAAATAATATCGGAGCTTCCTGAAGTGTGAGATTTATCTGCGGAGAGGAATCGCAGCAGAACAGCTGCACGTGTCGACTAGCGAAGAAAAACGGCAGAAACATAGCATCTAGTGTTTATTTGAACAAAACCGCATTAAGCACTAAGTTACACAGTTGAGGTCCAAACCGTCAAGAACGTCATGACACACTTTGTAAAAATCAACCGGAGCATGAAATTATATAAAAAACCCTCATTTTGCTGCCGCACGCTGGTGTTTTTTTCTAATTGAGTAATAAAGTGTGTATCAGCTGCCATAGAGTGGCGTTTTGCTCGGGATCGAAACCTCACGACCAAACAGTGTTACTGTAACCATCAAGTCTCATGTAACCGGACTGTGTGTGTGTGTGTGTGTGTGTGTGTGTATCATAAATCCCACTCTGTCTGTCTCTGTGTTGAGTGACACATATTTGAGAGTAAATGTCTAATGTGCTGAGCTCAAGTGTCACCTCATCGTTCACCTCAGGGCTCAGCCGACAAACTCGTAAATTTTACTTTAAAAAAAACAACATTTCCAAGATGTAATTTAACAACATCCAGATTTTTCCTTCTACGCTTCAGTATTCCATACAGTTCAGTGTTCCATATACTTATAAATTCCATACACTGCAGTGTTTTCTATATTTATTCCTTCTACCCTATAATTCTCTATTCTGTCCATATTCTGTACGTTATTCTGTACGTTCCATACACACTACACTATTCTCTATAATTCAGTATTCCAAACACTACAGTATTCCCAATAATTCAGTATTCTATGTGTAAGTTCTCTATAAACTGTAGTATTCCAACATTTCAGTATTCCATACAGTTTGATGTTCTCTATACTTAAATATAAACTCCTTACACTTCAGTGTTTCCCACAGTCATCCATTATTCACTATCAATCAGTTTTCTGTACATGTTAACATTCCATACACATCAACATTCCCTGAACTTCAGTATTCCCTAACATTCCCGTAACAATTCTACTTCAGAATTTTCTATAATTCAGTATTCTGTACATTTTAGTATTCCAACACTTCCGTATTCTCTACACATCAGTATTTCAGAATTCCCTACACTTAAGTGTTGTATATATTTCAGTATTCCGTAAGGATCAGTGTTCATTACAGTTCAAGGTTGCATAGTTCAGTATTTCTCACACCGTGGTGTTCCATTCACACATTTGTATTCCATAAACTATGTTTTTTATGTTTCTATGTTCAGAATTTTGTACAATAACATTTTTCAAACACTTTACTGTACAGTTTACATAGTTTAGCGTGGGAGAAGTGGTGGCTCAGTGGTTTAGATGTTGGAATTTTGAATAGAACATCATAAGTTTAAATCTCAGCACCCACCAAGCTGAGAGTGCTGGACCCTTGAGAAGACCCATAACTGTCACCTGCTCAGGTGTATAAATAAGATCATTGTAAGATGTTCTGGATAACAATTAAATGCTGGTTTTATCACAGTTAAGGATAAGATACACTTCAAACAACATTAAAACAGCAGATAAAATAAACTTTAATGTAAACAAAGTATAAAAGAACTGCAGCTACTGGAAGACTGATACTATTTACATTGCTAATGCTAATGCTAATGCTAATGCAAAATGTCCGAATATCTTTTAATCCTAAAAGTGGAAATTTCAGGACGTAATGTATTAAAGAGTCACACTCGTTTATTTGTTTCTTTCTCAGCTAGCGTCTTAAAGCAGCGATGAAGCTTTTACGCCAAAATCCAATTCGAGTCTCTTAACACACACACACACACACACACACACACACACACACACACACACACACACACACACACACACACACAGTGATCTGCTGCAGAACGCTCAGACCTATCACCCTCTCAGAGGTCCTCCAGAGAGTCGCACGTGAAATCGCTGTGGCAGAAGCGCTCCGTATCAGCATTGCGCACACATGACCTCATTCCACATGTCTGGAGCCGAGTCTGGATAGGACCTCGCTCGGCCCTGATGCCGAATTCTCCTTTCAGGTCTGCGGTGATAAATAAGAGTCCTGACAGGGAGAGAAATTCGATTATTGCCTCCGTTCCTGCTCGTTATTGCTTTGCATTTTTGCAGTGTGAGAAGATGAGACTTTGGGAAAAATAAGAGCATCTTGTGTATCTTGACAGAGTTATCAGGATTCCTGTGCTGAGGGTATTGCAGACAAGGAGGATGTGCTTTGGATGTGCTCTGATATTCCTGGCCTTGACTTGTCCTGGTTGTGTTGCAGATGGATGAGTCTCGAGCGGAATCTGAGAGACACCAGAGTCACGACCAGAAGAAAAAAAACAAATGACCTTGTGTGACCTTTTCCTGTAAGTTTGAACGGGTGGCGTATTACACTGATCCACACGGGACAAAAAGATACATTATTATTCATCTGTCGATCTGTTGAATTCTTCATGTGTAATTATGTGTACATACAAACCCATTTCCAAAAAACTTGGGAAACTCTGTAAAACGTACATACAAACAGAATGCAATAAGTTGCAAATCTCACAAACTTATATTTTATTCACAATTTAAAAAAAAAAAAATGTTTAAACTGAGAATATGTAACATTTTATGAGAAAAATAAGGATTTTTTTAATTTGATGACTGCAACACAACAAAAAAAGGTTGGGACAGAACCATGTTTCCCCTCTGTGTAGCATCACGTCTTCCGTCTTCCGTACATCTGAGAACCAAGGAGACCACTTACTGAAGTTTATTCTAGCTGCTCAACAGTTCTGGGTGTCCTTTGTTGCATTTCTTGCTTCATGATGCACCAAATGTTTTTAAATATTGAAAGGTCTAGACTGCAGGCAGTAATCCCACCTTATTTCAGTCGAGTTGCAGCCATCAAATTTAAAATGACGGTTTTTTTACTTAAAATGGTGAATTTCACCAGTTATACATTGAATATGTTTTCTATGTTTCTATGTGAATAAAATATGACTTAATGAGATTTTCTAATTATTACATTCTGTTTGTTATTTACATTTTTCCCCAGTGTCCTAATGTTTTGTAATTGGTGTATATACACATAGCACAAGGTTTTTTATATGACAAGCTCACCTGTCAATCAACCTCAGTGGATTCAACTTTCAAACTTTTCATGTTTGCTGTGCCAGTATATAAAAAACCAAAGAGAGTGTTTCGATGGCATTTGTGGTCCAACATTTCTTCAGTTTCCAGCTTGCAGTTTTGATTTCTTTATCCCGTCATATACGAGCTGTTACAACGTGTGTGGAGACGTTAAGAACAGGCTTTGAATGGAGTAATGTAGCTATGCAATTTCTGGTGACTCTGGCAAGTGTAAATTGTTAGCACAGTAGCTAGCATAAGTCATGCATATGTATCAAACATCTAACCAAACATTTTAACCAATAGCAATGCTTATAAATCATATTGGATTGTAGGTTAGATTGGCCATGCTCACAAGTGACACTACAATTTGTACTTTCAACATAGGATTACACTTACTAGTCGTTAGCCCTGTGTTTTCTGTGATTGTTGTTGTATGTAGCACCAGGGTTCAGGAGGAACGTTGTTTCACATTTCACTGTGTACTGCGTCAGATATATCTGGATAAATTGGCAATAAAAGCTTCTTGACTTGACTTGGATTGACTTGGATTGTTATGATGTATTTAGACAAACCTCACGCCTTCAGAAGACATCACTTCGACCTTTTCTCTGAACGTCCTAGAAACATGCTCCTGTCCCTTGCTCTGATTTGTGGATGGAGGAGAGCGAACACGACAGCAGTGAGGTCTCGGTGGAGATCTGCATCATCTGCATCAGCACTATGTTGAGCAGAGAGAGAAGGCCGATCGATGTCCAGCTTCAGTCTCCTCTCAGCTCTGGATCACCGCAGGACGACTGCAGGATGACAGCAGGCATGACATCCGTTAGATAAACCTTTAACCTTACAGCAGTTCAGCAGGTATTTTCATTTCTGATGAATTTTAGAGATTCAGTGTTTTACAGCTTCTGAAATGATCTTTTATAAAAGTTTCACCAAATGCACATGAACACATGATCTGTGTTGACTGTGTGTTTGCTGTGTGTTTAGTGTGTCTTTTAAGTGTGTTTGCTGTGTGTTTAGTGTGTCTTTTAAGTGTGTTTGCTGTGTGTTTAGTGTGTCTTTTGGGTGTGTTTGTTGTGTTTAGTGTGTCTTTAGAGTGTTTGATCTGTGTTTAATGTGTGTTTGTTGTGTAAGGTGTGTGTTTAATAAGTTTGATGTGTGTGGTGTATGTGCTTGATATTAATTTAATAATTTTGATGTGTGTTTGGTGCGTGTTTGATGTGTGTTTGGTGTGTGTTTAATGTTTGTTTTGTATGTTTGATGTGTGTTTAATGGGAATGTGATGAGTGTTTTCAGTGTTTGATAAATATATGATGTGTGTTTGCTGTGTGTTTGATGTGTGTGTGATAAGTCTTTGTGTATTTGATGTCTGTTGGGCGTGTGTTTGAAATGGATTTGGTGTGTTTGATGTGTGTTTAATTCGTGTTTGATATGTGTTTGATGTGTGTTTGATTACTTTTGGATGTGTGTTTGATGTTGATTTGGTGTGTTTGATGTGGATTTCATCACACTGGCGCCAGGGAGAAGATGTGATTTGGACCACGAGGTCGAGCTGCACCTGTTCCCTTCTGCACCGCCACTCGAGGAACTTTACAAGGTGAGAAGAGTGAGAGACAGAACAGCTGAAAGAGAAGCCGAGAGCTCAGCTGCAGTCACCAATCGCCCTTAAATCAATCACTGTCAGCCTTCAGCATGCAGGAAACGAGGACTGACTGGGGTGGAGGAACTTCACTGCTTCCAAATGCTCCAGGAATGGAGAGCTGCAGCAACCTGGGGATGCAGGATCAAAGATGGACAACAACAACAACAAGCGTGTGGCGTCTGGAGTGTTTCTGTCTACACAAAGACTAATGACTTTCAATAATTTACAAACAAAATGTAAAAAAATGGAAAAAGAAGAAGAAGAACAACAACAACAAAAACAACAACAATAACAATAATAATAATAAGAAGAAGAAGAGGAAAACAACAACAACTACAACAATAATAATAATAATAATAATAATAATAATTATAATAACAATAATAATAATAATAATAATAATAATAAGAAGAAGAAGAAGAAGAAGAAGAAGAAGATGAAAAAGAAGAAAAATTTAATAATTCCATCAAATACCATAAAAAAATATCAAAGTGAAAGATCTGGAATTTTCTCCCAGGAAAAAGTTCAAGAAAACAGCACTTATTTAAAATAATAAAAAGATCCATTCTAATATTTTCGAGATAAACATCTGAAAGCGTAGATTTTTTTGATTAGACTGTATTTCTGCTTTCAGCTCTGTTGGCCGTCTTTTTCAGAATATAACTATAATTTCTTGCTAAAGTTATGCAACATGTCTCGCTCGTTATTTATTTATATTTTTCCTCATGCTTTTAGTATGAGTAATCTCGAGTCCATCCTTTGACTCACAGGATCGAGTCACATCGTCGTGTCACGGGGAGGAAAACTCTCCAGGACAAATGACTGAACTTTTAGTGAGCTCAGATTTGCAGAAGGCAGGAAAGGAATGAAAAAGTCTGGGAATGAAAAAAAGCTTTTGAGAAAGAAACTGAAAGTCAGAAATTATTTGGACATGTTGAAGCGCCATGGGCTCGGATTTATAGCTGATGTGGTTGTAGTGATGGGGGGTGGAGGGGGATGGGGCAGAGAAGGCTGGAGATGGAGGTTGGGGTATTGGGGGTATAGGGTGTTGGTGGCCTTCTAACAGGTCATCTTAAAAGGACAGCAGACGAAATGAACAGTAATCCTCACTGCTCCAGAAATTGTCCTCACCACAAATGGGAATTCCATGAGAAAAATCGGAAGCATTTATTATTTATAGTGTCCTGTGTGATGCTCGGGGTGAAGGAGGCAGCAGCAGGAAATGGAGGTATATCACGAAAACATGTGATTCATGTGAACGCTGGCGCGCTCACCGATGTGGAAAGATAGAGATTTTATTTTTAAAGGAAGGCTGCTGCTGCTGCTTGTGTGTCTGATTTATTAACACCATGCAACATTTTTTCCATCGTAACAGATTCCTGCACGTAGAAGCTCATTAGCAAAACCTGAATAGCATTTAACTCCAACCTTCATTACAAAACTTAAAGCTGTGTCTTTAAGTCCGTTCTTTTTCTCAACGCTGCATAATAGTTATTTAGCACTCTATAATTTGTGGGAAAATCTCCATGCTTTGGGAAACCTCCAAGTCGAAAAGTCTGGCTCCAATGCTGTGATTTCTTTCTTTCTTTCTTTCTTTCTTTCTTTCTTTCTTTCTTTCTTTCTTTCTTTCTTTCTTTCTTTCTTTCTTTCTTTCTTTCTTTCTTTCTTTCTTTCTTTCTTTCTTTCGAATAAACGAACGAATAAACGAACGAACGGAACTTAGATAACATTTCAAGGAATCCCGAGAGGGATATGGTAATGAGATTTGCTTGGTCTTATACTCATTCTTTTGGAGATGTTTTAATGAGTTGGTTAAGTTTCTATTTCTTTCAAGCATTCTTAGAAATTCTGCAATTTTTGACTTTAAGCATAGCCTTGGTAAAACTCTTGAAGGTCCCGTTTACTTAAGGACCACTGACTTAGCTTAAAGTGTACGCCACATATTACAAATTAGCGGCCTGAACATGCACCCTTGAGGATTTCCTTCAGTGTAAATCCTTATGCTTTCTCTTAACTTTGAATCTTTTGTCCTGCAGCATTTTTTTTTTTTTACAGGAAACCTCCCTTTTTCAGTCTCTTTTTCATGTCTTCTGGTGGACACTTGGTGGAGTTCCTCTGGTGTTGGATGGAGGGTTTGTGGACAGAGGACCATCACACTCAATCATTCTTACTTTCTATGGAGTTTCTCTGCCAGCTCACCCTTCTTCACCTCACAGGAATGTGGCTGCTCCCCCCCCCCACACCCCCCCCCCCCCCCCCCCCGTAGACACGGCACACTTTATTTCATTTAAAATAAGTTCAGACATTTCTTCATCTTCTGCTTTTTTTTTAAATTATTATTTCTAATGAAATTAAAAGAGCGATGGAAATAATCCTGGTCTTATCTGTCACTCGGAGCACTGGCTCATCCATCCTCCTCTCCTGGCCATGTGCTCTATGAAGGTACAACGGGACGCTTTTTCAAGGAAGAACATTTGATAGCCAGACATGTGCCTCTCTGGAACTTATTAAGACAGTATATTAAACACATTCCCTCCCAGTGTGATTTGTACTAGCAGCCTTAACCCCTGACTTGCATCAAGGCTTTGGGAAACACAGCGCTCTTGACAGCAGAGTGATGGCTTTAGTTGAGACAGTACATGTTAATGTTATTGTCTTTGGCTCCCTCGATGCGATACTTGCCCGCTCTGGTTTGCGCTTCATCCATTACACCATCTCATCAGCCCTTTTTACACACAGTTTTACAATTTTCAGAAACCCGATCTCATCGGAATCGGAACAGGCGAGAACGTTTTGCTAAGTTGCCAGTTGTTACCCAACATCCCCTGCCATTTTCATGTGGCTTTTATCAGCTAACATTGTCGTCTTTTAGAAATTAAAGTTATAGTCTGGTACTTTTTCAGATAAAAACTGAAACTTTGAGCTGAAACTCTCAGTAAATCTCTTCACAGATACACATATTAACTGGCGGATATTTTTCACTTTCTACTGGTTAATACATTGTTTCCAGACATATTGTACAAACAACATCATACCTCCTGATGAAATAACTACAGTCCTGACTAAGTGTTGGACAGCGTTTGGCAGATGCCATTATCCAGCGCAACTTACATTTCATACAACTGAGCAGCTAAAAAGATGGGGCTAAAGGCATTGCTAATGGGCCCCAAAGTGGCAGCTTTCTGTGGCTGGGATTTGAACTTACAACCTTCTGATCCAAAGTCAATGCCTTAACCACTAAGCTCCCATCTTCAGGATATATCGGCTCATATCATGCTCACAAGCCAGCGAACCTGGAATACAGCTTTTCAAAACACACAGAAGAAAAAACATCTACAGAAATGAATGGCTTTAAACTGCTAATGGTAAAATAAGGAGTTTTAACAGTTTCAATAGATTGTAATTAATCGAAACAAATAAAGAAATTTAAAATGTTACTAAAACTGCAAAATCTGATCAGTTGCTTCTGGTCAGAATTTGTCATTTAATAAAAACGTATGGTGTGTAGGGACATAATGAATCATTAATATATGAATATATGATGAAATATATGAATTTATTGCCCAGCTCAAAATTCATCACGTACCCCAGCAGTTTGCCGAAATTATAACATGCCAAATTCTACTGTTGAACTTACAAGTTCAAGTTCCTTTTGTTTTGACACTTCTTAAAATTTCATTCATGGCGTCTGGCAGACACTCGCATGCAGGGAGACTTACTTTGATCTCATTTATACAACGGAGCAGGTTTAAGGGCCCAACAATGGTAATTTAGTAGTTCTGGAATTTGAACTCATGACCTACTGATCCAAAATGCAACATTTTAACCAATAAGCTACCACTTTACTTTATTCATGGTCTGAGTTAAACCTGTAGGTGAGGGTTCAGTTTAGGGATGTTATTTGAAATAAAGGTTCTGTTCAGGTTCTGTACAAATGACATTAATGTGATCTCATACAGATCTGGTCCATGAGATCCAAATTTATATACTTCTTTAATTTAGTTAGTAAAATCCATTTCTGAGAGAACTAATGATCAGGTTCATGTTTTAACTCAGAAACCAGGTCTCATACTACAACTTTCCTACACACCTGGGACTTGTAAGATCGATTGTTTTATTGTTGTTGTTTATTAGGATTTGTATAAACCTGCAATTTTTTTTTATTTATTTGGGGGGTCCAGAGTGACTTACAATTGAGCAGTGGAGTTTTCAGGGGCCTTGCTCAAGGGCCCAGCAGTGGCAGCTTGGTGGTGGTGAAATCTGAACCTGTGATCTTCTGATCCAAAGTCCAATGCCTTAAACACTGAGCTACTACATCAAAGGTTAATGAATTAATGGATTCTCGTAGAAGAATTTTGAATTCTTGATTATTCTGTGAGTCGGGTGAGTTGAAGAGAAGTAAAAATGCTGTTAGGTTTCAGCGTCATTAATGTTCTCTCAAAAGCACAACCATGTTCTAAAAGATGTGACTGAGCAGCGGCTTCTTTAAAAGCTACGCTCAATTCACTTTCCTGAAAGAATCAGGGTCCAAACATCTCTCGTAAAAATGTACAGAAGGCTCCGTTTCTCAAAAGCAGCTGTACTCAACGGCTTTTCAGAAACCCGATCTTGTGCAAAACTTGCAGGAATTGTAGCACTTGGGAAGGTTCGGCGTTCACCGCTCTCAGCCTGACTTTAACCATTTACGACTTTTCTTACAGTCCTGGGACTCCGGAGTTTTTTTGTAGAGTAGCTTTCATGAGGATATACCGAGTAAATCTACGTTAAGGTTGTTGGCTCAGGAAAAGATTTCGTAATAGATTTCTCGCGAGACGCGCCGCTCGCTCCCGTCGTGACGGGTGGGCGTCGGCTGTATTGTGACAGGAGGACAGTTTGTGTGCGCAAACATCGGCCCGAGCTTGGCTTCGCGACTCGGCTGACTGTTGACACCTCCAGCTGTCTCTGGCATGAAGGCGAGATCCGACCCTGCCGACAGAGCCCCGGGCCGGGCAGGGCGCCAGCCCAAGCCACAGCCGTGGGTTTCCACTTTCCTCTGTATATTTTTCTAATTCGGCCTCCTGCTCTTCCTTCTTTCTTTCTGTCTCGCGCCATTTTCTCTTTCACTCTTGTCCTAACATTTGTCTCCTTTCCGAGAGCTCGGCTCTCTGCCGTCTCTGCCAGACAATGTTATGTAGAGCATAAAGGGAGGTGAGATAAAGAAAGAAAAAGAATGAGAGAGAGAGAGAGAGAGAGAGAGAGAGAGAGAGAGAGGAGGTTTTGGCAGACTCGTCCCCTCCTCCCACTTCTTCTGTCTCTCTCTCCTTTAACCTGCAGTAGCTGCTGACCCCCCTCTCCATCTCCATCTCTCTCTCTCTCTCTTTCTCTCTCTCTCTCTTGGCCAGTCTGACGGCCTCATGGAAGTTATAAAAACTGTTGATCGTGCAGAACGAGGGAAAAAGGAGTGATGTTGTGGCTGAACTTTTTTGGCTGAGATCCCTCTTTTTTCTGTTGCTTCGTTGCATCTTTATTTTCCATATCCTCATCTGGACTCCTGCTCAGCTTTAACATCCCTCAGGGCCTTCAGTGCAGCTCCGCACTGAGCGAAAAAGATCCGATTTATCCTAAAAATCAAAGCGATCGAGCCGCCGGTTACGGAAAAAACCCTGAGTGACGCGGTGGATTTACTGTTACCACCCTGGAGCTGATTACTTTCCAATGACAGCATGACCTTGAGTGTTTTATTCCTCTTACACTACTCCAGATCGGCCGCCGATTAAGCATTATTACGTTATCAAACATTTTTCTGCTCTGTACTCTGGGAAAATAATATCATTCCAACATGAAAAACCCGTCCATGGCGTATTGTAGTTTTCAGAAATTATGTGCTGGAATTTTTGTGAATTTTCTTTGCCTTAATCCGGAATTGTAGTCACTGCTTAGATCAA
>NC_139587.1:829356-836856 GCF_946808225.1 Silurus aristotelis | reverse complement strand
ACACTGGATGGATGGAAAAAGAGTAAAAGGAAAGAAAAACGCAGGAAGCATGTGAATCTGAGAGACTAAGGGATTCAAGATAACGTTATAAACATCAGGCTTTCAGATTGACAGAAAAAGGCTTTACACACACACACACACACACACACACACACACACACACACACACACACACACACACACAGAGTAAATATTAGTTTAGTTTGGTGTAGTCTTGACAGATGGCGCTGATTGCCGGGCGTTCCTGCGTGAATAAAAGAGAACCCCCCGCATTTCTGCGCTCGGACGCTTTGGTCTTTAAATAGAGCCTCTCTGTCTGTAATCCCTCCATTGTTTCAGCGCTGGAGCTTCGTGTCAAAAGAGGTACGTGGAAGTCAAGTGCAGTCCAAGTTTGCAGGCCGTGTGTGTGTGTGTATGTGCGTGTGTGTGTGTGTGTGTGTGTGTGTGTGTGTGTGTGATGGCGATGACTCATTGCGCTCGGCTTGGTTCGAGTTTCAGCTGAGCCCCATAAAAACCAATCAATGTCAAACAAACAGAGTGCCGCGAAAACAGGGATGAGCCGAGAGGACGAGAGAGAATGCCATTTGCTTTACTCTCATTACAAACCACTCGTTCTCTCCGTCTCGTTCTCATCACTCTCTCAGCATGTCATTTCCACTGATTATATTACCAACGTTCTGTTTGGAGTTTTTATAAAATAATGTACAAACAGATTCATACAGTTACATATATATATATATATACAGTGTATATTAAGATACTGTATATACACACACACACACACACACACACACACACACACACGTGTGGACCTTTTTACACCACTCTATTTATTTTTATCTTCATTCTTGTTATTATTTTAAATAATTTCATGTACTTTATTTTATATATTAATATTAGTAAAATATATATATTTTTTTATCAGTTTATACAAAGTTTTAGATGCCACAAAATTTTACTGACTTTATGTATTCGTTTGTTTGTGTGTTTATTTATTTACCATTTACAACATTAAGGAAGTGGTACCTCACTGATTAAGCTGTTGGTCTTCTGCCTAAAAGGTTGTGAAGTCAAATTCAAGCACCACCAAGCTGCCACTGTTGGGCCCCTGAGCATGGCCCTTAACCCCTTAACTGCTCAGTGTATAAATAAGATCAGTAGAAGTTGTTCTGTGTAAGGGCATCTGCCAAATGCTATAAGTATTAATATGTGTATATATATATATATATATATATTTTATTTTATTTTATTTTTTTTTTTTTTTACACCACTCACACATATATATATATACACATTTTCATCATTCTGTGGAATGTAATTATAAATAGAAATGTTTTTTTTTTTTTTATCTATGTAACTTTAAATACCTACAAAAATGTTTAAATGTGATATTTTTGTATTAAAAAGAAAAGAAGAAATCTTACAAATACAAACTTTTGATGCCTCAGTCGTTGTTTAAACTTTATTATCAGTAAAATGTTTCTTTATCTAATTATATAAAATGATTAGGATTGCATATGTTTTAAGATTTTACATGTTTTTAAGCTGCTATGCAAATGTTAATAAAGTTTCATGTGTTATTGTTGAAACTATTAAATATTTAGTGAATCAGAAACAAACAAACCAACAAACAGTATAAAATGCTTCAGATGTTGTCAAATGATCGAGGAATTTCTTTTTCTTTTGTGAGTGTGATTTTATCTCTGTGTGAATTCTTTATTTTTGAGTTTGATCTATAAATGGTTATTAATTCCATCATAATCTCTTCGTGAGAAAAGTGAAAGATTTCCTCAGCTTTTTTTTTTCATTTGGTTGAACAATTCCACATTCAAACATTAATTATTTAAAGTCCTTGGATTTGATAAATGAACTCAAACACACCTCGACAGATTAATCTGAGTGCGAGCCGCAGGAGCAAAGAAACTGAAATTAAAGCCTATAATAAAAAAATTAATGTGTGAGTTATAGCGGCAATATTTTTGCAGAAAGTGTGTTTTTTTATGTCATAACTTCATAAAGTCCTGACTACAGAGTGGACAAATGATTCTATGAGATGGATGGAGTTTCTATATTTCTTCATCACAGGTGGGGCTCAAATACTCCCTGAAATACCCCTAATATGCCCCGTGTTGGTGCTGCATCCAGCCTCAGGGCAACAGGTGGGCGAAAGGGGGTCTCAGCTCTGATTTTACGAGCTCGCCATTTTCCGTCTGGGCAGCAACACGAGCTGTCGGACTCAGCCTTAAAGAGTAAAGAAAAGCAGTGAGACGGACGAAAGCGAGGCTTCAGGACTCGTTTTATAGCTGTGGTTAAACGTTTTGTGCCCTGGCACCGATAAGACCACATAAAAAAAAAATAAAAAAATCGGTAATATCGTATAACGGAATGAAGTTTTCCCCTGGAGGCACAATCTTCCCGAATCCTGCCTCGGCTTCCTCACGACCCGATTAAAACCTAGTTATAATCTTTACAAATCATGAACACAACGACGATAACGAATGCGAGTTTGCTCAAGAGTCTCAGAGAAATGTTTTCTAGTGAATTCGGAGAGAAGATCCGTGCCAGGACACTAATCTGTTGAGCCGGTCTGGAAAAGTGGTGAATTATGACAGTGTGATAGAAGAGAAGACGACAGCCCCCGAAACCTCTGTGCTCGTTTATTACCAAAGAAATAATACTGTCACCATCTGAGAGATACCGCTCCGTCAGATGCCTGCCAGGAGAACTGCTGGAATGCGAGGCATCTTTTCTCTTTTTGACCAAATACGCACGGTTTTCTGTTGGGTGTGGAAAGACGGCTAATGGTTGCTTATGTGAGCCAAACAACTGGCTTGAGTTATTCTACATTTTCCCCCTGCTATTAACACGTCGGATTTCAGGCATGAAGGCCGAACCAGAAAAAGTGAAAATGGTGAAAATTAATGGAGGAGGTGGAGGAGGAGAAGGAGGAGGTGCTGGCAGGAACCCGGGGATCGTTTAGCGGCATATTTCTTTACGCCCAGGACACAAAACTGTCTTCTCCGTGAGTCAGCTAGTGGACGACGGGCAACGGCTCAGTGAGCTCCCAAAGCTCAGGTAATCCCTTCCAAACTGGATGGAAAATAAAATGCCGCCCTTGAGAAATTTCCACTCGGGCTTGATGGCAAAGTGTAACTTGACCTGACTGTTGCTCAAAAGGCTCAAATGGTCACGGCAAAAAAAACAAAAAAAAAAACAACTACAGAAAAGAAAATCCCGGCTGAGCTGATAGATCTGAAATAATTGGTGTTCACTGCAGATGCATATGTTAAATTCTTTTGGTTAATCAGATCATTAGACATAAACAGCATAACGTTAATTGTTGCAAATTTAAAGTAAATCCCAGAATCTCCTTTCCCATCACCTCGACTCTCACTAACAACATTACTGCACTAATAAGTTTTACTGCATGAAGGACGCTTTATAATTAAATCACACTCGGGTTTGATCTTGTGAGCTGTGTTTTACTCTCAGCTTCTATTCTGAGCGCTAGCTCACTCGCTAACAATATGAATTTTTATATCCTGACTGGGATTCAGAAAGAGAGAGAGAGAGAGAGAGGGAGAGAGAGAGAGAGAGAGAAAGAGAGAGAGAGAGAGAGAGAGAGAGAGAGAGAGAAGAGAGAGAGAGAGAGAGAGAGAGAGAGAGAGAGAGAGAGAGAGAGAGAGAGAGAGAGAGAGAGAGAGAGAGAGAGAGAGAGAGAGAGAGAGAGAGAGAGAGAGAGAGAGAGAGAGAGAGAACACATCTCTCCTTCTGTTCAGGTTTTTAAATTTACCATGTTGGAAAAAGAAATGCATTTCATGTATGGTAAGAATGTGTGTGTGTGTGTGTGTGTGTGTGTGTGTGTGTGTGTGTGTGTGTGTGTGTGTGTGTGTGTGTGTGTGTAAATGATTTCCTTTTTGATTGAAACTCACAACTGTATTTAAAGTCTGTGTATGTAAACACTGATGAACTGCTTTGTACATGTCTCAATGTTTATGTGCTTAATGAAACCATCTATAGACTTCACAGAGTGTGCGTGTGTGTGTGTGTGTGTGTGTGTGTGTGTGTGTGTGTGTGTGTGTGTGTGTGTGTGTGTGTGTGTGTGTGTGTGTGTAAAGTAGGAACACTGAGGCACAGCTGCAGCTTATTTGTGTGTGTGTGTGTGTGTGTGTGTGTGTGTGTGTGTGTGTGTGTGTGTGTGTGTGTGTGCATGAACACTGAATGAGAAGGTTATGATGGCTTTCATTTGGAGTGTATTCTAGTTTCCCAGTGCAGGACAGGTGGACTCCAGCTCCGGTTTCATCACTGAAGGTTTTTCCCTCCTCGTTTCTTTTTTTCCCCTCTTTCTCTTTCTCTTTCTCTTTCTCTTTCTCTTTCTCTTTCTCTTTCTCTTTCTCTTTCATCATGTTACAGCCTACACATGCAGCCAAACAGACAGACCGTGGGCTCAAACAGTTGCCATGGGATTGTTGGGCTTGGCTGTCAATCAATACACACTTCCTGTTTGGTTCTGCAAGACTCCGCCCACCACAGATGATCTCTATTTTTCTCATTCTGTTTCACTATTGCAGTTTATATGGGTGTTGTGCATGTGTGTGTGTGTGTTTGTGTGTGTGTGTGTGTGTGTGTGTGTGTGTGTGTGTGTGTGTGTGTGTGTGTGTGTGTGTGTGTGTGTGTGTGTGAAATACTGAATACAAAATAGTTTTTTTTTATATTTTCATTTTTATGCAGTTAGTAATCATTAAGTATGTCAATAATTAATTAATTAATTAATTTAATTACTGGTTTGTACAAATTTGTACCAGTATGCACTGGTATGTACTGGTATTTACTGGTTCGTACTGGTATGTACCAATAATTACTGGTATGTACTGGTATGTACTGGTATAAACCTATACAAACTGGTATGTAATGGTATGTACTGATTTGTAATTATATGTACTGTTTTTGGTAGTTTGTACTGTGATGTACTGGTTTGTAATGGTATGTACCTATATATTATGGTATGTACTGGTTTGGACTGGTATGCATTGATTTTTTACGTGTTTGTGCTGGTATATACTGGTGTTTTGGATTGTACTGGTACAGACTGATTTATACTGGTATGTACTGGTTTGTACTTGTTAAATTTACTCTTCCCATTAAAAGATAAACAGTGTTGTATTTGGTGTAGGTGTGGTGCTAAAGACACACAGTGAGACACTCGGACTTTAAGACATGATCTAAAGTGGGGCCTCATTGGATAAAGTATTGGACTTTTGATCAGAAGGTTTTGAGTTTAAATCCCATCACTTCCAGGCTGTCACTGCTGGGCCCTGGAGCAAGGCCCCTAATTATAACTAATACATTACTAATAATAGTAATAATAGTAAAGCGGTGGCTCTGGACCAGGACGTCTTCCAAATGCAGTACATGTAAATGACTGTAGTGTCAGTAAAGAGAATGAAATACTTTTGCATCAGAATGCGTCAGGTCGCAGCTCATGGGCTTCCTCTGCTCCTTCCTGTTGTAATAATTGGATTTGGAGTGTCACGGTGCGAGCGGTCGGACGAACTCGAGCACGAACACCACGCTGTTTAATGAAAATCTTGTCGTCCATCAGATGACGGCGTCTCGTTAAATGTCATCTGTGGCAAATGTGACATGAAGAGAAATTTAATTTAAAACTCCTCTCTGCTCCGAGGGGTTTATTTCCAAAAAAAACCCCACAGAAATGACAAATTAGTTCCCGTCCTGTGTTATAGAGTGATTTCACACCTGCACAAATGTCATAATCTTTAATTCACCTCTGATATATTCAATTTAAACTGTCTCTCTCTATTTCCCTCTCTTTTTCTCTCTCTTTGTGATGGTTGGTGGTCCTGATGATGTCGTTGCCGTCACTGCTGTAACACTCGTGTGTTGAAAGCTATTAAACGCAGTGGCCTTGTGCTCAGCTTAGCACAGCTCCAGCTAACTCAGCTATGAGGTAATGAAACACAGCTAAATGTGTGCAGCCGAGAGCCGACCGCAGCTCCGCCTCCTCTCTGAGCTCAGCTTTGTTCTCAGATGCTTGAGCATGTGTGTGTGTGTGTGTGTGTGTGTGTGTGTGTGTGTGTGTGTGTGTGTGTGTGTGTGTGTGTGTGTGTATGCTGTATTTAAGCTTAATTCTGCCTCCTTCATCAGAATCTAAGAAAGTTGTTACAAAAGACTCCTGTGTTTATTTATTTATTTTTCATTTATGATCCATCATTCGCATGTAAGTGTGTGGGTGTGTAAAAGTGTGTGAAAGTGTGTGAGTGTGTGAGAGTATTTGAGTGTGTGAGAGTGTGTGAGAATGTAAGAGTGTGTGAGAGTGTCTGAGTGTGTGTGAGTATTTGAGTGTGTGAGTGTGTGAGAGTGAGAGAGTGTGTAAAAGTGTGTGAGACTGTGTGAGTGTGTGAGAGTGTGAGAGTGTGAGTGTGTATGTGTGTGTGTGTGTGTGTGTGTGTGTGTGTGTGTGTGTGTGTGTGTAAACACACTCTTATTATACAGGATATGTTAGAGTCTTTACTTAACTAAATGTATTTAATTAATATAAGATGAAATAAACACAATAAAAGGTGTGTGTGTGTGTGTGTGTGTGTGTGTGTGTGTGTGTGTGTGTAAACACACTCTTATTATACAGGATATGTTAGAGTCTTTACTTAACTAAATGTATTTAATTAATATAAGATGAAATAAACACAATAAAAGGTGTGTGTGTGTGTGTGTGTGTGTGTGTGTGTGTGTGTGTGTGTGTGTGTGTGTGTGTGTGTGTGTGTGTGTGCGCGCGTGCGTGCATGCGTGTGTGTGTGTGTGTGTGTGTGTGTCTCTATGCAAGATGTACACAAGTGAGTGTGACTGTGTGGTGGTTTGACATTTAAGTCCAAAAGTTTAAATGTGTGTGTGTGATGCTGAGTGAGTCTCACACTGTGCCCTAAACAATCCCACTCTCAAATTAAACTCCAGCTTGAAAATAAACGCCACCAACGAAGTTTTTCGGTTTCACACTCAAAAATAACGTGACTCACTCCATCCGTCTTTCCTGCGGGGTGACGTGACTGACGTGCGTCCTGAGCTGCATCACGTCTGTAGTTTAAACACAACCACGATGGCATGTGATTTCATTTCTTAAATCTTACAGTTCAGTATACTTTCTGTGTGTGTGTGTGTGTGTGTGTGTGTGTGTGTGTGTGTGTGTGTGTGTGTGTGTGTGTGTGTGTGTGTGTGTGTGTGTATGTGTGTTCTTATAGCTAAGGGTAGCCCTGAAAAGCCTCAGTAGGAAAATGAGATGGCAGTGAGATCGTTCCAGTCGCCGGCCTTTTAAATCTTTTCTTTTTTTCCTGCTCCGGTTTTTTACTAGCGCTCTGTTTTTTCCTCTCCTCTGTGTAAAATGTGTTTCATTAAGACGCCTCTGATCCGCAGACCGTGCAGATTCTAACCGCCGGGGCTGCTGGGATACGGTGCGGCGGTGCGACTAATTACAGCCACAAACAAACA
>NC_139587.1:816856-821856 GCF_946808225.1 Silurus aristotelis | reverse complement strand
CATGTTGTCTCACACTGTCTCTAATCAGTATCATCAGTCTTTTTCACAAGCTACACCAAACCTACTCATAGCACCATGCTACAGCTGTGTGTGTGTGTGTGTGTGTGTGTGTGTGTGTGTGTGTGTGTGCACATTTAAAAAACTGTGAGCAGCTGCATGTGTATAATTAAACGTGTGTGTGTGTGTGTGTGTGTGTGTGTGTGTGTGTGTGTGTGTGTGTGTGTGTGTGTGTGTGTGTGTGTGTGATCAAAGAACACTTAAATGAGCATATGGAGTAAATACATGGCAAGATCACGTGCTCCAACTATGTGTGTGTGTGTGTGTGTGTGTGTGTGTGTGTGTGTGTGTGTGTGTGTGTGTGTGTGAGTGCTTGCGCGCACACATCTGTGTGTTTGTATTTAGTTTAATTAATCTAGATATCTTTATTTCTCTTTTCTTTCTTATATTTAGTTACTAAGTTTAGTAAATATAAAAATAATAATACTTAATGGAAGTAAAAATTAATTATAGAATTAAAAATTTCACTGAAAATAAAAAAATAAAAAGCTTTATTTAATTATAAAAATATATGTCAAATATAAATACATTTACATCTACTTTAAAATATACAATTGCACACGTAATAAACACAGTATTTTTTTATTTATTTTATTAGTTTCTTTTTTATATATACGGCACTTAGATCTCTCCATATCACATTTCTTTCTCTAAGAAACGTTATTTCTTCTCAGCAGTGACAGAATTTTTCGTTAAACACAAATGAAAAAAAAATGTAAATATTTTTTTTTTGCACTAGTTTTTTTTTACATACCAAAGTTCTCTATACTTCCACTATGAGCTGCAAAGCGACTCTTCAAAAACAACTGATGGGAATAAAATTCACCGCTTTTCTAATTTCTCTACACAAATATAAACGAGTCTTAAAAAAAGAACGAAAAAAAAACAGCCATCCAAAAAAACGAGCAAAGGCGATCCTGAGGACTTTAAGATGGAGAGAAATCCTTTAATGCGTCTCGGGGCCTTATCTGAAACACCTCGGCATCTGTCTTCAGCGAGCGCTAGGCCTTTGAAAGCCTGCAGAACACAGAGAGAGAGAGAGAGAGAGAGAGAGAGAGAGAGAGAGAGAGAGAGAGAGAGAGAGAGAGAGAAAGAAAGAGAGAGAGAGGAGAGAATCAGGATGAATGATAGACCTGTAAGAGTCTGGGAATCTCTCAGCCTCGCGTCTGTACCTGAACCCGTGCAGCTGAACGAGCGGCTACGCTCCTGCTGTCATCCGCCGGATTTGTGTATAATTTACGGATGTGATTACGGAGTCGCTCTCGGCATTAAAACCGTGTTTAAACTAACGTCTCAGCTGCTGCTCCTGCTCTTTAACCTGCTTTCACACCAGATCTTTTCTGACATTGATAAAATAGCTCAGATTTTTTTTTTTACTACCGGCTACGTTTTATCGTGGGATAATAAATAACCAGACAATCAGCATCGTTAGCTCGCTAGCCACGGCCTTATGCTAGTGATCGTTCACCTTTCCTGATTAGTAAGTCATTCATCAGCCTTGTTTTTTTTTTTTTTTCTCGTAAGCACGAAAACAAAAACAAGCACAATTACAGAATCAGTGAATGAAATATTCCTTCAGCAGTGTTCCTCATATTTTGAAGATTTGTTTAAGAATCTTATTAGCTGGTGTTTTTCCTCAAATCAGTTGTATTTGTGGATTTGTGCATTTAACAATGGACATCACAACAAAGCTTTACAGAAATAAACAAACTAACAAACAACCAAACAAACACTATATATATATATATATATATATATATATATATATATATATATATATATATATATATATATATATATATATATATATATCAATTTAACATTCATAAATCCCTTCCTGTGAGTTTTATTAGTTAAAGAAAAAAAATGATGTGTTTATTAGAAGTTCCCATATGAGGTGTGTTCACCTGAACAAAAAATTGGTAGGTGCTTTTTGAACGTCCGTTATGTTCAATGTCAAAGTTAAAGTCAAAATAAAAATGAAAGATGGGATTTAAAGCAGAACGAAATTGCGTTTCTCTTAAAGCTCCAATGTGCAGATGTAACATTTAACAATCAACAGCCAAGGCAGGTAACAAAGAGACAAACAAACAGGTACTTTATATACTTCACCTCAGTGTACTGCTTTTTCTCAGCATGTTCTCTTTCTTTTCTATACTTTGTTATTCTACATTATTGAATATAAAATTTTTAATGAATTGTAATAGTATCATTTCTTTGTTAATCTGGAGATTTCTTAATTTAATATCAACATCTGGTCAAAATTTAAAGGGAATTGCTCCATTGGAACTGTGTATGATGACGTGTATGATGACGTGTGTGATGACGTGTATGATGACGTGTGTGATGACGTGTATGATGACGTGTATGATGACGTGTATGATGGCGTACTGAATACTCATTTCTTCCACCGTATATTAATCTGTATTTTAACCAGATTTAGAAGCCATATAAGCAATACAGGCCACGCCCACATCACAATTATTACTGCCATGTGACAATATTGTTTATAATTTCATTGATGAACGTTGCTTTAGATCTGAAACGATCATAAATGTGAATGTTATTAAGAATACATTTATAATTTGAACAAATAAAAATTGTGCGTAAGATTTAGTAAAATATCAGTAGAAAGTCAGCAGTTTGTCATGTTGGACGGTGATGAATACGACATGCGTTAACTCAATGTCGCGTCATTGCCTCAGTTTAATGTAATGTGGGTTTGTAGGACAGAGTTGAGTTGAACTAGCCGTCAGTGTTTGATGCTAACAGCTACATGTTTACGAGTTTTAATAATGTGAGTTACACACAGATTGTAGATTCAGTTTTAAAACTCATCATCAGTGTGTTTGATCAGGACATTAACCCTCCATGTGTTTTTTTAGGAAATTATTTAGAACAGGAAGATATTTGTTGACACTTTTCAGGAATTTCACCAATATTTTCATCTGAGAACAATGTTGGGGTTTGGAGGACTCTCTTCTATCTCTCTCTCTCTCTCTCTCTCTCTCTCTCTCTCTCTCTCTCTCTCTCTCTCTCTCTCTCTCTCTCTCTCTCTTTCTCTCTCTCTCTCGGGTGCTGGAGTGTTTTAACAGGTCCGGGCCGATACAGGCAGATAAATCTCCAGCCGAGGATAAAGTTCAACTAGATAAAATCAAACAGATGTCGGCGGAGGGACTCTCTCTCTCTGTGACCCATAAAAACGCTCTCATCAAAGCCCCGAATCATTTGTTTTGAATTATGACTCTGTTACGGGACGAAGGGAGGAGAGCGAGAGAGAGAGCGAGAGAGAGAGAGATAGAGAGAGAGAGAGAGAGAGAGAGAGAGAGAGAGAGAGAGAGAGAGAGAGAGAGAGAGAGAGAGAGAGAAAGGAGAGAGGGTACAGGGAGATGTTTGCAGTGGAATGGGATCTGTTTGTCTGAAGACGATGTGAGGATCCCTGGGAAAGTCAGTGTCCTTACACACACACACACACACTCACACACACACACACACAAACACACACACACACATATACAGCATGATTGACAGCTGATAGATAAAAACTGCTGCGAGACGAACTATAAAAAACCGGTGAGCATATAAAAGTGACAAAGTAAAGCTGTAAAGTAGAGCATGGATGTTACATTATCTTAAACATAAAGCACACACACACACACACACACACACACACACACACACACACACACACACACACACAACACACACACAAACACACACACACACTCACACATCACACTCACACTTTCTTCCCAAAGATGTCTTCTTTAAAACTTAAAATGATCAGCCCTTATTTTAAACAGTCCCCATCACTCAGCCTGCTAAAACTATTATATGTATATTTCTATACACATTTTTATTTATTCCATCATGATGAACAGCGTAAAAAAACGGATGAAAGACACTTTAAGGATAAATGTTCAATATTGTATCCATGTTGATATTGATAAATGTTAGAATCGTTAAACCCGCTGAAGTCGTTCGTGACGTCTTCACCATGAAATACTTCATACAGAAATATACATAATTTATTCATGACTAAATATGTTAAATAATTAATAATAATAATTAATTAAATTGTTTTTTTTATTTTTCAGCCAAACCTCACCTGAACACTTTAAATAATGTATATGAAGTGTGTGTTACCTACATATACTATTTTATTTTTTTATATATATATTTTTAATTAAAATGTATAATTTTTGTAATTATTAAAATACTGTTGTTTGTAATTACATTTTAAAATGTACACTGTACAAGTTTTTTACACTTAAGACCCTGTTAGATATTGTGTGAATCTCAGCCTGGAATTTCACATTTCTTTTTTACATTTCTGTGCATTTTGCAAACATTATTATATAAAAGATTATAACTATTTACACATCCCAGAAATATAGTTACTGCAGTTGTTTTTATGAATTTTTGGTTCATAACTTTTATAAATCTCAACCACACTTATAATGCAGTTCTGCTAAAATATATATATATATATACACAAAATGCTGGAATTATTGTTGACAAAAACTATAAAATAATTATTTCCGTACATTAAAATAAAGTAAATGAGGAAAGGGGACCGTTATTTCAGTTGTGAACATTTAAGAAACCATGAATGGATTCCATATTTAAATTTTTGTTTTGTTTGTTTATGATCGGTAAAGAAGAAGAAGAAGAACCTCTTATTTGCTATGTTTACACCTACACAAACAAACAGTTTGTCAAAGCTAACACAAAACACAGAACTGTTCTCCCTTTTGGTCACATAAAAAAGTTATGTTAACGTTAAGCATATTGTTTTCCAAATCTCAAAAATAAGCAGTATGAATTTGGCCTGCTGTTGTTCTCACTTTAGGTTCACAGATACAGAAAAAAAGAGAATTGTGCATAATTGTATGTAATACTGTAGAACAGAGAAACTGCTGAACCTGATATTTAACTTGATC
>NC_139587.1:794356-814356 GCF_946808225.1 Silurus aristotelis | reverse complement strand
AGATGATGTATATTAGCTACAAACCAAATTATATTTTTACATGTAAAATTATTATTGATAAATCATCTTCTTCTTCTTCTTCTTCTTCTTCTTCTTCTTCTTCTTCTTCTTTTGGCTGCTCCCATTAGGGGTCTCCACAGTGGATCATCCGTCTCTATACCCCCCTGTCCTCTACATCTCCCTCTTTCAAACCAACTACCTGCATGTCTTCCCTCACCACATCCATAAACCTCCTCCTTGGTCTTCTTCTTTTCTTCCTTCCTGGTGTCTCCATCCTCAGAATTCTCCTACTGATATACTCCATGTCCCTCCTCTGCACATGTCCAAACGATCTCAATCTCGCCTCCCTCACCTTGTCTCCAAAACGTCCTACATGCGCTGTCCCTCTAATAAACTCATTTCTAATCCTGTCCATCGTCGTCACTCCCAACAAACATCTCAACATCTTCAGCTCTGCTACCTCCAGCTCCACCTCCTGTCTTTTACTCAATGCCACTGTCTCTAATCCATACAACATCTCAGGTCTCACCACAGTCCTATAAACTTTCCCTTTTACTCTCACAGATACTCTTCTATCACAAATCACTCCTGCTATCACTCTTCTCCACCCACTCCACCCTGCCTGCACTCTTTTCTTTACTTCTCTAACACACTCTCCATTACAACTTTTCCTTCTCCTTCATCTCACAACCCACTTGTGGAGCATAAGCACTGAAGACATTTATCATCACTTTTTCATCTTCCAGCTTAACGTTCATCACTCTATCAGAAACTCTCTTCACCTCCACTACACTCTTACTGTACTCTTCCTTCAGAATCACCCCTACACCATTTCTCTTTCCATCCACACCATGATAAAACAGTTTAAACCCACCTCCAATGTTCCTGCTCTTACTCTCTTTCCACTTGGTCTCCTAAACACACAACATCTCTACCTTTCTCCTCTCCATCATATCAGCTATCTCTCTCCCTTTACCCGTCATAGTACCAACATTTAAAGTACCAACCCGAACCTCCACTCTCCTACACTGCTCCTTTTCCTGCTGTCTCTGTAGACGTCTTCCTCCTCTCCTTCTCCTCCACTTCTCCTCCACTTCTCCTCCACTTCTCCTTTCCCTGCTGTCTCTGTAGACGTCTTCCTCCTCTCCTTCTCCTCCACTTCTCCTCCACTTCTCCTCCACTTCTCCTCCACTTCTCCTTTCCCTGCTGTCTCTGTAGACGTCTTCCTCCTCTCCTTCTCCTCCACTTCTCCTCCACTTCTCCTCCACTTCTCCTTTCCCTGCTGTCTCTGTAGACGTCTTCCTCCTCTCCTTCTCCTCCTTCAGCCAACAGCAGCACAATTTACACCGGTACCCTGTTGTTAATGATACCTGTGGTGGTCGTTGGTAACCCGGGCCTCGACCGATCCGGTATGAAATTCTGATTCGAACTATTATTATTAATAAATACATTTAATATTATCATAAATAGAGAGAGAGAGAGAGAGAGAGAGAGAGAGAGAGAGAGAGAGAGAGAGAGAGAGAGAGAGAGAGGGAGGAAGAAATAGAAGAAAAAGAGAGAAAGAGAGAGCGAGAGAGAATGAGGGTAAGAGACAAATAGAAAGAATGAGAGGAGAGAGAGAGAGAGAGAGAGAGAGAGAGAGAGAGAGAGAGAGAGAGAGAGAGAGAGAGAGAGAGAGAGAGTGAGAGGAAGAAATAGAAGAAAAAGAGAGAAAGAGAGAGCGAGAGAGAATGAGGGTAAGAGACAAATAGAAAGAATGAGAGGGAGAGAGAGAGAGAGAGAGAGAGAGAGAGAGAGAGAGAGAGAGAGAGAGAGAGAGAGAGAGAGAGAAAGGGATGTGTTGGTTGCTTTTGTCATCACTCGTCTGTTTCTCATCACTTTTTAGTGGAATCACTGGAGCTCAGCTTCACTCGTCTTTTTAATCAGAGCAGCTGATATTAGAGCTCAGTGTGGAGTGTGACTCGGATCGAGACGGATTTACATCCTCCACTTCCTCCAGTTCAAATATCTGTGTATTCACACTCCGAATTATGCTCCGAGTCGAGTCAAGCAAAGAAAGAGTGATAGATTAGAGAGAGGGAGAGAAAGAGAGAGGGAGAGGGAGAGAGAAGAACCTGAGAAAAGCATGGAATTCAGTACATATAAACTGAATACAAATGATAGAAAATAATGAGATCATGTGCTGTAACGTGTCTCAGGTTTATATTAACACCCTGGTTTTTATACTGCATGGTTTCTATGGTAACGGCTGGTTCACGTGGCGTTTTAACAAAAGAAACACAAATCAGTTGTTTGTAAGTGACGGAGGGACGGCGTCTCCAGTGTTGTGTCTCAGTCTGAGATCAAGCTGTAAGTTCAAAACAATGTAACGAGCTGCGATGGAGAGAATGAAGAGAAACTGCTGAGTGTTTATTTATTGCTGCTGTAACGTCAGTTATGAAAACAAATAACACATTAAATAATCACTATAGACATATTAAAGACATGTAAAAGAAAAATATGTATATATTTACTTTTTCTTTTGACAAAAGACAAAATGTATATTATTATTATTATTATTATTATTATTATTATTATTATTATTATTATTATTATTATATATACAGTATATAATCAAATAGATCGATAAAACGTGTATTGCATTACATGTATTTATTTTATTATTAATATTTATCTATTTAAATGTTTATTAATGTAGTCATTATATATTTATTTATTCAGATGTACAACATCAATCCACACTATTAAAATTATATAAATCTTTACTGTTACACTAATAAGAATTGGTAGCACAGTGAAACGAAAGGTTGTGAGTTCAAATCAAAGCACCATCAAATTGTCACTGTTGGGCCCTTAAACAAGGCCCTTAACCCTTAACTGCTAAGTTGTATAACTAAGATGAAAGTAAGTCACTCTGGATGATAAAATCTCCACCCATCCCTCACTCTCTTATTTTCATTCTGCTCTAATTTGTCATCTGAAATCTGGTGGCCATCAAAAGTCTGAAAACTTTTTAGTTTTCTAAAGTTAATGTTGTTAATAAACAGTAGAAGTGTTCAGGTGCAGGAAAGGGGCGTGGCCTGGGAGAGTAAAAATAATGAGTTTAGAGCAAAAAACCTCTAAACTCATATAGGATTCAAAAGTATTTTGAGAAACAAAAAAAGCAGAATGGCATCAGTGTCCTGGCCGCCCTCGGTATCTTCAGAGTCCTCGGTTTGTAGAGAGGCCTGGTGGGAAGAAGCACCGCATGGACTTCAGACGTGGAGACGATTAGAGCGTAACACTGCAGAACTTCCAACAACAAACACAGACGATGTTTATGGAAAAGTGTCCTGTAATCGGCTTCACTGAGGTTCACACACACACACACACACACACACACACACACACACACTCACAGACCTGGCGTGACTCACTTTGACGAATTGCTCCTTCGTAATTATTATTATTATTTATTTAATTTTGTGGGTGAAAGCTGAGCTGCAGGAGACACACACAGGGTTCGCATTGTTCACCGCTGCATGCACTTATCACCCAGACCTGAGATACACACACACACACACACACACACACACACACACACCTGAAAAGCCCAACCTGGAGAGTGTGGGAAAGCGGAATCTTTCCCCCTCTTTTCTCTTTTCCTCTCTCTCTCTCTCTGTTTCTCTTCCTTTTTCAGGTCAAATCCTCCGTCAGCTGCCTGAGGCTGTTTTTACCGTTCGCTCCGTCTTTGCTTTTGCACATGGCACCTCACATGGCCGAGCTAAATCCCAGTAAAGCTGGAAAGAAAGAAAAAAACCCCGCTCTCTTCACTTTTCTTTTCTTCTTTTTTTTTCTTTTTTCTTCCAGTCTGCAGTTTGTTTAACCCTCAAAGGCTGAAATCATCAACAGACAGTTTTAAAGATAAATAAATATATATAAAAATATGAAAGTTTAGCCTCTTGTTTTCTTTTATTTGAAGTTGAAGGTCATTATGAGGGAAAAGTCCTCGCTGACAGACGTGATATGA
Organism: Silurus aristotelis; assembly: GCF_946808225.1. Taxonomy (NCBI): domain Eukaryota; kingdom Metazoa; phylum Chordata; class Actinopteri; order Siluriformes; family Siluridae; genus Silurus; species Silurus aristotelis. The sequence continues at coordinate 810,347 of NC_139587.1, read as the reverse complement.
TTCTAGAGAAGAAAAAAAAAAGACGTATTTGCACTAAATGATGACTTAATGCACGGGAATAAAAAAGTGAGTCAGAAAAGGCTCTGTAATTACACACACACACACACACACACACACACACACACACACACACACACACACACACACACACAATTACTTTATTGTTTTAATATAAAACATCTCATATATTCTGTGGTGTGTAAATATTTATAATATATTTATGCAGAGTTTGTTGCAAAAAATTCAATTGTAATTGTAAAAATATTTTTAAGCAGAATTTAAACCTTCATTGGAACACATTAATTTATGACGTCCTTTTTTTTTAGCTATATATATTTGAAGGAAGTATCCAGATCAGCTGATTGGCTGGAAAATAAATAAATAAATAAATAAATAAATAAATAAATAAATAAATAAATAAATAAATAAATAAATAAATGTTTTGATCCTGAACTCTATCACTCATCTTTTATCTCAATCTCACAATCTGCCAAAAGAAAACAACTTAATCTCACACACACACACACACACACACACACACACACACACACACACACTTTATAATAAAATGAAATAAATGAAAATAAAGGAACGGTGAGTAAAAATAAATGGATTTTCCCCGGTGGAGTTTTGGTTCAGGAGCTGCGGCGCTGATGGATATCGATCTCAAGATCTGCTGCTCAATTACAGCAGAACAGATCACCAGTAAACAATTCTGAGAGAGAGAGAGAGAGAGAGAGAGAGAGAGAGAGAGAGAGAGAGAGAGAGAGAGAGAGAGAGAGAGAGAGTGAGATGTAATAGAGAGAGAGTGAGATGTAATAGAGAGATGGGAAAGAGTGAGATAGATCTAGAGAGAGACATTAAAAAAAGAGATGGTGAGAGAGAGAGAGAGAGAGAGAGAGAGAGAGAGAGAGAGAGAGAGAGAGAGAGAGAGAGAGAGAGAGAGAGAGAGAGAGAGAGCTTGGTCACTGGTCATTCTGCATTAATTGAACAACACACACACACACACACACACACACACAAACACACTCACACACACACACACACACACACACACACACCACACACACACCTATAATCAGAATCATTGTCTTGTCCTCTGAAGGTCATGAAGATCTGCTGTGTGACTTTATTCCCAGAATCTAATCTTTATGTAACGTGTGAATATTTTCCTGCACTTTGGTGATGATCATGTGGCTGAGACTCAGACGTCTGAATCAAACCAAAGACCTGCTAAGCTTCTGACCTTCAGCTGGAAGGAAGAAAGTTTTCTAAGCTTTCAGTCAGCTTTCATCTAACACATCTTCCAGCTTACATCCGTCCATCCATCCATTCGTTTATTTCTCTGTCTGTCTTTCTGTCTGTCTGTCTGTCTGTCTGTCTGTCTGTCTGTCTGTCTGTCTGTCTGTCTGTCTGTCTCTTTGTCTCTCTGTCTGTCTGTCCGCCCGTCCGTCTGTCTGCCCATCCGTCCTGCAGAGACTTTTCTACAGAAGCAAGGCCACACAATTTTGTTGTATTTTTCTTATCCATTTATAGTTGCATTTAATTTTCACAAAAAAGTTTACTTACATTATAGCAGCTACAAACGTTTGTTCTCTCACCAATCAAACAGCATGAATTCTGCCTCTGACCGACACACAGCACTCGCATAAAGTTCCACACACTAAGTCACTTCATGTCACACTGTTTATGATACGCAATGATTTTACCTCTTTTTTAATATCTGTGAATCTTTATTTCAGTAGTTCAGCAGTAGTTTACTCTTATCAATATTTAGTGTGGATTTGACGCACTTTGTGAGTGTTTACACTCCGCCAGCGCCCCAGCGGCCTCCTTAATGATCCTAGAGATCCAATGCGAGTGTTTATGGCGAGGCTCAGAGACTCCGGCTCACGCCGATTCACCCGTGACACACGAGGACCCTCATCGGAAGCTCATCTGTATCCCGTTGTTTATGGAGATCACCTGCAACTTCAAGCCTATCAATCAGAGCATGTTCCTCTTTTTTATTCTGTTTTAAATTTAGATCCGCTTCTCTGAAGGACACTCGTGTGGTTCTCCGGGTTCTCCCCCGGCACCTTAATCCTCTTTAAATTGAGCATGAACATTGCGACCGAATATCGCTGCAAAAAAAAAAGTGTGTCACATTTCTATATTTCCCGCAGATCCGGGAGGCTTATAGGGAGATAAAAACAGCGACTCGGAAGATCGTCGGAGAGAAACAGAGCGACGATGGAGTGTAATGGAGTTCCGGGTCGTCCTGCCAAAATTATGTGAAGGCATGCATGGATTTTTTTCCAGATTAGCGATACTGGGCTTGTATTAGCCAAGTTCCTTAGCAACAGGATCACACCTCTCCTCAGTGTGTAATAAACTCAGACAGAATCTTTTTTTTTTCTCCTTGTCTCCATTTTCCAGTTTCTCTTTTCATTTCCACCAATATGTGTTGGAGATTTTTTGTTGTTGTTGAATAAGAGGAACAGGTGTGTGTGTGTAGGTGTGTGTGTATATGTGTGTGTGTGTGTGTGTGTGTGTGTGTGTGGACATCTTCCTTGTTTAGTTTCTGACAGGCTCCTGTATTCTGATTTGTTTCCTTCATCGTGATTTTTGTTCAAATTAAAACAGATCCTTTACAGATCATTACATTTAGTTTAATAAACTATTTGCCTGAAATGTTACCTCAAATCCAGGAATGCTGGAAGGTCATTTCGAGTCATTTTTGATATGTGAATTATTTGATTTGCATCCAGAATAATCTCCACCTTCAGAGGTTAGCTAGTCAAATCCATGATCAGCTTCCTCCTGTCTGCTTCATGCTAATCTCCCACAATTCACTGCTAATATACGATACAACAGTAGCCCTAAAATACTTCCATAAACTTAGCAATTTCTCTCTCTCTCTCTCTCTCTCTCTCTCTCTCCTCTGCCTGGCCACAGACTGCTGAGTTTATGAGCAGCTGCTAGCATGGCTTAGCTTATCGCTCGTAAACGTTAGCCTGTTATTAGCCATTCTGCTCGCATCCTCCTTCATTAGTCATTAGTCCCTTTTTACAGCATGAGCAAAACAGAAATCCTGACGATGATAATTACAAGTTTGGAAATGACAGTAATTTGGTATTAGAGCTTTTCTTTTCACAGAGTGAACATTCGTGCCTTTAGCGCTGCATGTGGATAAATCTGAATTGCAGAGAAATGGCTCATTTAAGCTATTGAGAGTTCTTAATCTGTTTTTTAAAGCATTTAGCAAAATATTAGCTGAGAATTTTAGTTAGCTATAATTCTTTTCACCTATTTATATGTCTTTATCTATTAAAATATAAATACTATTTATTCCATATTTATAAAATCTAATGTTATAATTTCTTCTACAATCTGTGAAAAAGAAAAATTATATCACTATTTGTAAAAAATCGAAACTCTATTTAATATCCTTTTTTTTTTTAGTTTTGCAGTGTAAATGATACTTTACAGATTTTAAACTCTTTTCATTGTAAAGTTTACACAGTATTTCTGGGTGTTAATTCTGTTTAGTTATATTTGTACAGCATTTCAATATTTTTACTAAATTAAACATTTTTAAAACAATTCTTTCATTCTTCCAAATGCCATACCGTTGGTGAAATAAAGTAAAGTTTTAGTTGAACATCATTTGTCAAAATATATACTGACATGAAAATCTAACAACTAAAACAGAAGAAAAGCATTATTAAATAAAATCAATTATTAGATGGTCATGTTATTATAAATATCAGGGGTAATTATTAGGGAAATAACATTTGTGGATTAATTTTGGATTTTAAAAGTTTAAACTTTCTTCTCAATAATTACTGATATAATATTTTTTGCATTAATATTGAGTTAGCTGTTAAAATTGTGTTAATTGCAGGACTAAAGATCAGATTATTTACAGCTGACATCTGTTTAAAAATTGTTTACTCTTCATGTTCTTCTTCCTTCTCCTCAAGTAAAGTATTGTAATGACTCTTCAGGGGTTTGTGTGTGTGTGTGTGTGTGTGTGTGTGTGTGTGTGTGTGTGTGTGTGTGTGTGTGTGTGTGTGTGTGTGTTTTGGGTTAATGCAGATTTCAGCTGCTTGTGTGTAACCAAAAGATCAGCTTAAAGAAAATAATTTTGTTTGTGATAATTTTCTATTCAGTCCATGTTTCTGTATTCAGTGTGTAAAATATGTAGAGACTCGAAACACGATCTGATTCGCCTATAAACAGAAAACATTTGTGTGAAAAGAATTAAACACTGTAATTTTGTCATGATTTTAATCACATGACATCCACATGTTGGTTTATTTAATGTAAGTTTTATATATATATATATATAAAATGTTTCAATTTCATAAAGAATAGTTTTGTTTAAATATTTCTCATTCAGTGAGAATTACAGCCGGGACACATGATGGAGATCTTTCCCTCCTGATCCTTCCTGAAATAAAGAGCGCTTTTGTCTTCTCTCTGTTTCTTTTTTATATAAAGAATCTGTTTGTATAGCGATGACGCACCCAAGCGAGCGCTAGGCAATGTTAGCGCCATTCGGGCTGCGGAGCTGCATTTGTCACGTTATTAAGATTAACCAGAACCTAAATAACAGCCGCACTCCTGCACTCTTGTTCCTCACAGAGAAACAATCGGCCCTGAGGAGTAGAACATCCATCATCCATATTAATTAATGTTTCAAACATGTTCCATATGCTGTACTGAAGCACCATAAAGTCTCAATCGGAGGCATAAACAGCCATAATGCCGTGTTTTTTGTGTATTTTACAAAATGGTGTGCTCTGATATTCAGATCAGAATATTACAAACGTGTTGTTACTTAATGTTTTTTGTGTAATAATTAATTTTATTATCGCTAATTCTTCAAAACCTCAACACTTACTGAGAGAAGTTTACACTAGCTTGCCAGCTAAAATGCACTTATTAGACAAGAATAATACGTCAAAGTCATTACAATTTGTGATCTAACACCACCTAGCTAAAATCAACTTGAGAGAACTTCTGACAGGATTTTTACCTCAAAATTGTGATTTACAATCTTGAGTGCTAATATTGACTGGCAAGTGATATTTTTTGTATATTATTATAGTTTATTATTTTCTATGTGGTAATATGCTAACAATCATTATTTAGTTAACATATGCTAACCTGATAAAAAATGTATGTCAAAGTATGTTATCAAAGTATGTTATCTAACCTCAGCTAGCTTTTATTCATAACTATCAATCATTTCCATGGCTAACACCAGCTTTCTAGTTAATATTTTCTAATACAACAGGAATAATATGCATTCATCCAAGTACGTGATCAAACACCTACTAGCTAACATTAAGCTCATGTGAGAGAACTTCTAAGGTTTTTACCTCAGGATCATTGTTTGCCACATGGACTGCTAATTTTAACAACTAATTTTAATGCTAATGCTAAGTTAATGCTAAGATTTCTGAGAGGATGCTATTTATATATAAACCTTCATGGCTAACACTAGTTATCTAGCTGATATGCACAAATGAGACAGGATTATGTTGTAATAGTCATCAAAACTAATCTGTAAGAACTTTAAACAGAATTTACATCATTATGTTCAAAATTAATATTATTCAATAAACAGAACGCTAACACAATAAAACCTGAGAGGATTTGTTAAATATTTTTTAAAACTTGTACTTAATAACACCAGTTGTTGAATTAAGCAAGTTAAGATAAGCTAACCAGACATAATTATTTACCATCAGCAAGAATTCTTGTCAGAAATCCTGTCAGATTTCAGACAAGAATTTGACATTATATTAATATTGCTTTAATGGCTAGTACTAGCAAGCTAGCCAATATGCACTAATGAGACAGGATTAAGTCATAATAGGCATCAAAGCTAATCTGTTAGTGTTTCAGACAATAGTAATTCCTAAGTGTTTATGTTCATCATTGACATTATTTGCTAATCAGACAGCTAGCATGAGCTAACCTGACAGGATTATCTCATTAGCTGGTTAAGCTAACCAGACTAATAATATGGCTCAATTTATGTTACTCAACATTGTCTAGTTAATATATGCTAACCTAACAGGATTTCTGCAAGAATTTAACTTTATTAGCTTTTTTATATATTTTATTATTGTATCTTTGATTCACAACAACCGAAATGTTTTTTATGCTAAATGAGAGAAGAATCCCAATCGCTCGTGTTGATTACAGGTTTTACTTTTGGCTACATGTTGCCCCGCTAGCACTATCGAGGAGACACAAACCACACACTACACCACACGACCGCGACTCCGATCACATTCCCACTCTTTTTTTGTTTTTTTTTCTCCAGACTGACAGCATATTTTCCGAGACGTTGGAAGCGATACGAGCGTGAGCGTTTGGTGAGAATTTTTCCGACATGCTAAAAAACCTGCAGTAAGAGGATTAAAGCCTGTTTCTGTTTCCTTGGTGAGATCTGACATCTGCATCGTACGTAATCCAATCCAGCCGCTGCTGAAAGATGCACTAATGACCCGTTATTATCTTATTTAGCTTGTTAGCCATGTAGCGTGTTTTCAAACTGACATGCAAAATAGACAAAATGGTTTTAAAAAGGAAAAAGTCCCACAGCGATGTGGCAGAAATAAGACATTTATGCCATGTGGGTGTGGCTTTATATAGATGTTAAATTATTAGTATTCATATAGGCACATTTTTTTCTAAATACTTTTAGCGGCTAGCTCGTATTCCCACGTGGTTTAAGAGCATTCTAAGATTTTTTATCGTAAATATGTTTGTTTGTTGAAATAACGTATGCTGTGAAAAATGTATCTTCACTACCTGATTAGCATTGGCAAATAAAAAATTTGAAAACACTTGAAATGCAACTTTTTACCTCATATAAGCATGTTAGCTGAAAGGATTCGACTCTGCTAACACTGGCCTGCTAGCTAAAATGAGCTAAGATTATCAAATTTATGACCTGATTTTTAAATCATATTTATAACATTAAGCAGCATTTTTTTTCCAATTATGTCAATTAAATAAAAAAACACAATTACTTGGTTAAATTTACATTAAAAGTAAAAAATAACAGTATGGTGTAAATTATAATTTCTAGTTTATTTAGATTTAAAATATAAATAATACATAAAAGATTATAGGAAATCAAAAATAATAAATTATTATTAAATAGCTAAACCATTGTGTTGCTGATTTCACTTTTTATTCTTTCATTCTTTAATTTAAAAAAACAAAACCTTTTTACAAATATTTTACATATCAAACATGTTTATTGGCTCTCAGACATCTGGAGAGAAAAGCTGAAGTCTTGTGAATTTGAAATCGGAGACGTAAAAAACTGTTTGTGTGAAAGTTTGTGTTTTGGTGTGATGTGATGAATCTGCAGCGAGTCTTTGGGATCGAGCGTCAGGACAAACACAAGGAAAAACATCAACAGAGAAAATTCCAGATTGACTTTTATTCTACCAGCTTTCAGAAAGACACAGAGGGACACAGGGTCTCTCAGGATCGTTTCTATCGACCATCACAGAGAGGAAGAGAAAACAGATTGGACAGACAATTGAGTGTTGCAGTTATAAAACCTGAAGAGACGGAATGAAGCATGAAGTGTGGAACGTAGAGGGTGGAGTGTGGAACATGTTGCATTAATATTGGAGTTTGAAAGTCAATTTTGTGGAGCATTGAATGTGGAGCTTTGATTTTGAAGCATTAAATGTGGATTGTTGAGTGTAGAGTATGAAGTATGAAGAGTTAAATGTGAAATGTGTAATGTTGAATGTGGAGTATGGAGGATTGAAGATGGAGCATTGAGTGTAGAGGATTGAGTATGGAGGATTGATTGTGGAGAATTGAATGTGGAGCATTGAGTGTCAAGTATTGAGCATGGAGTTTGGCGGGTTAAATGTTGAGCATTAAGTGTGGAGCTTTGAATGTGGAATGTTAAATATGGAAGGTTGAATGTAGAGTGTTGAATGTGGAGGGTTGAATATGGAGTATGGAGTGTTGAATGTAGAGTGTTAAATGTGGAGGGTTGAATATGAAGTATTAAGAATCAAGTGTGGAGTGTTAAATGTGAAGGGTTGAGTGTAGAGTATGGAGTATGGAGGGTTTATTGTAGAGCATTAAGTGTAAAGTGTGGATCAGCAGCAACAATAAAGGAGGTGCAAAGATTCTCATCCAGAGGCCTTCAGGGAACCGAGCATGAAGCAGCTGGATGAAAGAGAGAGAGAGAGAGAGAGAGAGAGAGAGAGAGAGAGAGAGAGAGAGAGAGAGAGAGAGAGAGAGAGAGAGAGAGAGAGAGAGAGAGAGAGGGAAAGACTGTTTTTTTTCCTTCTCTTCTCTGGGGAGATGGAGTGAAGGAGAAAAATAGACAAAAACACAAGATTCTGATAATTCGACTCTCTGCCTTATTTAACACGTCAATCTAACGTGTCAACCTAATATCTCCATTTCTTCATCACATTTCAGCATTTTATTTATTAACCAAAGAAAATGTGAAAAATTCAGAACGAAAATTCTTACATTTTAAGTATTTTATTAACCTAAATTTACAAAAAATATTCATAAAAGGAGAAAAAAACGTTGTAACTAAAAATGAAAGAAGTCAACATAATAATAATTAAAATAATAATAATAATAGTAATAAATAATACACAATAAAAGAAAGAAAGAAAGAAAGAAAGAAAGAAAGAAAGAAAGAAAGAAAGAAAGAAAGAAAGAAAGAAAGAAATTTTTGTTTGTAAAAGGACTAGCTTTAAATAAAAGTGTTAATACACATGTAAGTCAGGAAATGTTTTTTACAAATCAAAATTAAAAGTAAAATAATTGTCAGCTTCAAACAAAGAGAAACTTCAGTCATTCATTCATTTTCTTCCGCTTATCCGTAATTCGGGCCGCGGGGGCAGCAGTCTAAGCAGACCCCCGCCTTCGACTGCTGCCCAATCCTCACAGCAACGTCCCTTACGGTCCCTCCTGCAGGTGGTGAGCCCACGGGAAGCAAAGAGAAACTTTTTAAAGACAATTATTAAATTAATTTAAGGCAGTCAACTGATTTTGTTTAAATCTAAATTAAAACGGAGAAAAAGAGCAAAACGTTTACATGAAAATGTCAGATTAAAAAAGTAACATTTATAAAGCAAAAAATACTTTTTTATAAACTAAAAACTACATTTGCAATAAACCTAATATGTAATATATTGAACATTATTTCCACAAACAAACTGTAAAAAAAAATGCCTAAAGAGGAAAAAAAAATTCCACCATTTTATTTCTGAAAAAATATAAATTAATTATTTATTTTTTTATTTTTTCAAATCCTTAGCAGCTGATCAGCGACGTGTTCGAGAAGCTAATCGATCAGACTGGAGAGGCTTGAGAGGAAAACGATGCCTGGCGTCGTTCGTCTTGGCTTTCATTGACCTTTCAGTTTTACTTTATGTTGTCACATCAAAGCTAATGAGCGCTCGCTATTTTAATTAGTGACCAATCCATGCAGCAAATAAGAAAACCGTTTAATCAATATGCAGCATTGAGAGGAAACCCTGAGCTGGAACACAGGTGGACCAGATTTTGTGTGTGTGTGTGTGTGTGTGTGTGTGTGTGTGTGTGTGTGTGTGTGTGTGTGTGTGTGTGTTTTCTTCTTGGAGCTATGTCTGTAGAGAATCATGCAGGATATTGACAGACCGAAGCCCAGAGGTGGACTCGGTACGTTGGGCGTCGCTCCCAGAACTTGCCTAAGAAAATACACTTTACGCGTTTTGCTATAAAAGGGAAACTTTTGGGGAAAAATCACAAGCAAAAAACAAATCTTTTGATTTCACCCTCCATGTGATTTAAAGATTTAATTTAGAGAATCTAAAGATGTAACACAAATGTATTATTTCTTGGCCTCACATTACTGAAGAGATTTTGTAAGCTTTTTTATTATTATACTTTTTTGGTTATTTTCGTTACCTAATATCTTTCTGGTAAGTGTATAATAAACTTCCTGGTCATACAGTCAGCATTTTTAAAACACAACACACTTGTGAATTATTTATAATGACACAATCCAGTGTCCAGATGAGGACGGGTTTCTTTACAGTTCCTGGTTCCTCTCAAGGCTCATAACCTCAGCAGAGATTTCTCCTCACCACCACAGTCGCCTCTCACTTGCTCATTAGGGACATTGACATTGAAAATAAAGATGAAAAAAGAGACTGAGTTATAACAAATGTAAACAGAACCACAAAGTTTTATTTTGTTTGTTTATAATTTTATTTACAAAAAAGATTGTTAAATGCTTAATAAATACATGTAAAAAAAAAATACGTTAATTTTTTTTTCTTTTTTTGCAAAACTTCAAAAATATGCTGGTTTTTTTACATTTTATTCCCAGAAAAACAAACATAACATCATACAAAACCTGCCAATTTGTCATTATATTCACCATAAAAATAAATAAACAAACAAATGTACAGTAAAAAAATAAGAATGAATAATCATTATTAATTTTATTTTATTTTTTGTAAAAACTCAATTCAGGTTGAAATGGTTGTTGCTGAGTTTTGTTCATTGCTGGAGAGTGCAAATAAACTAAACAAACACACAAACAAACAAACAAAAAGTAAGAAAATACGTGAAGCAATGATTGAATGAATAAATAAATTACTCTGATGAATGTGTTAACGTGTATTCGTAATCGATTAAACCCACGTGAAATCAGAGGAGAATGGATTTGGAGAAATGGCGTTTTTTCTAGAAGGAAATAAATGATATTTTGTTGGATTTGTTTCTGAGTGAATTGTGTAAACAGTAATCAGTGCTAACGTTTGGAGCGAGTCGAACGTTTTAGCCAATATCAGGGGGCGATACAGAGGCAAGTAGCTGAAGGCATGAGAAGAAGAACGAGACGTTTTCCCAACGCTTTGTTGGAGGCAGAAAGACGAAAAAAACACACCAGAAAGAAAAACAGAAGCTTAGTCTAGACATGCGAGTGAACGGAGGGAAGAAATGAAATGAGAGGTTTACTGAGGCAGGAAAGAGGATGATCACTTTAGATTTGTGTGTGTGTGTGTGTGTGTGTGTGTGTGTGTGTGTGTGTGTGTGTTGACCGTAATTACACACATTCCTCAGTGGGGCAGGATGGCAGGGTGTGGCTCTTCCTGTGTAAATATAAAACAGGTAAAAAGAAGAACGTGCACACACACACACACACACACACACACACACACACACAATTATGTGGCAATGCGCTTAGCTGAGGCCACCTTTGAGAAGTTTACAAAAGCTTTTCACACATTAATCATGCATGCAGTTTATTTCGAAAAAAATAAGTGGAGAATATAAAAACATAGACTGATTTATTAATATTATTATTATTATTATTATTATTATTATTATTATTATTAATTTGTATTTTATTTAATTTTGATTATAATTGATCCTTTTATTAATTAATTTCTTTTTTTTTTATAATTTCAAAAGTTTGCATTAATTATTGCAGAAAGTATTATAAAATAATAATTAAATTCCATATAATAGTAATTATATATAATTAAATATAATAAATTATATTGTATTAAACAATTCCAATGTTTGCCCTTGAATTTCTATAAAAAACTTACAAATATTTATTTTCTAAAATTGAGTCAACAAACTAAAAACATTTATTTAATTTTTTACCTTTTCTGAAAATGATGTTCCACAGAGAACATTGACCTCAAATAACCTTTTGTACATTTAATTTAAAAAGAAATAAATAATTTTAAAGGTAAAATCTGAAGTAAAAGCAGGAGGTTTTCTGGCATGTGATGAGGAACTGGAGTATAAATTCTCCTCAGTAATAAGAGGTGTAATTCGATCAGATACGTCTCCTCGGCACTGAAGACGTTGTGATGTTGGTGTGTAATGAGACAGAAAGTCACCTCTGGCAATTTAAATGTCACATTAATAAGAAATCCCTCGAGGGCATAATGAACGGGACGATGTGTAGCGCGTCAATCAATAGGCCAGTTAAGCGCACGTCAAACCGGCGTCAATAAACATATGCGTGAATTGATTCTGTCCAGTTATTATCATATAAAGCAGTTGGGTAAGTATGCAGATAATTGCTGATGGGATATAAAGTACCCATGATGCACTGGGAGGAAGTGTGGGAAGGGTGGGGGGGGGACACTTGCTTCTATGCAAAGTGCTTAGATAGAAATCAATATACCAGGCAGTTTGTCTCTGTGTGTGTGTGTGTGTGTGTGTGTGTGTGTGTGTGTGTGTGTGTGTGTGTGTGTTTGTGTATATGTGTATGTGTGTGTGTTACTGAGCGAAAAGGGAAATAAACAGAACTGTTAACTGAGATACAAACTTACATTAAACACCACCTACATTCAGTGTTAATTACAGCACACAAACACTGAACTTTTCAACATCTTAAAATATTTTACACTACACAACTTTCCACTATGTTATTTTATACTACACAACTTTACAATGCACTACTGTATACTATACAACTGCAATACAGTATACAACTTTACAGTACAGTGCATGACACTACACTACAGTACACTACTTTTTAACGGACTGTTTTACACTGCACAATTTTACATTTCTTGACACTACAATATTTTAAAGTACACTACTTTATAACAAACAACTTTACACTACACCACTTTACAATACACAACTTTACACTACAATACTTTATACTAAACTACTTTATAATATTTTACATTGCATTCTTCACACTACACAAGTTTACAGCACAATACTGTAATATGTATTTGTTACCTAATTGCTGTTAATTGTCATGCTGCCACTCTTGGGCCCTTGAGCAAGGCCCTTAACCCTCTGTGCTCCAGGGGCACTGTATCATGGCTGACACTGCACTCTAAACCCAGCTTCTAAAACAAGCTGTGATATGTGAAGAAATGAATTTCACTGTGCTTTAATGTATATGTGACCAATAAATGCTCTTATATTCCATTCTATAAATAAAAATGAATTAATAGAATTCTAATATTATTTCTTTTTTCCCCTTAGAACTTAAATATGCCATTTCATAACTGTCAGGGGGAGAGTTTTAACTCTATTTTTTTTAATTAGCTGCTTTATTTATAATGCAATCTTGGACAGAAAAGAAAGCTGAAGCAGGTTTTTGATGGTGAACGACTTTAAAGCTAATTTATTGCCACATTTTTCTTAGCTGCATGATCTGTGGTACCAAAGTCTAATATTTGAAGTGCACACATATTTTCTGACATGCTAATCCCTGTATTAGCATAATGTTACCACTGTATATACATACACACACACACACACACACACACACACACACACACACACACACACACACACACACACACACACACACACACAGATCAGTGTAGTGTAGTGGCAGTAAGTTGACTGTAAGTCCTGTCACACTCAGCTGCTCTCCTCCATCCTCCTGTTTTAAGCAATCGTATGTGTATCATAACAGATTAGGAGCTGGATTAGCCCTAAGCTAACCTTTATCCTCTCTCGGCCCTACCTGAAACTTACAAGCCGATCGGACCGGCCTGATCCCGAACGACACTTGGCCCCTCATTACCCGGATTAAGGGGGAACTCTTTTGAGTAATTATTTTCACATCGGATAAACATTAAGCTTTGCACGGATTTATCCGAGCTCTCGCCCAACACCGCGGAGAAAGACGTAGATCCGAGTGGGCTTATCGCGGCGTTACGGGGCGCTAGCGGCCTAATCGGAAGTCACCGACAAACAGCGAGAGAAAGACAAGGAAAACACGGATAATTAAGGGGATAACAGAGAATCCAAACAAATTAACGCTGAATTTATTTCCGCTTTGGATAAAATTCAACTGCGGAGAAAATTACGCCTGGTATTTTATTCTGTTTTTCAATCGTTTCCTCGTCATCTTCAAAGCCTTAGCTAGCCGTTTAAAATAGATTCATAAAAATCTTGTGAACTTCCTTGAAGGATCTGTAAAAAAAAAAAAGGGCAAATGTCACTGGCTGTGGAAAGCCCCGGCTCTGATTTCATACATTATTTCAATCATTCACAATTACAGAGTGAGATCACATCAATTGGACGCCAGATAACCTTTTAAGGAGAGAATTCCCACAGTGGTGTGACCTTTAACCTCAACGTTGCCAGCAATCTTCACTTGCACTGTCACACACACACACACACACACACACACACACACACACACACACATACACCAACCATGTTCTCATGTTTGAAAAACAACTTTATTTTGTTAAATTCACACATAAATTACACAAGTGCCTTTAACAGTGTGCATATGCAAATGAGACACACCCCTGACCTACATTCCACCCCCCTGCCTGGTTTACAGTCATGGGTTGCATTTGCATACAGGATTGTGATTGGCTCTTATATTTTATGATGCAACAACATACAATATAGCGCTTTGAATTCAAACTAAAAACAAGAGCTAACATCCTGAGAACACTGTGACTAAGCAACAGAGAAACGTGGATGAATATCAGATATCTTGAGGAATATAATGCAGTACTTTGCATATCACTGGGTTGTGGCAGTAAATTGACCATAAATTCTGTCACTTTCTGTCTTCTATTCTCCTGTTTCACTTTAATAGCATAGCAGCACAAAAGGGTAGCCTTTAGTCACAGTTGCTTGGTTATATTATAAACAACCAGAATCACCTCATAATCTAATTTCCTAATCTCAATGTCACTTCTAAATTTAAATATCAGATCACAATCTTAATCCCATCTCACAATTTCATCTAATAATCTCACCTCATAAACTCATTCTTACCTCATAATCTCAATCATACTTCACAATTTCTATCTCACCTTCACCTTAAAACCTCAATTATAACTCACAATCTCACTTTGAAATCTTATTCTCACCTCACAAATTCAATCTCCCTTTATAATCTCAATCTCAAGGTTACTATGTGATCTCACTCTCAGCTCAAAACATTAATATAATCTCACACTCTAATCTCATAATTTAATCTCACCTAATAATCTCAATCTCACCACACATCTCCATCTCAACTCATAATCTTAATCTCACCACACATCTCCATCTCAACTCATAATCTCAATCTCATCACACATCTCCATCTCAATTTATAACCTCAATCTCACCACACATCTCCATCTCAACTCATAAACTCAATCTCACCACACATCTCCATCTCAATTTATAATCTCAATCTCACCACACATCTCCATCTCAACTCATAAACTCAATCTCACCACACATCTCCATCTCAACTCATAATCTCAATCTCATCACACATCTCCATCTCAATTTATAAACTCAATCTCACCACACATCTCCATCTCAACTCATAATCTCAATCTCATCACACATCTCCATCTCAATTTATAACCTCAATCTCACCACACATCTCCATCTCAACTCATAAACTCAATCTCACCACACATCTCCATCTCAATTTATAATCTCAATCTCACCACACATCTCCATCTCAACTCATAAACTCAATCTCACCACACATCTCCATCTCAACTCATAATCTCAATCTCATCACACATCTCCATCTCAATTTATAAACTCAATCTCACCACACATCTCCATCTCAACTCATAAACTCAATCTCATCACACATCTCCATCTCAACTCATAAACTCAATCTCACCACACATCTCCATCTCAACTCATAATCTCAATCTCACCACACATCTCCATCTCAACTCATAAACTCAATCTCATCACACATCTCCATCTCAACTCATAAACTCAATCTCACCACACATCTCCATCTCAACTCATAAACTCAATCTCACCACACATCTCCATCTCAACTCATAAACTCAATCTCACCACACATCTCCATCTCAACTCATAAACTCAATCTCACCACACATCTCCATCTCAACTCATAAACTCAATCTCACCACACATCTCCATCTCAACTCATAAACTCAATCTCATCACACATCTCCATCTCAACTCATAAACTCAATCTCACCACACATCTCCATCTCAACTCATA
>NC_139587.1:784356-789356 GCF_946808225.1 Silurus aristotelis | reverse complement strand
TCCAATTGTCAGCATTTCTACCTATCTTTTTCGCTCCCCCCCCATTGTATGACCTGGCTGATTGATTTTCAGACAGACAGACAGACAGACAGACAGACAGACAGATAGGCAGGTCAATTTTCAGATAGACAGACAGACAGGTAAGTTTTCAGACAGACAGACAGACAGACAGACAGACAGACAGACAGACAGACAGACAGACAGATAGGCAGGTCAATTTTCAGATAGACAGACAGACAGGTAAGTTTTTAGACAGACAGACAGACAGACAGACAGACAGACAGACAGACAGACAGACAGACAGACAGACAGACAGACACCAGACGCCCTTATCCAGAGCGACGTACAAAAGTGCTTTGAGTCTCAGACAGATACGTAAAAAACAGATACATTTCAGACAGACAGGTACGTACAATTTCAGATTGACAGCTAAATTTTTAGACAGACAGACAGACAGACAGACAGACAGACAGACAGACAGACAGACAAACAGACAGACAGACAGGTACATTTTCAGACAGGCAGACAGGTCAATTTACAGATTTCAGACAAACAGACAAACTGAATTTTGTTTTTTTAAGATGGATATTTCTTCTAAGACAAACTTTTCTTGAGCATCAATAAGAGAAAAGTCCTGTTTAAACTCTCAAATATGAGCAAAAACAAGTGTGTGTGTGTGTGTGTGTGTGTGTGTGTGTGTGTGTGTGTGTGTGTGTGTGTGTGTGTATGTGCGCGCGCGCGCGCGTGCGTGCACTATAACACTAACAGTGAAGTTTGGACCCTACATGATGAAGCTTTCTATTTATATTAAAATGAGTGACTCGTCCTGAGGGAGACATCGAGAGGAATCAAACGGCAAACACCCAGTGTGTGTGTGTGTGTGTGTGTGTGTGTGTGTGTGTGTGTGTGTGTGTGTGTTTGTGTGTGTGTGTGTGTGTGTGTGTGTGTGTGTGTGTGTGTGTGTGTGTGTGTGTGTGTGTGTGTGTGTGAGTGATAAAAAGATCACCCAGGAGAAGAACAGCAACAGCCAAAAGGCAACTCTTCATCCAAAGTGGCCCTCTGGAGCCGAGCTGTAGATATAAAACACACACAGGGACATAAAGTCATAAACACACACACACATAAACACACACACACATAACACACACACACACACACACACACACACACACACACACACACACACACACACATTTAAATCTAAAAGAAAAAAGCCAAGCATTCTGATATTATAACAGTATGCTGTGAAATGGTTTATTCCTCTGATGCTGCAGCAGCGAGTCTTTGGTAGTTTTTATCTGTTTATTGTTACACTAATGATAATAACTAAGATGTTTAGACTCAGGTTGTTATTATTCTGTAAATGGAATTTTAAATAAATGTGAATTTATTTTTATCCAAACTTTATTTTCGTTCACGTCTAAAACTTGATGTTTCTGTGACGTGTTTTAGTTTTCTTAGCACTTTTAGCTTTTAGCTAACACTCGGCCCTGTCGCGCGGCTGATGGACAGCTTGAACTATATCTCATTACGCTCTAATCCCTCTCTGAAAAGTCATTCGTGTTCGCATCGATACCAAACAGCAGAGTGGGGAAAAAAAACTCCACTCCTCTGCACCCTATCACTCCTTCTCTCTCTTTCTTTCTTTTTTTCCTCTTCCACTCAACTTTCTGATCTGACCACGACGTGGCCCGAGCCCGCCTGGTTAATTAAACTTAAGGGTGAGGCGTTATTTGTGGGAAAAAATCCAATTATTTCTCCTTTCTGCAGAGTGAAAAAGGAGGTAGGGAGCGAGAGAGCGAGAGAGGAGAGACGACCACTTCGGCCTCTTCAGAAAGGCTGATTAGATGGACGAGTGCAGTGGCTGGATGAACCGCAGGAAAACGCCCCACACACACTAAAGCTGTGTTGTCACTAAATAACGGCGGAGCGTTATTAATCGTAGCGTACCAGTCTTTTATTTTCTCTTTTTTCTTTGCATTCTCATTCTGAGAAAAAACATCCGATTTACGATAATAGGATTTGCCATCTTTCTAAACGGACCAGCTGTTAGCAATTTTAGCATTTTTCTATAAAGGTTGTGTTTGTTTTAATTAGCTATACAATCCCTGTTAGCTGTTAGCATTCTTCTGATCTGCCAATGGATTAGCTTTTATTCAGCCATGATAGCTTATAGCGAATAAAAAATATTTCTCGTCATTTCAGCAAATTATTTGAATTTTTTTAACCAGCTTTGCAAAAGCCGTAGCTTGGTGAGGAAACGGCGAGCGCCAATCGATAGCAACAATAAAAACAGAAAATTGAAGAATTAGGAATTCCATCTGTTTCGTATCAAATGCCACGACATTTGTTTATTTATTTATTCACCTGTCACATGTCATAGCAGCGGATCACACTGATATGTGTGTGTGTGTGTGTGTGTGTGTGTGTGTGTGTGTGTGTGTGTGTGTGTGTGTGTGTCTATGTTTGAGAAACGTAATTTCTCTTTGATGTCTCCGTAGGGAGCGCTCGCACTGCTAATCTGGCGCTCGGTGTATGAACTTTAACCCCGGCAGGGTCACTTTCCAGCAGCAGGCCTAATCCCGGATAGTCAATAGATGCAGGGCGCGAGGGCATGGCTGGAAATGAACACACACACACACACAGACACACACACACACACACACACACTTGAGATGAGCTCATTTCAATACACGGTGAGTGCTATTGATGTGTAAAAGAACACACACACACACACACACACACACACACACACACATGTATGAGAGGATCCACTTTCAATGCAGGGGAGGGGAAGACTTTGTGTGGTGGTATTGATAGCCACAGACATACACACAAACACAAACACAAACACAAACACACACACACACACACACACACACACACAGATAGATAGATAGATAGATAGATAGATAGATAGATAGATAGATAGATAGATAGATAGATAGATAGATAGATAGATAGATAGATAGATAGATAGATAGATAGATAGATAGATAGATAGATAGAATGAATGAGATTTCGGTGCTACACACAAACAGCTGCTCTAATAATATGGGTGTCTGAGAAACCTCTCCGAGTCTTAAATGAGAGAGAGAGAGAGAGAGAGAGAGAGAGAGAGAGAGAGAGAGAGAGAGAGAGAGAGAGAGAGAGAGGGAAAGTGTGTGAATGAGGTTTCCTCTTGAGGGAGTAGAAGAGGTCAGTCTACTCTAATAGGAAAAAGTGATTAAGGTCAGAATAGGCATATTATCACAGCTCTGTGTGTGTGTGTGTGTGTGTGTGTGTGTGTGTGTGTGTGTGTGTGTGTGTGTGTGTGTGTGTGTGTGTGTGTGTGTGTGTGTGTGTGTGTTTGTGTGTCAGGTCAGGGTTAAACACATGGCTGGTGTGTTTAAGGCCTGAAGGTTACATGTATAGTACTGATGTGTGTGTGTGTGTGTGTGTGTGTGTGTGTGTGTGTGTGTGTGTGTGTGTGTGTGTGTGTGTGTGTGTGTGTTTTAAAGGTAAAGGTTACATTTTATGTTTCTTTTTTTTTTTCTTGTTTTTGACAGGTTGTGTTTTTTTCTCCTTGTGTCACATGATTGATGATTTTTGCGGCTGCGTTTACAATTGAAAAGCTGCGGGTGATTATTGTGTGTGTGTTAGTGTGTGTATGTGTGCGTGCGTGTTTGTGTGTGTATGTGTGTGTTGTGTATGAGAACGGTGATCGCTCTGGTAATGCAGAACAGCCAGTGAGACTGCAATCAGAAAATCACTGCCAGATTTCTGTCTCAGTGAAATAAAAAACATCAAATTTTGAACAAATAATTGAGAGAAGTGAATTATTTACATTTTCTCTAAAAACTGAACATTTTCAACCTAATTTTATTTGTTTTTATTTATTATACAAGCAGTTTACGGAGTTATATTCAAAATTAACTACTAATAATTACATAATCGCAGTTTTACTCAGATGTTTGCAGCATTTCTCAAATCTTCCTTAGCCACGCCCACAAACAGGTAAACAGTGTTGCTCTACTGAACAACTCATCTAATGATCGTTCCCTACTGAAGCAAACAACTTTAAAATTTTTCTCTTTGTTACGCTTCGTTTCTGATTAAAGCTCCTCAGGTGATGTAATTGTGGAGCTCCTGCTCCTGAGTTTATCTCACCATGCTCTAATCACAGAGCTAAAACTCATCATAGAGAAACATCCAGAAAGCTCCAAAACAAATCTCCAACCATAACTCAGGAGATAATAAGATCTGATCAGGTGCAGGTCTGATGGACAGACAGACAGACAGACAGACAGACAGACAGACAGACAGACAGACAGACAGACAGACAGACAGACAGACAGACAGACAAATTGATAAATAGATAACTTTGACCTTTGGGTTCTTCAGAAATTTCACTTACAGCTCAAGAGCCAAGTGTTTATTAACCAGTGAATGGTGTGTGTGTGTGTGTGTGTGTGTGTGTGTGTGTGTGTGTGTGTGTGTGTGTGTGTGGATACATTATGAGAAAAATAAATTAGGATGGGCTCCTGGGTCGTCTCTGTCCAATCAGATGACCAAAGATTAGTCTCCATAATTATAGTAAAGGGTGATGGGGTTGATATGAGAGCAGGTCGGAGGTCGCGGCCGTGATAAGTGATTCTCTGCTGGAGTGAAATGCAGAGCCTCGTCTCCATTCCACACACTGATTGCTGCCTGTCACATTCCCGTCAGCTCATGTAAATTGCGTCTGGCAAGAGATGAAGGGGGAAGCGTTTGTGTGTGTGTGTGTGTGTGTGTGTGTGTGTGTGTGTGTGTGTGTGTGTGTGTGTGTGTGTGTGTGTGTGTGTGTGTGTGTGTGTTTGTGGTTACAGAAAAATAAGTGTGTGTGTGGGGGGGGGGGGAGTTGGGGGGTTACTTTATGTCCAGCCCAAGCAACTATTGCGTTCCCGACGTTCCCGTTTTGCCGGATACGATGTGTCCGTAAATGGTTTCTGGTGGCAATCTGACGAAGGACATTTTGGTTT
>NC_139587.1:776856-779356 GCF_946808225.1 Silurus aristotelis | reverse complement strand
ACTAACTCCACCCCTAACCACATCACTAACCACATCACTAACTCCACCCCTAACTCCACCCCTAACCACATCACTAACCACATCACTAACTCCACCCCTAACCACATCACCAACTCCACCCCTAACCACATCACTAACTGCACCCCTAACCACATCACTAACCACATCACTAACTCCACCCCTAACCACATCACTAACCACATCACTAACTCCACCCCTAATCACATCACTAACTGCACCCCTAACTCCACCCCTAACCACACCCCTAACTGCACCCCTAACCACATCACTAACCACATCACTAACTGCACCCCTAACTCCACCCCTAACCACATTACTAACTCCACCCCTAACCACATCACTAACTCCACCCCTAACTCCACCCCTAACCACATCACTAACTCCACCCCTAACCACATCACTAACTCCACCCCAACCAACATCTCCAGTTGTAACTTTTTCCTGCAGTGTTCATCTGAGTTTGTTCTCATCATCTGATTCTTTATCTGTAATGAATTCAGAGTATTTTATCTAAAAACAACAGCAGCTTCAGATGTGTTTAAAAAGAAATCACGCCGTGAGGATCATCTCCTTCAATCCACACGCAGCAGATCTCCATTTCAGTGTCTCGGCCGCTCTCTCCCTCGAGGTTCTCCTCGGCTTTCTTCAGCTTGCTCTTTGTAATGAATCCTGACAGCCTTCTCGTGTGTGTGTGTGTGTGTGTGTGTGTGTGTGTGTGTGTGTGTGTGTGTGTTTTTAGCCTTTTATCAGAAACAAGCCTCCAGGCCTGTGGTGCTCTACATGTCCTTCTTCTCTGTCTCCTTGATATTTATTTATTTTTTTATTCTCCTGTCTTGTTCCCAGTGTGTCCTGGTGCTTCTGCTGACAGATTGACGTTCCAAAGGGTGTGTGTGTGTGTGTGTGTGTGTGTGTGTGTGTGTGTGTGTGTGTGTGTGTGTGTGTGTGTGTGTGACTAATAGCTGTTTTGATGTGACAGCGGCAGCCGTCTGGGGAAATTGAAGCTGTCGATATCTTTTGTGTCTCTCTCGATGGGGTGTTATTGTGGACAGGTCCTTCGGGGACAGACAGTATGTGGTCAGCAACAACTTTCTCCTTCTTGCTTTCTGTCTTTTATTGCGGCTATTGATCGTGACGAGGCCGAGCCGCGCCGCTAATTTCCTTCTTAACATAAATTTGTCAGAAGCGAGAAGAAAAAAGGCCGTCCATCACGCCAGTAACAATGAAACTTCAACACTGAGATCACCTCCTCCTCTCTCTCTCCCTCTCTCTCTCTCCCTCCCTCTGTGTGTCTCTATCTCTCCATCCCTTCATCCCTACATCCCTCTAATTGTCTCTCCATCACATTTCCTGCTTTTCTCTCTGTTTTTCTTGCTGTCTCCAAATCTCTAATTCATTTCTATATTTTCTTTTGTATACAGATGTTGCGTATCTTTGCATTGCACAAACACAATAAACACAAACAACAAACAAATTTTCAGGATCTTCAGGATTTCTCTCATATCGCAGGTTCTCCAGTGTTTTAGGTTCTGCAATATCCCAAGTTCTCAAATATTTCAGGTTCTTCAATGTCCCTGGATCTCTCATGTGTTTATACGTGTCACGTGTACTTTACAGTACAGTAAAATTCTTTCTTCACATTTACAAGTGAAGATGGAAAACTGGGGTCAGACATGATACAGTGCAGAGCATTAAGGGCCTTGGTCAAGGGCCCCAAGAGTGGCAGCTTGGTGATACAGTGACTTGAACCCAAGACCTTCCGATCAGTAACCCAGAGCCTTAACCACTGAACTACCACCTCCCCAAGATTGGTGTCCCAGGCATCAGGTTCTCCCATTTTTCAGGGGTTTTTTTTATGTTTGATGGTCTCCCGTGTTCCTGGATCTCCACTCTTTCAAGTTCCATCATGTTCCAGGTACTTTTATTTGTCAGGATCTCCTGTTTTATAAGCTCTTTGGTGTTTCAGGTTCTACACTTCCAGACTGTGCACGCTCCAGGTTCTGTGTCTGCTTTATATCAATGCTGAAGTGATAGAAATGATACTCTGGTTACATTTTCTGAAAAGAGCTCAGTAGGTGTGGAATCTGGAGTGGGTTTGGGTTCTGATGGTCTAAGAGCTCAATATTTGACCTTCTCATCTGTTTATAATGTGGATGATTCTGATTAGACTTTAAAAATCAGCACTTGTGTTTGTGAGTCTCAGGACCAGCAGACCAAAGGACTGGTTTTAGAGCTCAGGGGTTTCAGCCATTCATTTTCATCCTTTATTGTACAGAAATAATCTCTCTCTCTCTCTCTCTCTCTCTCTCTCTCTCTCTCTCTCTCATCTCTCCTCTCTCCTCTCTCTCTCTCTCTTTCTCTCTCCACACACACACATCACTCTCTCTCTCTCTCTCTCTCTCTCTCTCTCTCTCTCTCTCTCTCACACACACACATCTCTCTCTCTCTCTCTCTCTCTCTCTCTCTCTCTCTCTCTCTCTCT
>NC_139587.1:754356-769356 GCF_946808225.1 Silurus aristotelis | reverse complement strand
GCATAAATATTGTGAGAGGCACACAGAGCGTAGAAATTACGTTAATCTGTCTGGTCACTGTTCTGCCACCAGGTGTGCCGCCGATATCGTTCCTGCCATTTGCTTTAACTTACGAACATCTGGATCTAATGAGGGTTTGGGAAAGTGCAGGCCGAGAGGGAGGGAGAATAAACGGGCACAAAACGACCGGAAAATTAGTTTTCACTCCACAGTTATATCGTGTGTTTATACACACACACACACACACACACACACACACACACACACACACACACACACACACATACACACACACACATACACACACACACACACACACACACACACACACACACACACACACACACACACACACACATCATGTTATTTGTCTGTTATTGTATTTTTTTTTCTAAACATAATTTAATGCACGGATGATTTGGAGGAATAATTGTACGGATGGAAGTTCTGGAACTTTTATTTATGTGCAAAGAACCACAGAGTTTCATGCACACACACACACACATACACACACACACACACACACACACACACACACACACACACACAGAAATATAAACGTTCCCAAATGACGGCCAAGTAAATGCATGGGATGAGTAATGGGAAAGATCTAGCAAGGAAAAAAAAAGCCTGGATCCTCCCTCGGTTTCAGGGAGTCGTTCTACACACACACACACACACACACACACACACACACACACACACACACACACACACACGCATGCTTGTGTAACCCGACGAATGGAGCAGTAGTACTCAGTGTTGACAGGCTCAGATACGGATAAACACATGCCGAGAACCAGAGAGAGAGAAAGAGATGACAGCTGAAACTGTGACACTCAAAATCTGTAATTTTGCTACACACACACACACACACACACACACACACACACACACACACACACACACACAAAATAAAGCTAGACATACTTGGTTGTCAGCCCGCCTCTCTGCCACCACCAGCCTCATGCCAAAGCAATTTGTCTCTTTTATTGCTTTTGGAAGACGATCTATTTTAATTAAGCACATACACACAAACAACATGGATAATCCCTCGTTCCCACCATGACAAGCGAACTTCTTCAGATCTGGGGTTTTTTCTCAGCGTCACGCCAGGCATGTTACATTAATTAAAACCAATCTGAGGCCTGAAGCCAATTACAGTCTAGCTGAAGACGGCCGGAGGAACCGAGTTAAGGTTTTCTTCAAGAGCTGAGAATAAAAAAAAGTACCAAAAGACAGGGTTTTATTTATATATGAGGTGGGATGAAAAAGTTTTGAGACCGTTTACAATGAAGTACTTTATTTACTTCCACACGATCACCTTCAAAATAGTCCCCTTGCACAGTAATACAGCTCCCAGGGTTCCTCTGGAACGTGTCCTGGACGTCTTCTTTTCGAAGCGCATCGAGCATCTTCTGTGATTCACAGCAGATCTCCACAACGGTGTCTTTCAGCTTCATCTTTGGGAAGAGGATAAAAGAGCCAAATCTGGTAATTAGGGTGTGTATGGAAGTGCGATCGTGTGATTGTTCCTCATGCACGAGTTGCAGAACAGTTTAGACATTTTCGCAATTTAAGTCAAAGGTCTTCCTGATCTCCTATCATCTTCCAGTGATGTTCGTCTGCTCTTGAAGTACACGTGGATAAAACGTGGGTAGTGGAGTGTGGTGGGGCAGGTGATGGGAAGTGGAGTTTGGTGGGGCAGATGATAGGGAGTGGAGTTTGGTGGGGCAGGTGATAGGGAGTTGAGTGTGGTGGGGCAGGTGATGGGGAGTGGAGTGTGGTGGGGCAGGTGATAGGGAGTGGAGTTTGGTGGGGCAGGTGATAGAGAGTGGAGTTTGGTGGGGCAGGTGATGGGGAGTGAAGTGTGGTGGGGCAGGTGATGGGAAGTGGAGTGTGTTGGGGCAGGTGATGGGGAGTGGAGTGTGGTGTGGCAGGTGATAGGGAGTGAAGTTTGGTGGGGCAGGTGATAGAGAGTGGAGTTTGGTGGGGCAGGTGATGGGGAGTGAAGTGTGGTGGGGCAGGTGATGGGAAGTGGAGTGTGTTGGGGCAGGTGATGGGGAGTGGAGTGTGGTGGGGCAGGTGATGGGAAGTGGAGTGTGTTGGGGCAGGTAATGGGGAGTGGAGTGTGGTGGGGCAAGTGATGGGAAATGGGGTGTGGTGGGGCAGATGATGGGGAGTGGAGTTTAGTGGGGCAGGTGATAGGGAGTGGAGTTTATTGGGGCAGGTAATAGGGAGTGGAGTGTGGTGGGGCAGGTGATGGGGAGTGGAATGTGGTGGGGCAGGTGATAGGGAGTGGAGTGTGGTGGGACAGGTGATGGGGAGTGGAGTGTGGTGGGGCAGGTGATGGGAAGTGGAGTGTGGTGGGGCAGGTGATAAGGAGTGGAGTTTGGTGGGGCAGATGATAGGGAGTGGAGTGTGGTGGGGCAAGTGATGGGGAGTGAAGTGTGGTGGGGCAGGTGATGGGGAGTGGAGTTTGGTGGGGCAGGTGATAGGGAGTTGAGGGTGGTGGGGCAGGTGATAGGGAGTGGAGTGTGGTGGGACAGGTGATGGGGAGTGGAGTGTGGTGGGGCAGGTGATGGGAAGTGGAGTGTGGTGGGGCAGGTGATAAGGAGTGGAGTTTGGTGGGGCAGATGATAGGGAGTGGAGTGTGGTGGGGCAAGTGATGGGGAGTGAAGTGTGGTGGGGCAGGTGATGGGGAGTGGAGTTTGGTGGGGCAGGTGATAGGGAGTTGAGTGTGGTGGGGCAGGTGATGGGAAGTGGAGTGTGGTGGGGCAGGTGATAGGGAGTGGAGTTTGGTGGGGCTGGTGATAGGGAGTGGAGTGTGGTGGGGCAGGTGATGGGGAGTGGAGTGTCGTGGGGCAGGTGATGGGAAGTAGAGTGTGGTGGGGCAGATGATGGGGAGTGTAGTTTGGTGGGGCAGGTGATGGGGAGTGTAGTTTGGTGGGGCAGGTGATGGAAAGTGGAGTGTGGTGGGGCAGGTGATGGGGAGTGGAGTTTGGTGTGGCAGGTGATGGGAAGTGGAGTGTGGTGGGGCAGGTGATGGGGAGTGGAGTTTGGTGGAGCAGGTGATGGGAAGTGGAGTGTGGTGGGGCAGGTGATAGGGAGTGGAGTGTGGTGGGGCAGGTGATGGGGAGTGGAGTGTGGTGGGGCAGGTGATGGGGAGTGGAATGCGGAGGGGCAGGTGATGGGGAGTGGAGTGTGGTGGGGCAGGTGATGGGGAGTGGAGTGTGGTGGGGCAGGTGATAGGGAGTGGAGTTTGTTCGTGCAGGTGATGTGGAGTGGATTGTCATGGGGCAGGTGATAGGGAGTGGAGTGTGGTGGGGCAGATGATGGGGAGTTGAGTGTGGTGGGGCAGGTGATGGGGAGTTGAGTGTGGTGGGGCAGGTGATGGGGAGTGGAATGTGGTGGGGCAGGTGATGGGGAGTTGAGTGTGGTGGGGCAGGTGATGGGGAGTGGAGTGTGGTGGGGCAGGTGATGGGGAGTTGAGTGTGGTGGGGCAGGTGATTGGGAGTGGAATGTGGTGGGGCAGGTGATGGGGAGTTGAGTGTGGTGGGGCAGGTGATGGGGAGTGGAGTGTGGTGGGGCAGGTGATAGGGAGTGGAGTTTGTTCATGCAGGTGATGGGGAGTGAATTGTCGTGGGGCAGGTGATAAGGAGTGGAGTTTGGTGGGACAGGTGATGGGGAGTGGAGTGTGGTGGGGCAGGTGATGGGAAGTGGAGTTTGGTGGGGCAGGTGATAAGGAGTGGAGTTTGGTGGGGCAGGTGATAGGGAGTGGAGTGTGGTGGGGCAGGTGATGGGGAGTGAAGTGTGGTTGGGCAGGTGATGGGGAGTGGAGTTTGGTGGGGCAGGTGATGGGGAGTGGAGTTTGGTGGGGCAGGTGATAGGGAGTTGAGTGTGGTGGGGCAGGTGATGGGAAGTGGAGTGTGGTGGGGCAGGTGATAGGGAGTGGAGTTTGGTGGGGCAGGTGACAGTGAGTGGAGTGTGGTTGGGCAGGTGATGGGGAGTGGAGTGTCGTGGGGCAGGTGATGGGAAGTAGAGTGTGGTGGGGCAGATGATGGGAAGTGGAGTGTGGTGGGGCAGGTGATAGGGAGTGGTGTGTCGTGGGGCAGGTGATGGGGAGTGGAGTGTGGTGGGGCAGGTGATAGGGAGTGGAGTGTGGTTGGGCAGGTGATGGGGAGTGGAGTGTCGTGGGGCAGGTGATGGGAAGTAGAGTGTGGTGGGGCAGATGATGGGGAGTGGAGTTTGGTGGGGCAGGTGATGGGGAGTGGAGTTTGGTGTGGCAGGTGATGGGAAGTGGAGTGTGGTGGGGCAGGTGATGGGGAGTGGAGTTTGGTGGAGCAGGTGATGGGAAGTGGAGTGTGGTGGGGCAGGTGATAGGGAGTGGTGTGTCGTGGGGCAGGTGATGGGAAGTGGAGTGTGGTGGGGCAGGTGATAGGGAGTGGAGTGTGGTGGGGCAGGTGATGGGGAGTGGAGTGTGGTGGGGCAGGTGATGGGGAGTGGAGTGTGGTGGGGCAGGGGATGGGGAGTTGAGTGTGGTGGGGCAGGTGATGGGGAGTGGAGTGTGGTGGGGCAGGTGATAGGGAGTGGAGTTTGTTCATGCAGGTGATGGGGAGTGGATTGTCGTGGGGCAGGTGATAGGGAGTGGAGTGTGGTGGGGCAGGTGATGGGGAGTGGAGTGTCGTGGGGCAGGTGATAGGGAGTGGAATGCGGTGGGGCAGGTGATGGGGAGTGGAATGTGGTGGGGTAGGTGATGGGGAGTTGAGTGTGGTGGGGCAGGTGATGGGGAGTGGAATGTGGTGGGGCAGGTGATGGGGAGTTGAGTGTGGTGGGGCAGGTGATGGGGAGTGGAATGTGGTGGGGCAGGTGATGGGGAGTTGAGTGTGGTGGGGCAGGTGATGGGGAGTGGAATGTGGTGGGGCAGGTGATGGGGAGTTGAGTGTGGTGGGGCAGGTGATGGGGAGTTGAGTGTGGTGGGGCAGGTGATGGGAGTGGAGTGTGGTGGGGATTTTAGACTTCAAGCTGCACAAAGACTCCTGTATTTAACACCATGCTGGGCAGACAGATCTCATACCCTACTGCGAAAAGCGAACGTTTTTAAATACGACGTGAAACTGTTTTCAAACAGACTGTGCAACACAGAATCAAGGGACTTTTCTCCCCTTCTACAGATCTGTTCTAACAGCCTGGACACTAGTTTTCACATTTTCAATTCTGGACACTGGAGGAAGAATGAACCTCTTTTTAACAATCCTTTAAACCAAACACAGATACTGGAACACAAGGGGATAAATCATCATAGCAAAAGTGGGATGCACAAAGATTGCAGACCTGAGGAACAGTGCCAGCTGGAGAAGCCCAGAAGAGATGTGCAGTTTGACAGGCATCAAGTCCAAAAGGTTCTTTAAGCCCATGATAGAGAGCATCCTCTCAGCACTATCCTCCCACTACGCCTTCAAAAGCAGCTTTGAGGAACATGGAGAATCTGAACAAGATGCAGGAAACCACAGCAACTTTCCTCAAATGCAGGTTTCAGCTGCGGTGAAGGCGAAGCCAGAGGAAGGATCTCTTCTGAGCTTCAGGACCCTTCAACTGGAGGACTTTGAGAACACCTCGAATAAGGCACTGTACATCAGCTGCATAAAGGTGTCACACAACAGCACGCTCAAGAACTGCAAATAACCAAAGTGGTCAGAAGTGTTTGGGCCAGACTCGTCTCCCAGAGGCTGCTGGAGATCCCTGTCCAAACCTCCGATAGAGAAACGCACTGCGGGTCTCCAATGGAGGATTGTTCACTGGGTGGTTCACCAGGAAAAGAAAACCTTATCTATTTCACACTACACACAATCTGGATGGTTTTGTTCATACCTGAGCACTGAATGATGTCGTGTGCACACTGAAACAGGATCATCAACTGCTGTTAAATGTGTGATGTTTTAATGTGTGTCCTCGTTTAATACATGTGTTAGTTTTCAATGTTTGATTATGCAGTTCTTATGTTTTTAATCACACACTGGTATTTATTCAGAAATTTTACTTTCTCCTTTTACCTATTTATCCATTTAAATATTTATTTAATTGCCTATCTCTCTGTTTATTTGAATATTTATTTACCTCCCTTTACTACTGAGCAACGCTATTATTGTTCAGGTACCAAGGAGGAATTTTAACAAAGTTAATAAAGGTGTGTGAAAAATCTAAAATCTCTCTCTCTCTCTCTCTCTCTCTCTCTCTCTCTCTCTCTCTCTCTCTCTCTCTCTCTCTCTCTCTCTCTCTCTCTCTCTCTCTCTCTCTCTCTTGCTGCTCCTGTTTTTTTCCCCATGTCGTAATTATCATGTTCTCAGTGCAGAAACCCTCTGCCGTTATCTGGTCCCGGTGAGATGCTGGACTTTGGAGATTCTCCAAGAACCACTTCAGTGAGGATTTCAGGGCACTTCGTCACTCCAGAACGAGTCTGTGTTCTTCAAAAGAGCCTCTTTTCCTTTTGAAGTGAACTTGTGGGATCGTTGCGGGTCGTCGCTCGCCTCCTGCTGAACTGCAGCCTAATTGATGAAGTGTGTAAGGAAAGAGTTGAGGATTGCAAATGAGGCGTCAGTCAGAGAGACGAGAGAGACATAAGAGAGAGAGAAAGAGAGAGAGAGAGAGAGAGAGAGAGAGAGAGAGAGAGAGAGAGAGAGAGAGAGAGAGAGAGAGAGAGAGAGAGAGAAAGAGAGAGAGAGAGAATCAGAGACAAGAGAGAGATGAGAGATAGAGAGAGAGAAAGAAAAAGAGAGAGAGAGAGAGAGAGAGAGAGAGAGAGAGAGAGAGAGAGAGAGAGAGAGAGAGAGAGAGAGAGAGAGAGAGAGAGAGAGAGAGAGAAAGTAAAAGAGTGAGAGAGTGAGAGATGAGAGGGAGTCAAAGAAATAGAGAAAAAGAGTGAGAGATGAGAAAGAGTCAGAGACATAATAGAGAGAGAGATAATAGAGACACAAGAGAGACAAGATAAAGAGATAAGAAGATTATGAAGATGTGTTTTTGAAACCCCTGTGAGCAGACTCTGGTACCTTAGCATGCTAATGTCATCATTTAGCGAAGCATCACCAGCGTAAATATTATTAACTACCAGGAAACAAACGCAAACGTCATTAATGTCACAATGGTGATTCTCAGAAGAAGAAAAATCAGTGTCGACGTCTCACGTTTCTCTCTGACATTCACTCTGTTTTATTACCAAAGAAAAAGAAACATGTTCATCTGTCAAGATTCAACTGCAACGTATCAATCTGTCTCTCTCACACGCTCTCTATCACTCTATTACTCTCTCTCTCTCTCTCTCTCTCTCTCTCTCTCTCTCTGATATAGAGAGAATTCTGTATATATATCACTCTCTCTATCACTCTTTCTTACAGAATCTATCACACTCTCTCTCTCTCTCTCTCTCTCTCTCTCTCTCTCTCTCTCTCTCTCTCGCTCTCTGATTGACAGATGAAAATTGATAACGTTAAGTATTTCATATGTTTTAGCTCCTGACATTTGCTTGCCTTCTCTCTGTGTCAATATTGTTGCAGAGCTCGTCCTCTTTATGAGAGATCGTCACACACCGAGCGCCGATTTGGAGCGACACACACCTTCTTTTTTTTATTTTTTTCAGGTGAACACATGAATATTGTCTTTTTGCCTTCCACAATAAAAAGGAAAGTCAGAGAAGTATATGTTCGGGTCCATCAGTGTTTAATGCTAAAGTTTAACTAAAGTTAATGCTAAAAATTAACAACGTGATATCAAAACACACCTGCTGAGATTTGCTGCACTTTTGTGGCTTTTTTCATCAAAATTGAATTACAGATAAAAAAAAAAGTTAATTGCTTTTACTATTACTAATAATAATAATAATAATAATAATAATAATAATAATAATAATAATAATAATAATAAACTTCCCTTTTTTGTTGTTGTTTTTAAAAATATTTTATATAAATATAATATATAATTTAATAATATAATCATTTTTATGTAAGTGAACACCTGGACAGGTATGTTTCTTTCCCCTTTTATCAATGCCATCGTAATAATAAATAATAAATAAATAATTAATTAGTTATTACATTATTTTCAGAATTTTAATTAATTAAAAATTTAAACAAACTGTTTAAACAAAATCAGACGGGTATTTTTTCTTTTTTTTTGTGGTGTAAAATGTTCAAAAACATTTAAAATATTATAATTTTTTAAACATTAAGAAGTCAAGTTTACTTTTATTGCGCTTTTCACAACAGACATTGTCTCAAAGCAGCTTTACAGAAATCAAGAGTCGAGGTGAATATTGTGCATTTATCCCTGAATAAAAATGTAAATAATATTTTTAGGAATTAATTAAAAAGTCACTGATAAATTAACACTTGGACAGGTATGTTTTTGTTTTTATCAGCAGGGTGTAATGGCAATAATTTTGTGCTTTCCAATAATTTAATGAATTAATAAATCAATAAATCATATATATATATATGTGTGTGTGTGTGTGTGTGTGTGTGTGTGTGTGTGTGTGTGTGTGTGTGTGTGTGTGTGTGTGTGTGTGTTTATATAAAACCCAGCGAGGTGTTTTCTGTTCGTCCTCTGGCGGTGTTTAATGCCAGTGTTATTGTCCTGCACCAGGAGCTCGTGTTGGCTCATAATGGAGGTGTGTGTTAGCAGCAAGCTCATGTTTAGGGATGAGAGCAGCGCTGACTGTAAAATTGAGCCCTGGTGATTGATTCGTGTCGCACGGCGGCCCTTCGACCCTTGGCGGTGGCGTGCGGAGGGGATTTTAGCGACCCGGCCGTATCCACTGCTGTGAGTGTGATTAGGAGATGATGTTGTAATCTGTTGCACATTAGCGCTGGGATTTGATGGAGTTTTTCCTGCTAGCTGAGAGGAGAATAACTCAGCGCTGTGTTTAAACCGCTCGACCTGGCGGGTGACGCCATGCCCGAGCACAGCGCTCGCTTTATTGAGCTACACGATTTTCATTAAGGGGTTTGTAATTATGAAAAACTGGAACCCCCCTGTCCGCCGTCCCCGCCGTTTTCCTCCGTGATGGACAGGGATTAGCGTCTCGCGCGCATGCTGAATACCTGATTCACACGCGCTGTTAGCATGACGCTTCTCTTCCACGTTATTATGGGAATTTAGGGATTATGGGATATTCTTCAACCTCACGATTGTACGGCTAGCGGGCACACGTCTCCCCTGCCACGGATTTAAACATCTGACTTCCTAAAAATTTAATAATTCCGAGATGCTAATCCGTGTTTATTGCACCAGAACCAAATTTTAGATCGAAGCAGTGTTTACAGCAGAAAAATGGTGTTCAGGAAACTCCAGTTCGTTTGTAAAATGTGCGTACGTGCGTACGTGTGAAAGTCCAAATAAGGACTAGAACCTTTAATTGAGCGTCATGGAATCGTTGAATTCAAAAGGTACTCTAAAGATTTTCTTCATTACAGTCATGATGACACTCTATGAGAGGAAGGAGTTACTGCATCACCATGGTAACTGATACACTGCAGTCGATCAGCTGCATTACTGGAATATTCACAACACCTTCATTTTTACATCTGGCTGAACGTAAATCCACACCATGAAGATGTTTCTATTTTTTTACTGACCCTTCATCATGCAGGAGACTAAATGTAATGTAATGTAAGCTGTAAATGTTTCAGTGTGGATCAGACGGACCTGTGAATCAATTGAACTGATTAATTAAAGGATAGAATCATTTTACATAATTTGGTTGATCGAAGAAGAGGCTACAGGCACTCTGATTGGCTAAGACAAAGA
Source organism: Silurus aristotelis (assembly GCF_946808225.1). Taxonomy (NCBI): domain Eukaryota; kingdom Metazoa; phylum Chordata; class Actinopteri; order Siluriformes; family Siluridae; genus Silurus; species Silurus aristotelis. The sequence goes on along the minus strand of NC_139587.1, from coordinate 759,558 downwards.
CATACCTATGACATCTTCTAGAAGTTATTATCATTAGGCCATGTAATGCAACATAGATTATTTATTATGACCTCATGTCTACTATAAAGAGACGATTTCAGCCAGATGGACCGGCGTCTAGACGTCATGATGTCATCAAAGCCTCTAGTTCCACTGTACTGTGTGTTTCCAAGATAAAAGGTGACTGTGTGTGTGTGTGTGTGTGTGTGTGTGTGTGTGTGTGTGTGTGTGTGTGTGTGTGTGTGTGTGTGTGTGTGTGTGTGTGTGTGTGTTTGTGTGTGTGTGTGTGTGTGTGTGTGTGTGTGTGTGTGTGTGTGTGTGTGTGTGTGTGTGTGTGTGGGTGTGTGTGTGTGTGTGTGTGTGTGTGTGTGTGTTAATGTTCCAGGTCACGCAGTGTGATTTTGATGGAGTTTGATTTAAAGCGTAGCTTTGAGAGACATGTATCTGAACTGAGTCTTGTGTAATTTGAGTCATGTGTCTGATATAAGCTTCATGTCTGATCCGTGTCATTTGTCCGATCCAAGCCGTGTATCTGATTTGAGTCAAGTGTCTGGTCTAAGCCATGTCTCTGATCCGAGTCGTGTGTCTGATCTGAGCTGTCTGTCTGATCTGAGCCGTGTGTCTGTTCTACTGTCCACCATTCTCTTTGTTTCTGCCCTCTTTTGGGCGTGAGTGTGTTTGTTGAGTAAATGTTTGGTCCTGAGCTCCTGAGCAGCTTCTTCTCTCAACAGCAAGCCTAAAAAAACACTTCCTCTATCTGTCTCTGTCTTTTTATCTGTCTGTCTGTCCCTCTGTCTGTCTCTCTGTCTTTCATTCTGTCTGTCTGATAAACCTCCTGTTATTTCTTCTCATGTTAGCATTAACTGCAAACTCCTTCAGACCACAACAAAGGTCACTGCATCTCCTAATTACTGTTTTTGTTCTGTTCATTTATCATCTCCAAGCACTTTGATCTGCCTACACACACACACACACACACACACACACACACACACACACACACACACACACACACACACACTTTGTCACTCTGATGTTGAGTTTATTCTTCTCAAAGTTCCTTTAAAAGATCCTTTTGTACTTTACCTGAGTTTATAATCTCAGATAGATTCATTCATCTTCACTAAGCACATGATCCGGGTCGGAGTGGCGGGATTCCGGAGTCTATCCCAGGAACACAGAGCGTACAGCGGGAAAACACCCCACTCACAATGTGGACTTTTATTTATTTTAGTTTATTTTATTTAGCTTTGTTCAGTTGACAACTTTATTTATTGCTTTTATTCAAATATTTTGTAACAGCTTCAGTTTTAATGAAAATGCATTACATTGCATTTTAATGATATATAAAATATATATATATATAATTTAACTTCTAGTAAATTGATTTACATAAATAGGTCATTTCTTTTGCTATTTTCCATTTCATTTGATTTCATCCTGCAATTTTTTCCTTGTTGTAACTTATGATGATTTTTAATTATCTTATATTGTAGATACATTAACAAAAAACAGACCCAGTGATAACTTGTTTATGAATAATGGTTCTCACAGACAGACACCAGGACCAAAAATCTCCAAATTATACCTACTAATTATGTAGTTTTGCTAATCAAATCTGTTTAAAAGTGTAAAGATATGTGCAAACCTTTTTACCACACACATAACTCATTAACATTCTAAAAACAGGAAATTATGAGGACATTTACTTTCTATTTTAGTACTTTAATTGTATTACTCTATATTAATTATTATTAATTAATCTATATTTTATCATTTGTAAGAACATGTGTTTTGTTCGAGAATAATTCCAAAATTGACACAAGTTTAACACCTGCACTGTAGAATCTCACACAAAGTCTGTAAACCTTTATTTTATTTTATTCAAAACTTAATCTAGAATTCATTCATAACAATGTACCTCCAGTCTTTAAGTGCCTTCTATCACCTGGAACACTTGCTGTAGCTTGAGTTGTACCTCACAGATGCTCAAATTAATCACTGAAATTCAGTTCAATTTTTCAGTATCTACTTTGTTCTTATTTCATTAGACCACACTGTTAGCAGAGAAAAATTAAAAACTCATTCAAGAAAATTCTGGTACTTTTTTATTATTAAACATTAAGTTCATTAATTACACTGTCAGCAGATTCAACAATAGAATTGATCATTTAGAATTTTCAGGAATTTTTATTTCAGCTTTTTGCTTTTTTCTATGTATTTTTTCATGTATAATATAAATTGAGTTTGTTTCACACATGAATCAGGTCACTGTGAAGAACGTCATGATAAAACATGACACTAGGTCACACTCACTGCTCAGAGGAACATGCTCAGGCTAATTGCTAATGTTCAAGCCGCTAAATTCAGCTCAGAAGTCCAAATCAATATTGTCATCAGTTTTCAATAGAGCGTCTCTGTTTTAGGTGCTATTAAAGATTCATGCTCGGCCCTGAGACGGAGCTGTCTGCTGGTCAGTAATCTGGGCTTTCAGGGAGCTGAGATGCTATCTCAGGTAATCCATGGATTAAGCACGCACCCAACTAATGGCACCCAGTGAGCAGAGACGCTTTTTAGCCAAAATCCCAAAGCCCAAGTGCTCAATAGGCCATGAGCTTTCAGCATCAGGGAGGTCCGGAGGCTTCTCCACTTTCAGCTCGTACCATTTGGATGCCTTTTGTTTGTACCTCACTACAAAAAGCTACAAAACGAGTCTTGGCTTGTTTTTAATCATCTGTGTTGTGACAGAAAGAGACTCAATTTTCATTTCCAGGTGAAGTTTCTACAACCTGCAGCTGCTCTGCACTTCGTTTTCCTCTGTCCAGATGGGTATTGATTATTCATTGTGTCCAATAGCAAGCCACATCTCTATAAGTTTCCTCATCAGTTTCCAGTTTTACATTTTTGCATGTATCTAATAAAAAACTTCCTGAAATTGAGTCCAAATGTTTGTTTATTAAAAAAATTTAATATGTGAATCATTAACATTTTTAAGTTACTGTTAGAATAAAAAATGAACAAAACTGAAATTATAGTCATGATATCATTGTCTTTTATATGGAGTTATTTTTTATATAAATCTTATGTAAATATTATGTGTATTTTAGTATATATCCAAAAATGATCATTTTAATAGTATTTGTTCTACATTTCCTCGATGTTCATACCAGTAAATTTAGCTTATTGCTGTTATTATTAGTCGTTTTCATGTTTTAAACTTGTATTTAACCTTATATAAAAATATTTGATAAACAATAAATAAAGCCTTTCATCTTAGTTTTTTATTAATATCCTAAAAAAACTGATTTAAAACCACACTCTTTGCACATGTGGAGCACATAAAGCTTCTTTGGATGCTCTTCAGATGGAACCAAGGAAGAACATTTAGCTACCGATCATTGTGTTTCATCATCCTTGCAGATCTCAGCCAATCAGAGCTCTTGGCTCGGTACTTGTGCAGGTTGTTCACGGTTTTATGAAATAATCAGAGCGAGTGTCCGGTGCAAACGACCTTATCAAGGTAACATGATCTTGCGGACTTGTTTATATAAAGAGCACATGATTTGTGACCTGATGTAACCAGGTGAAGTATGAAAAGAAAAAGTTCTATACGAAGGGCTAATTTGTAATTTATTGTGGCGTCTGGTGGCGAGACTGTGAGACTGCGCTTTAATTAGTATTTATTTGCGCTGCAATCAGTCACTGCTGCAGTGCGGCGAAGAAGCGAAGTGCAGTGAAGTGAAGAGAAGAGAAAAAATATATATTCTCCTTAAATAAACTCGTTGCACTTGACTTGAGCGAAGCCTGTTTGTGTTGGAAAGGTGAAGCGACAGATCCTCGATCTCTCACTCCCTGAAAGAGAAAAAAGACAGAAAGTGATGAATAATGTCACCTGTACCGCTGTTCGAGTCGCGTCACGTGTTAACGCGTGTTTAAATTCACTTTCTGAATGCAAAACATTTCGGAATTGGATTTGAAAGTCAGATTGTTTAGAATCACATGGACATCTTAATTCCAGACAAAAACCCAAGCAAGTCCCTCATTTACTTTCCCTCGTGTCCGTCAGAAGAAACATCACAGGCCTTTTTTTCTACCTCACGTGAACACTTCCTGCTCATTTTCTAATCGAGGAGGATTACAACAAGGGCCTTGTGTGGAAAAGGGAGGCTTACATTAAGGGTCTCTGAGCGAGCAGTAAAGCCAGAATAAAAGCACTTTCGGAAAGCAGAGAGCACTAAAAAGCCCTGCATTAGTGTTAGCGTTAGCGTTAGTGATAGTGCTGCAAGACGGGGCGTGATGTCGGGAAACGCGGCGGATCAGCGAATCACATCGTACGATGCGGAAACCGGACTTTGCTGCAAAAAGACGTCGATATTGCAAACAAGTGAAACACGGAGCCGTGACGGTTAACGAGACTGAGATTTGGTGTCATGGTTCGTGTGTAAATCTGATGTTGGGGCAAATAGGCGGGAATAATGATTGCTCGTTCTCATAAAACTCACCCTTTACAAAATTCTTATCCAAATATTGCATGTAATCTCTTTTCAGAGAAAAAAATGCTAATTTGGACACACCCAACCCCTCCCCCACCATGTCAACGCTTATTAGCATAATATCACTACCATTAGCTAGTGTGTTTGCTAACCGCTAACTAATGTACTAGCTAACAATACTTATTCAGAGGCTTTTTAAAATGTAGTTATTATTTTTATTAAACATACAAAATCATGGCAAGATCTAAGAAGAGGTTTCCATGACAACCAGGTTTACATTGAATTGGTGATGAAACATTCAGGAACACCGTTTATTTATGATTAGTTTCCTGCGTTATCATCACTGCACTTCATTAAAAGAGCTTTAATGTGAAAAACAATTGGGGGGAAAAAAAAGCAATGAAGTGTTTTGAAATAAAAATGTGAAGTTGTGATTTCTTCACCGTGTGGAAAAGGTTCGCCAACAGAACATCACGGCGTCTGAGTTACTGTCAGCGGTTTGTCCAAGTGAAGGAGACGATTCTGCTGCGTGTGAAGGAAAAATGCAAGAATGGTGTAGACCACAAGAGTGGCACATCTCTGGCAGAAGATCGGTGGAAAAGAGAGAGAGAGAGAGAGAGAGAGAGAGAGAGAGAGAGAGAGAGAGAGAGAGAGAGAGAGAGAGAGAGAGAGAAACAGAAACAGGGAAAAAGGGATAGATAGATAGATA
>NC_139587.1:744356-746856 GCF_946808225.1 Silurus aristotelis | reverse complement strand
TGTGTGTGTGTGTGTGTGTGTGTGTGTGTGTGTGTGTGTGTGTGTATGTCATTGAGCGCTGTGATAAATCCGTTTCATAACGCACTCATCTCAAAGCAAATGGTGTGTTTGTAATATGCAACGCTTCTCCTGCGCATCCGAACTGCGTGACAAGAGGATTCTTGTCCTATATATTGAAGTGGATTAGTGTGGGTTAGACTGGGGTATATGCACTAAATCTACACACTCACACACACACACACACACACACACACACACACACACACACTTTTTATAATATACAGTATATATATATATATATAAAATATGTGTAGATTAAGGTTGAGTGACTCCGGCATGCCGCTTTAATCCACAGCTCCAGGTTTCATTTTGTTCCGAGTCGAGGGTGAAAAACCTGCAAAATAAAAATTTCATGCAAAATTTAATATAAAGTATTATTTTTATTTTCCTGTGTGTGTGTCTGTGTGGTTGGGGGGGGGGTTGATTCTGGTTTCATTTTGGGGATAATATTCATGTTATGCCCATGTCTCTGCTCTCTCTCTCTCTCTCTCTCTCTCTATATATATATATATATATATATAAATAATGATTTTACCAAAAATGTCATTGTTAGAAATTTATTATTTTATTTTTCACTATTATTTTTATTAATTATATTTGAACTAATATTATTACTATTTTATTTTATTTATTTTTTATTTATTGGATAATAATAAAAACCAAATAAAAATAATAATGTATTTATTATTTAAGCTTGGAAATTCTCCCAAAAATTTTTTTTTTTAAATCATGTTTTAATCATAGTTTTGTTTCACGAGTCATGTGACAGCTTTGTATCTAATAATCATAAAATATCCTATAATACCCTGTAATGGACTTGACTTGTCATTAAACTTCATTAAGTGTATGTGTGTGTGTGTGTGTGTGTGTGTGTGTGTGTGTGTGTGTGTGTGTGTGTGTGTGTGTGTGTGTGTGTGTGTGTGTAAGACTCACTAGTGACTCACTTTTGTGTAACTAATTACTATTTATTTCGACACAAAGCACCGTATGTGGAATTCTCAGTCTCGCAATCAAATGTATTTGTTTATTTGTTGATTTATTGAATAAATCTGCAGTAACTTTATTATGTCTCGAAACTTAAATAACGTACAACACTATCTTCGTGTACTGAAGATTTTATCGCACGCTTTTAGATTTTTATTCAGAAATAAATTAAACGATTGTGATTAAATTCAAATATTATAAACTGTATTGGCAAAATCTTGTAAAATCTTGTGAAAGCATAATTATGGTATGTGATTTCTGAACCTCTACATTTAATCCCCATCGGCTATAACCCCCACTCTTCTGGTAAGATGTTCTGCTAGATTGTGGAGATTTCTGCTCATTCAGACCCAGATTAAAGTCAGGTACTGATGGAGGTGAGTGCAGTCAGTGTTCACATCTAACCCAAAGGTGTTCCATGGAAAGCAGATCTTCATGAAGATGCTTTGTGCACAGGGACATTGTCCTGCTGGAACAGGTCTGGGTCTCCTACTTCAATTTCATGCTCCTGCATCCAAAGACGTCCTACACAATTATCTGTCTCCAACAGTTTGGGGAAGAATCACATGTGAGAGGACATACTTTTGGACATATAATGTATTTAACTTTAGTGTTAAATATGAACCATGAGATGAATATTTATAATTAACCAGCTGTACTAATCATCTATACTTACTGTAAATTTTCTACATTAATGATTTAAAATAATTAATTTTAAGATGAAATATATAACAGTTCATTTTTACAGGAGATACGAATATAACAAAACATTTATAAGATTTATATTCAGCACACAGTAAACTCTTCTTGCTATTGAATTTATATTTTAATACGTCTATTTTATTATAATTGTAGATATTATATTACATTATTAGGTATCATTATTTCAGTATTATCACTTGTTAATAATATCTATATAATATTCAGAACATTATGAATAATTAGCTGTATATTACATAATTCAGATGTAGATAATGAATAATAATAAATTAATTTAAAGTGAATAAAATGAAGCTACAGGTCGGCTGTTTGTGGTGTGTGTGTGTGTGTGTGTGTGTGTGTGTGTGTGTGTGTGTGTGTGTGTGTGGTGTGTAGCGTGGTCATGTGATTTCCCTGTGAATATGTAGTGAATAAATGAGCGTAAGTGTGTGACGGCGGGTCTGTAAGCAGCGTGTGGATAATCGAGTCGAACCCCTGAAGGTCTCTAATCTGGTCTTGTCCTGATTTGTCCTGTTTTCTGCCTTATCACTGCTAATTAGCGCTAATGGAGCGTTAGGCCTTTAGCAAACTAGCGACTGTGCTGATAAGCAGCTTTAGGGCGTAGTGACCATGAGGGCTTTACTTCATGGGTGGCCTTTGGTTAGGTCTGAAGTGTGTGTGTGTGTGTGTGTGTGTGTGTGTGTGTGTGTGTGTGTGTGTGTGTGTGTGTGTGTGTGTGTGTATGTGTGTGTGTGTG
>NC_139587.1:734356-739356 GCF_946808225.1 Silurus aristotelis | reverse complement strand
ACACAATTAATTTATATATATTTCCCCAGTGCTGTGAATGTGTGTGTGTGTGTGTGTGTGTGTGTGTGTGTGTGTGTGTGTGTGTGTGTGTGTGTGTGTGTGTGTGTGTGTGTGTGGTATTGATCTCTGAATGTAATAAATACACAGTGACAGTATTTATGTTTATTAGAGGATTTTATTTAATTTTAGGTTTTGTGGAGCTTCTGGTCAGTGGTCAGTTGTAAAGATCTCAGATGACCACTAGAGCCTGAACTAACACCATCGTTCACATCACACCCAAAACCCCTCCCATCTCACCCTGTTTTATCATTTATTTACTAAAAAAAGAGCACATTTAAAATATTTAGAATCTTAAACGGTCAGTGTTCTGCTTCCATGTGCATTAATTCAATTTTTTATAATTGTTTTATTATATTTTCACAGATTTTTCGGCTTGGGCTTCATAATAGTTGTATTTTTGATATATTTAAATTTTATCAAAAAAGTTATGTTGTATATTTGTGTTTTATATCCTGAGGACAAAGTAGAAAATAAAAAAGAAAAGATGTTCATATGGATCAGGAGAGTCATATTTCTGGCCTGCGTCAAGCAAAGAAATAAGGATATTTCTGAAACTGCTGACCATTGGGTTAAGAAGTGTTCAGTGCTTTGAAGCTTGGAAGGATAGTCATTGGAAAAGCCTTCCGTTTTCCAGGGAGCAAAAAGACTGGACTCTGGAGTAACAGAAAAGGGTCATGTGGTCTGATGAGTCCAGATTTACCCCGTTACAGTGTGATGGGAATATCAGTATATCACATCAACAGAGGAAGATGAAGTGACACACTCGTTATGTCTCGTGGTTACTGTACAAGCCTGTGGGGGCAGTGTTATGATTTGGGGTTGCTGCAGTTGGTCAGGTCTCAGTTCAGCAACATTATGTGGCTAAAACGTTAGAACAGCTGAATTCCAGAACACACTGAATGAGCAGGTTTTCCCATCGATGGATTTTAGTTTCTCTGATGCAATGTATACAGTCTGAATGTTAGTGTTGAATTCGTCTGTGTGTTGTTACGTGGTAAATGTTACAGTGGATCTCCCTCGAATGTATGACTATTTTTACATCATTCCACAGGTTTTAGATTGGACTGAGGTCTGGGATCTGTTTGGACATTACAGAACTTTAATTCTCCTGTTCTGAATTGATGTTGATTTTTTGTTGATGTTGTTGGGTGTCATGTGCAAATGTGAAATTTATTTTCAGCTTTTTAACAGAGGACAGAAGGTTTTGTGCCAAAATATCTTGGTATTTGGAGATGTTCATTTTCCCATCGATCCTGATGAGTGCCTCTGGTCCAGCTGAAGAGAAGCAGCCCCAAAGCATGATGCTTCACCAACCGTGCTACACTGTCACTATAGTGTTCCTTGGATGATGCCCTGTATTTGCTTTGTTCCGAACATCTTCTCTTCTTTTTCTTCTTCTTCATCTTTCAGCTTCACCCATTAGGGGTCTCCAAAGCGGATCATCCGTCTCCATAACCCCCTGTCCACTACATCTGCTTCTTTCACCCCAACTACCTGCATGTCTTTCCTCACCACATCCATAAACCTCCTCCTTGGGCTTCCTCTTTTTCTTCAGCAACAGCTGACTTTGAATTTGTTGAATTCAGTGTTGTTACGTGATGAATGTTTGCTTGAATCTGTCTCAGTGTTGTTACGCGGTGAATGTTACAATGTAATCCTCGCTTTGTCCATGCTAAACTCTTTAGCGGTTGTTGCTAATCTTATCTCGACCCATGAGGTCAACAACAGCATGTTCGACACGTTGTCTTTAACCGCAGTGTCTACAGACATTTTATCTCTTTAGCATGACAGACTGATCCTAAATAAACCAGACACATCCGAGCACTCGGTGCTGCTCAGGAACTTCCACATGGATCACTGACACTTTCCCGCAGTTTCACACCGCTACTCACCTACAGCCCCCTCTCTTCTTCATTCCCACCAAATTCTTCTTCAGAATCTTTCTTTCTTCACTGCAGGTATTGTCACGTGACATGCTTCACAAGTCCATCAATAAAGAAAAACGAAATATCATTTATTAAATACCCAAAACATGTATATTCATCAAATCAGTATTATTTAATTTATTGAAATTATAAAAAATACAAATATATAATACAATTTATGTGATCTGTTACAAATGTATCTTAATTATTGGGTTATAATGCAGTTTAATACTAAATAATGTGTGTGTGTGTGTGTGTGTGTGTGTGTGTGTGTGTGTGTGTGTGTGTGTGTGTGTGTGTGTGTGTGTGCTTGTGTAAAGCATAATAGTTATCTATTCAAGCATGCCCCCTACACACACGCACACACACGCACACACACACACAATAAATAGGAGGACAGATTGGGTGAAACAGACAAATAAATGAGCATGTGGGCTCCAGGCGGTATGTGTGTGTGTGTGTGTGTGTGTGTGTGTGTGTGTGTGCGTGCGTGCGTGCGTGTGTGTGTGTGTGTGTGTGTGTGAAATTTGAAAAGTCCTGAAAAGTCTTCAAGTTAAATTTGTCACCATTCTTCGTTGATTGGCTGAGACCAACAGCACAAATAATCTTATATAAAACACACACACACACACACACACACACACACACACACACACACACACACACACACATACAGTGAAGGAATTTAATCACACTATTAAAATGGATATCATTTAGAGTGTTAGATTTATAAATATAAATAATAACATTATATTATATATTAATATCTGCCATGGTGAATCTGCCCCAGTACAGAGTTCAGAACTTCTTTCGGGAACAAAAGTGAAGCTGCACAGAAGCATGAGATCTGTTTCAGAGATCACGTTCCATAATGTTGTTTAATTTAAATACATATATAATTATTTATTATGTGATATAAATCTGAATAAATATCTTTCATTATAGATATTTTTTTTATTTACCTTTTTGTTATTTTTGTATTTATTTGTGTAGTTCTAAAAATCTAACGAATAAATACAATCATCAAATTAATCAAATGAATTACAGTTCTGTAGCTATAGAATTGCACCATTTTTTTTAAAATAAAACGTTTTTTTATTTGTTTTTTTATTTGCACAGCTTTTGTGAAGTCAAATTCTCTTACTTACAAAAAAAAATTGTTAGAGAATTTGAGCTTTAGTTTGGATTTCAATACAATAAAGAATATTGATCATTTAAAAAAAAAGTCTAAATGCAGAGTAAATATGGATTAGAGTAAGTGCATTTTTGTCTCCACATAATAAGAAATATGCCCTGTGGCCAATGATGTAGAAGTGCGTGCGTGTGTGTGTGTGTGTGTGTGTGTGTGTGTGTGTGTGTGTGTGTGTGTGTGTGTGTGTGTGTGTGTGTCTTCACACTCACATTAGCAGCATGCTAATCCGTGTTACTGGCATATTTGGAAAACAAACCTGCAGGTTGTCAGTCGCAGCACCGCACACACCGGCACTCACCATCATTTCTGTCATTCACTGATAACCATGTCATCGTTCATTCGTCTCTCACAGCTCGGAGAGAGAGAGAGAGAGAGAGAGAGAGAGAGAGAGAGAGAGAGAGAGAGAGAGAGAGAGAGAGAGAGACAGAGCCAGAGAGAGAGAGAGTGTGTGTGTGTGTGTGTGTGTGTGTGTGTGTGTGTGTGTGTGTGTGTGTGTAGCAGGATGATGTGAAACATCTGTAGCTTTATCAAAGCCTGTCTTCACTCTCTGCAGAGGAACACAACGAGACTCCAGACTCTCTGAAGCCTTAGGTGCAAATTTAACCAGAATATATATATATATATATATATCATTCTAATCAGGTGTGTGTGTGTGTGTGTGTGTGTGTGTGTGTGTGTGTGTGTGTGTGTGTGTGTGTGTGTGTGGTAAAAATAATTGTCTGTAGTAAAAGTGCAATTGTAATACAGAATAATAAAATTTGAAATGATTTAATGACTTGAATAATGAATGACTACATTCATATTTAATTATTGGCAGACATGTAATGTTAAAAAGTCACAGGAAATTATACCCAAAACAAAGAAAAAATTAAAACTTTTCTTTAATATATATATATATTAAAGAAATGTTATAACATTTATGTAAAAAAAAAAAACACAAACACTAGAATTGACTAATTTTGTTATTGTTATTTTTTTATTATTATTATTATTATTATTATTATTATTTACAATATTTACTGAAATTTCAAACTAAAATGAGGCTAAAATGTAAATAATGTAATGAATTTTACTTGTTTATTTTTTTTTTAAATAATTTATGCAAAATAAAAACAACATTTAAATAAACATAATCTTATAAAACCTGGCAAATAGTTATAAACAGATTTTATTAGACATGAGTGTGACAATACTTTTCAACACGTGTGTGTGTGTGTGTGTGTGTGTGTGTGTGTGTGTGTGTGTGTGTGTGTGTGTGTGTGTGTGTGTGTGTGTGTGTGTGTGTGTGTGTAAGAGAAAGAACCTGTTTTGTGTTTCCCCTTATCTCGGCCACTCTCTGTGATTAGTGTGTGTTGGTAATGGGGGGAAATTTAGCCTGTGTGTGTGTGTGTGTGTGTGTGTGTGTGTGTGTGTGTGTGTGTGTGTGTGTGTGTGTGTGTGTGTGTTAGAGCACTGGACAGTGTTAGGTGGGGTCAGGGTCTGGAATGTGCTCCTCCTTATCAGTGAGAGACAGAAGGAGTCGGAGACATTACTAAAATCTAAACTGTGCATTAACACTGCGACTCATTTCATCATTTATCACACACTAATACACACTAATACACACTAAAAAAAAAAATACACTAATACACTAATACACACTAATACACACACTTAAACACTGCCACAAGCCGACATTTATCTTCATTTCCTCTCCTGTGCCTTATTTTTTAAATGGTGCTACATTATTATTTTATTCACTCCAACACACAACCCATCCAATATATTTTAAAAACATCTCAGGGAGAAAATTTCAGATAAACAAATAGATGAAAATAAAAAAG
>NC_139587.1:719356-724356 GCF_946808225.1 Silurus aristotelis | reverse complement strand
GGAGTGAATTTTTTTTCAATACTTTTGTTTATTTATTACAGAACAACATGATCGATCGCTCAGTGTATAACAGCTGTAAAGCTTTTGCTAACTAGCTGGTTAACAATGATGTCATGTGACCTTGAGCATCAATTACAGCTAATCAGACAGCAGCATTTCACCCCCATCCATCTATATACATATTGCTAATTTGCTTGATTATTTTAATCAGCTCATGTGACCTTAATTCCAGCCAATGGGGGAGCACCATTGATACCCTAAACGTCCTATAATGGAATAAAACGTGTTATGCTCTCAAACGAAAAGGAAAAAATGTTCTTATACGTCTCACACTGGAGCGCGTGACAACGAGGACCTGAGGCGGGAGGAAGTGATGTCACGGTGTGATGAAGCAGGACCGCACATGGAGATGTTGAGGCGCAGTGTTTATGATGGGACGTGGAGGTCAGTCCTCCCGACACAAACACTCCTCTTACTGCGGATTAGCTCCTGTCAGAGCCTCCATGTCCCTGTCTCTTAAAACACAGCCGTTTTACAGCTGTCTGTGTGTGTGTGTGTGTGTGTGTGTGTGTGTGTGTGTGTGTGTGTGTGTGTGTGTGTGTGTGCGTGATAGCGCTATGCTAGCCTCTGCTTTAGCCCAGTAGCCTTGCCAGGTGTATAGTGGATTAAAGTGCAGGACGAAGAGGTTAAGGCCGTGGGCTCAGTGCCTGGGAAGAGAAGAGTGTTGCCATGCCACGTGTGTGTGTGTGTGTGTTTGTGTGTGTGTGTGTGTGTGTGTGTGTGTGTGTGTGTGTGTGTGTGTGTGTGTCTCCCGGCATGTTTGTGACTGACAGGTAGCGGGATTTAGCGGGCCACTCTATGCATGAGAGCCAACATGGCGGAAGTGAGCGGCGGATTAGTGCGGATTTTCCTGTCAGAAGAAGGTTTGATGGACAAACAGCTCAGGAATAAATTGTCTCAGATTTTTTGTGGGGGTTTTTTCCACACGATGTCCAAAACAATGTCCAAAATCATTAATATTTTATAAACGAACACAGCAAGTCATTGTTCTGATGCTTGTCACCTTGCCTGCTTACTCGCTCACCTCCTCACCTTATTTATTTAACATCCTGACGGGCTAATGGAGATCGCTCGAGCTTGACCTCACACACACACACACACACACACACACACACACACACACACACACACAAACACACACAAACACACAAACACAAGGATGTAAACAGAGATGTAATCAGCGTGTGTGTTGCGTGTCAGGAGGTGTATGCTATGCTAGCAAAGATTTTAAACTGTGCTGTAGATTCTACACGTCTTTTATAAACATATTTGATATACATACAAATGATTAAAATTGATTTATAATGTTTAGTGTTTCTAAATATATTTAAATAGATTTTCAGTAATCAGTACATTCTATAATATTTGTGTTGTATTTCAGTATTATTTATTTAAATTATTTAATTTAATAAAACTGTTTTTTACAAATGTATATAAATATGTATAAATGTAGTGTTTGTTTGTTCATCAATATTTTGGTTTGTTATGTTTTGAAGCCATGTGCAGATAAATTTGTATTCATATTTTTACATTTCCATAAAAAATGTGTGTTAGTTAAACATGCATTATATTTTTTATGTATTTATTGTTTTATCTTTATTAATTTACAACTTTTCAATTTGTAAACAAATATATTTTACCTTTTTTAAAGTTTTAAATGTTTTATATGTACTTTTTCCAGTCCAATTTATAAATAATAAAAAAGCCTTAAAATATATTTTAAATAATATTCAATATTTAAAATATTAAAACAAAATTAAATATAAAATATGAATGTTATAAGTAATAAGTTTATATATTTTGTTGAATAAATAATCTACAATAATCTAATAAGTACAGTCTGTAAATGAATGTGTTTTTTTAATTAATAATATTTAAATGTAGAGTATTTTTTTCAAATTACTTTTGTTAAGAATTTTTATGTTGTTTAGATATTTACTTAGACGTAAGAAATTTAATAAAAGTGCTAACAGTGTAGCTGTGTGTGTGTGTGTGTGTGTGTGTGTGTGTGTGTGTGTGTGTGTGTGTGTGTGTGTGTGTGTGTGTGTTTTTGCTGTTTCCTGTGTTTAGACGTGTGTTACTTGGCTGCAGTACTCACATGGTACGCTGAGAGCCTGATGTTAGCTTTTAGTGTGTGTGTGTGTGTGTGTGTGTGTGTGTGTGTGTGTGTGTGTGTGTGTGTATGTGTGTGTGTGTGTGTGTGTGTGTGTGTGTGTGTGTGTGTGTGTGTGTGTGTGTGTGTGTGTAATTATGTCTCTCTCGCTCTCTCTCTCTCTCTCTCTCTCTCTCTCTCTCTCTCTCTCTCTCTCTGTGTGTGTGTGTGTGTGTGTGTGTGTGTGTGTGTGTGTGTGTGTGTGTGTGTGTGTGTGTGTGTGTGTTTATGATGAGCTCCATTAATTGTGAAGTGCTCTTGGCTGCTAAATCTCCAGCAGTAAATCTCAGACTCTCGTGATAGACAGAGCTTCTGTTTTCTGCTCTGCTTTAACTCTCTCTCACACACACACATGCACGCGCACACACACACACACACACACGCACACACACACACATGCACGCACACACACACACACACACACACACACACACACACACACACACACACACACACACACACACACACAGAAACACACATAAGAGAAGTGTCTGAAATGTTTGCCTTAAAGGTCAAATTAAGCAAATGGTGTGTGTGTGTGTGTGTGTGTGTGTGTGTGTGTGTGTGTGTGTGTGTGTGTGTGTGAGTGTGTGTGTTTATAATAAAAACCCTGCAGCTACATTGAGACGAGTTTTAGACATATTTAAGTTGAAATGTTAAACATTAAAAGCAGATGTTAAACTTTTCGGTTGTGTTTATACGAATAAATGTTTAATGTTCTCCAGTCATTTATAATTAACACATCACACTCTCTCCAGGCCTCTCACACACACCTCCCTTACACACTCGCTCCATCGCTCGCTACCACTTCAGATCTCGTACGACGTTGTTCTTTACATAAAATTAATCTTCATTTGCCAAATATCCATAATATTAAAGAGCCGCTCTTAATCCTCATAAAAAACACCATGGAAATGCCTCTGAGAATCAAATCATTCACTCATGTACTTTATAACGAACCACTTCACCATGACAACCACTGCCTAATTTACGCTAGGCTAAGCTACACTAGCTAGGTGCCTAGATTCGCATGGACTTTTCAAAGTAAACATTCTCGCTCGCCACAACCTCACCGTCTAAAAAGTTGATTATACACTTTTTTTTAACAATTTGACAAATATATATTTTTACATGTTACATTAAATGGTAAATAAATGTTTCTTTAAAAAGCAGGAGGACTTAGGGGACGTTCTAATTTACATATTCATGCAAATTTATATATTAAACATTATGTTTAATAGAAATGTTAATATTTTTGTCTGTTTTGACATGAATCATTTTTAATTATTAATAATTAATAATATTTTTATTAAATTTTCTTAAATTTATTAAAATTTATTAAATTTATTCCCTGTTTATTAATTTTTTTTGTAGGTTTTTAGTTGTCCGTTAAATTAATTATTATAAAACATAACATATAATTAGTAATTATAAAAAAAACTCAGTTATTTCAGAATTCAGCCTCAGACGTTTTAATAAAGTGATGGAATAGGATGCAGGAGAATATTAACGAGTTTCCCATTTGCATAACCATGAATATTTATAAGTGGTTGTGGAGGTTGTGGAGATGTTTGTAGATGTTTGTAACGTGAACGTTAAGGCGTATTTATCTATTTATTTATTATCCTACGCCAGTGTAAAAGCAGACGTTAAGGTGAACTTTATAAAGTTCTGTAGTTACTTTGTTTCTGACTTTTTTTGATCTTTTGCACACGTACGTGTTTTCCACAGCGGATGTCGCGTCATTGTCGCCTCTGTGGGGGAAAAGAGTTTAATTAGAAACACACGGAGGCTGATTTCAGAAACGTGTCTCATAATAGCAATGAGGCAAAAAGGAGGGACTATGGTGGAGGGGCAGGGCGGTGGCAGGTTGGAAATTCTCAGTCTGAATGTGTGTATGTTAAACATATGAATATTCATCAGCAGTTAAACGCTGCTCTGAGAATCACAATGTGCTGCAGCTGTGAGCAGAATAACAACAACAATGAGGACAAAGAGAAACCCTGCTTTGATTTCTCTCCTTTAAATCTTATCACACATCTGACTCGTGTCTAAATTTATCCCATATTGGTGTGTGTCTGATATTTCAATAAATATCTTCTGATAAAAGATATAAAATATTTCCAGGTCCAGCATGAAGTTATGTTTTTTTGTTCATGTTTGATCATGTGAACTTTTCTCAGTGTAACACTGAGAGTGGAGTTCAGACGGAAATACAGACGGTGCGATGCGACTTTCTTACACATACTTCCAACCTATGGCTGAGAGAAGAGGTGACCATCTGTGAGCAACAGTATGGTTTCATGCCGAGGAAGAGCACCACAGATGCGTAATCTGCTTTGAGAATGTTGATGGAGAAGTATAGAGAAGGTCAGAAGGAGTTGCATTGTGTGTTTGTGAATTTAGAGAAAGCGTACGACAGGGTGCCGAGAGGAGTTGTGGTATTGTATAAGGAAGTCTGGTGTTAGTGAAGTATATGAGGGTGGTGCAGGACATGTACGAGGACAGTGTGACAGCAGTGAAGTGTGCAGTAGGAACGACAGATTGATTTAAGGTGGAGGTTGGACTGCATCAAGGATCAGCTCTGAGCCCTTTCCTGTTTGCGGAGAAATCAAGCCTTACATATGTTGCAGATGTAGGATACTTTTCAGAGCTGTGTGTCAGAATAAAATGACTCGAGAATTTAATGTTGACACTGGTTAGCGTTTTGTAAAAACCAACTAAAGAAAGTGGAAAGAGTCAGGGGGGTATGTAGACGAATGATTTGCTGTGGAGACCCCTAATGGGA
>NC_139587.1:706856-711856 GCF_946808225.1 Silurus aristotelis | reverse complement strand
CAACAGCGCCTTTAACAACATGTCCGTCTCTGCAGGATGATTGATTGACAGCAGGCCTGACAGGTGTTTTGCAGGCGTCGGGGCTCCTCAGCCTCGGGGAGTTCTCTTCTACCCGTGCAGCAGAAGGGGCCTGTCGGGGCAGATTCTCGGGTGGGAACTGAGAGGCGTGGGGGGGATTAGACCACAAATCCCCCTGAGCTCCTCACAGGATGGGTGGCAACACCATCCAGAACCTTCCTCCAGTCTGTTCGAAACTTCCACTCAACTTTTATTGTTTTTGTAGTGAATCGATCAGGACTGAACTGAAAACGGTCCGAGTGCCGAGTCCTGACCTGGATGTGTTTTATTCATTATTTCTTTTTTTTTATTTTATTGATTTATTTTAAAGCTGTACCGCTTTAAACAGTACTGTATGTATATTTGAGTTCCTGTTGCCATGCCAACGCTGATTATATTTACGCTAACGTCATGACAGCCAGCGTTTTATTCCTTTTACACCACAGCAACACTGATTCGAAACATACTTTAACACGTAAAAATATTTATCTGTTTGTAGTTACGTGTTACTTCCTTGTTACAGAAATAAAACACTGTAATAATGATTGTATGTTTATCGGTATTTTATTAGGCCCTCTGAACGAGCTGTTGCTATGGAAACGATAACGCATCCGAACGTGTGTGATTGTGTGTGTTAAAAATCTGTATCAGTACTGGTAATCTTAGAACCGTGTGGAGAACCATGTAAAGAACTGTGTGGAGAACCATGTAAAGAACTGTGTGGAGAACCCGCTCAGCAGAACCAGGTAATGCCATTGTAGAACAGGGCGTGGTGGAGATCGCTGGGGTCTAGCGAGTGTCCTGGTGCTTAGCTTGAGGCGAGCTCCGATAGCGCAGACATAAGCCGGGCTTTTCGGCGCTGAGCTCCAGAGGACCCACTAAAGCCGTAATCAGAGAAAAGGATGTGAGCTGGTGTTTATCTTCGATGACACTAACCCCTGGACCACACAAATTAAAACCTCCTTCACAAACACAATACGAGCCCAGAAAACCTTCTCACCGCCTCGCCGCTCTGCACCCCGAGGTCTCCGACAGTGGATTAACACTGATCTCTTAGCCTTTGCACTTTGCTCTCGCTAATAATAATAACAACCGAGTTCTTACACATGCAGCGGGATGCTTTTCCTTTCCTTCTTTTTTCTTTATTGGTGAATTGGGATCAGGATTAGCTTTCCAGTGCGATGCGCTTTGTTAGCCATTTGAATATATAGGAAAGGCTTCATGGGATCTTTGGTGTTTGTTTGCTAATAATTTAATTATAAATGAGATGATTGATTAAGACATACAGAAGTGTACATTTATTTTAAAATCATCATAATAAAAACAAAGTGTGTCCAATTGTGCACAAAAGCTAAATCTTCAAAAGTTTACATGAATTCAATAATTAACATATATATATATATATATTTTAATATTATTATTATTTTTTTATTTTTTTTATAGACGGGATTCTGGAGGCCGTACAGGTTCTCATGACGGGGATCAGATGCAATTATGAGTGTTTGCTGAGCCCATGTGCGCCCCGTCTGCTGCTCTCTGCCACCGGCCAGGCGAGATGAACAGAAAGAGAAGAAAGGAGGCGACTGAGAAAGAGCCAGCATAACTCTGTTTGTTTTCAGAGCTTTATCCCGTCTCCCTGTGCGGGGGACGAACAATAACAAAAGCCCCTGTGCTAATTAAAGAAGCTAACGTTTGATTTGGGAATGGGAGGGGGGCAGGCATATGGGGGGAATGGTTGACTTGAAAAGACTTGTTTATAAAAGAAATATAAATTAAAAAAAAGAAAATACTGAGGAACCGTTTTAAGAAAATATGCATAACATAAGAGGAGCGAAACCTAGCGCGTGTATTGCTAGCATGCTAGCTTTCATATAGGGATTTAAAATGGCGACCTTTACATTTGCAAAGTTGTACTTTTTACAGCAGGAGCCTCATTTACTTGGTTTCCTCGTTCACCTCACAAATATTTTCTTTCAAGTCCTTTTTACCTGCACACACACACACACACACACACACACACACACACACACACACACACACATATATATATATATATATATATATATATATATATATATATATATATATATATATATATATATATATATATATATATATATATATATATACGTGTGCTAATCTCTCACCCCGGCCTTGTTAGACTTTATTATATTTTGACTCTTCATTGCGGGACACGTCTGACATTTTGCCCTGGTGTGTGTTCTGCGGCTGAAACGATAATATTAAGCAAATGCTGGTGTTTGTTCTGAGGGATTTAAACTTGCGACAGGACCAGAGAGGAGAGTAGAAGACCTCATCATCAGCTCAGAGAGGAACACTGCATATTTACAGAGCAAGAAAACCCTTCACTAGTCCGGTTAACACACACACACACACACACACACACACACACACACACACACACACTTTATTCATCAGCAAGAGACATATCTGTTATAATCGATAATAAATTTACTTTTAATAAATAAACTTTAGCATGATATTAATAAATATTACAGTAGAAACAAGTAGCTAGCATATACTCACTACGCTATGCGTCCGTATGCTAATACGTCTTAGCTTCCTAACCTATTTAAGTTATTTAAGGTTCGAACTAAAGTCCAATTTTTGTTTAGATTCTGTTGATGATGTAGTGATTTTGGATTAATAAATAAAAAAGTTTTTTTATTAAATGTAATAATTGTGTGCAGATCGTGTGATAAATGGCTTATGTGGTTCAGTTTTTCAAAATATAAGAGTATTTAGTTTAAATATAAAAAATCTAAATAAAAACACGTAAATATTTAAATATGATATATAACTCATTTAAACAACATAAAATGTCAAACATTAATAATTGTGACTGGTGAGACTGATAACTGAAAAGAGAGAGAGAGAGAGAGAGAGAGAGAGAGAGAGAGAGAGAGAGAGAGAGAGAGAGAGAGAGAGAGAGAGATGGAAGACAACACAAATCTATAATAATAATAATAATAATAAATAAATAAATAATAAAGAAAATATATAAATAAATAAATAAATCCCTCATTGCTTTGTGATTATTATTAATTATTAGTTAATATTATATTTAACATAATTTCAAAATTTTCCAATCTTTAATTATGACTGTATCTATTTCATATATTTTATTATAATTATCCATTTATTATTTTTGCAGGCTTTTTATTTTATTTTTTTTGTATTTATTAATTTATTAATTTATTAATTTATTTATTTATTTATTTATTCCCCCAGACAGTCGAGTACGTGTTTTAAACTTGGAAGGAAAGAGAGCAAGATGGTATAGAAGGTCTGATGGAAGTCTTAGGAACACGGTGTGGTGTAAGACTTCTGTCATTGAGCAGCGCAGCTCGAGACCCTGAGGCCAGGCTTAGGCTTGCGTAAGGTAGCGCTCATTGTCTGCGAATCTTCTCCTCCGTCTGTCTGTTGTCTGCGCTGGAGGCGGACAAAAGGACGTGTCTCGTCTGGGTTAACATCTAAATTTTTTTACATTTTTGTAGTATCATTTGGGTATAAACCAAGAAGTCCTTGTATGTGTGTGTGTGTGTGTGTGTGTGTGTGTGTGTGTGTGTTTGCATGGGGTTAGCGACTAGCACTTAGCGCTAAGTTTTTCAGAGTTCGTCATGGCGCCGAAGTCAGTGAGAAACCCAGACAGAGTGTGTTAATGAAGTAACTACATAATTGACATGCAAATACAAACCTGCAGCGAGTCTTTAATCACGTGACAGCGTGGCGTTTTAGCGGGTGTTGTTAGCTATTTCAACACGTTGCGCAAGTGAAAAAGCCCACGCTTTACGGCCCACTTAGAACACGGCAAGCTGCTTTAAACCGCTCAAAGTAAACCCCCGTGCTGTTTCGCACGGTCAGACGACAGATTAAGTTTTAAACCCTGTAAAGAGGTGTTGCTAATCCGGCATTTTAGATGATGATGCTGCATTTCATCCTGTCCTGATCCACATCAGCAGCATGTGAGGAACAAGGGGGTTTCCCTTCTCACTTATTTATTTATTTATTTATTTTCTGGCTGTAACAGTGGTGTCAGGTTGAGTCCCAGGCCAGGGAAGTCTCTGACAATAAGCTAGTATTAGTGCTAAAGATACGGATTTACAGCTCAAACACAGCGGGGTGGTCTTTATTCTCATTTTACAGACGCGCTCGGCCATGGAGGCTCAGGGCTTTTGGCTCCATCAGAACTCCTCGACCTCTTTCTTTTGAATCTCGGCACTCGAACACTTGTTTCTCTCATTAACGTCGTCACCGAAAAGCTTCGGCGCATCCAGACGATTTCAGATCGCTTAAAGGGGTTTTGCCGATTCTTGTTCGAGCTTTGAAGGCGGGATATTTATTTTGCAGGCTGCGCAAACACGCCATGAAAGAGAGCAGTGTGGAGGAACGCTCATCAAAGCTGGAGGAGAAGCCGTGACTAATGCCGAGAGGAGACTGGGAAATTTTTAATTGCGAGCTAAGCCTCGACTCTTACACAAGCGCCACGTGGCCGGGCGCAAAACCGACGGAGCGTGATCTCGTTTCCTAACAACAACGGTTTTGTTAGAGTCGCATTAATAAGATCTGGAAATTCAGAAAAACATCACGTACAACATCAAGCACAAATAGAATTAATTAACAATTTCAGTCATTAATAGTAAATGCAACTATAAAAAAGCTAAATCCATAACAATCTGCAGAAATCAGAAAAAGTTAAAAACAATAATGATTTTTAATAAATTACTCTTTTTCTTTAACAGCACTTCCCTGAGTGTTTTATTCCTTCTACACCTCAGCAATGTACCGAAAGATGAACATTTTTAGATTTTGGAATAAAACAATGATCCATTTTATCAATTTATAGTTACGCTTAATATTCATAAAACAGGCTAGTTTTAATTATTTTCACTTAAACGGTAAACACTCACCAGACTTTATTT
>NC_139587.1:699356-701856 GCF_946808225.1 Silurus aristotelis | reverse complement strand
ACATTAATGATACCTAGTGATGTTTATTAATCGTGTATATACACTGCTTCTGCTTTTCACAATGATGCACTTATTTAGGCACTAGGAAGTGACTTCATTCAAGGCAACGCCCAGGAAATGATGTTATAGAAAAGTTAAATGTGGAAGCAGGTGCAGGTTAGTGATACTGACTTTTCAGTTAGAGCCAGATGGAGCTCTTACTACCTCCTAACTTCCAGCTTCCAGACGACAGTCAGACAGCAGGAGAATGGCAGCTGTTACAGGCTCATGTTTGAGCTGTCTGATCACAGGCTCCTAAATAGAGCTGTCCAATCAGAGGCTCATCAATAGAGATGTCTGATTAGAAGCTGATTGATGGAGCTGATCAACCACAAGCTCCTGGTTAGAACTGTTTAATTACAGACTCATGTTAAGAGCTGACTGACCACAAGGTCTTGGAAAGAGCAGTCTGTTTACAAACTCATTAGTCAAGCTGTCCAATCAGAAGCTCCTGGGTAGAACTGACTAAACACAAGTCTGATCACAAGTTCATAGATAGAGCTGTCTGATCACATGCTCAAGTATAGAGCTGTCTGATCACAGACTGATGTTGAAGCAGTCTGATCACAGTCTGATGTTAGAGCTGTCTGGTAAAAGTGTAATGTTAGAGCTGTCTGATCACAGTCTGATGTTAGAGCTGTCTGATCACAGTCTGATGTTAGAGCTGTCTGATCACAGTCTGATGTTAGAGCTGTCTGATCACAGACTAATGTTAGAGCTGTCTGATCAGTCTGATGTTGAAGCTGTCTGATCACAGTCTGATGTTAGAGCTGTCTGATCAAAGTCTGATGTTAGAGCTGTCTGATCACAGTCTAATGTTAGAGCTGTCTGATCACAGTCTGATGTTAGAGCTGTTAGCTGAGTGCAAGTGTGAAGTCCTCAGTAAAACGAGTGAGCAGTTAATCATTAACATTATTTCATAAAAAAAAAAGTTACTGTACTGCATGTTCAAGTTACTCATTAATGACTGTTAGAATACACACACACACACACACACACACACACACACACACACACACACACACACACACACACACACACACACACACACACTTTGGCCGTGTTCAGTGCTGCTCCGTATCCCGTAGCCACTCCACAGCCGAGCAGACAGACTTTATCCAGCGGTGCGTCTTGGTGAATCCTCGCCACGTTGAACTCAGGAACCACCGTGTACTCACAGAAAGAGCCTACTCCGGCAAACTGATACAACTGCTGCCCCCTACAGGTGAATCGACTCGTACCGTCAGCTAACACACACTGCTGAAGCATCTGCCTGAGAGAGAGAGAGAGAGAGAGAGAGAGAGAGAGAGAGAGAGAGAGAGCAGTAAGGAGAAACATAATCCAGATACAGATTTAATAGATGGAACCTTTAGAGGAACCTTGTTCAGTAGCTTTGTCCTCACCAGTTCTTGGTGCAGAAGTTTGTCTTTAAGCTCAGACACAACTCACACTCGTTACAGTGAGGCAGGAGGACAGGGATCACCTTATCACCTGAAGGAAAGAAAAAATTTTTCTATCTTTAACTTCTCTAATGTTCTTCTAGCTTCACTACACCCCGATACAGGTTTAAAATACTCCATGAACACCTTCACTGGTTCCATCAATGAAACCCATGGATGGTGTCCTTCACGAGGACTGAGTTAACTGCTTTTTTATCTTTCAGAACATGAATCTTCTCCAACACAACAAGGTTTCTGCTCACCATACTGACTTTACAGTAAAGCAGCAATGCAGACCTTCTACATGTCGTAGATTATCCATAGACTCACCTGCTGTTATCTTGTGTCTCTTTTCAGACCAGACCAGCTGGAGAAGAACTGGTCACATGACACGGTCACACAAAAAACATTGCATTGTGTAGGTCATGCTGTCAGAACCACCAGAGTCCTACACAGTGAGGATCAGCATGCTTTTAGAAGAACTATGTATGAAGGACGGCTGAAGCTTTCAGTAAAGAATTGATTTAGACCTGAGAACCTGAAAAAAACATCTGTTCAGCTTTAATGAAATTCTCACATTAGAAAAGGATGAAGGAGATACCATGAGCGTCTGAGGAGTATGAAGCTTCCACCAATGCCACTTATGAAAAAATATAAATACCCCACCTGGGGTAAAACACAAGCAGGGGCTCCAAAGCCTTTGTTCATGTGAAGTAAACGTTTGTTTGTTTGTTGTTTGATGTTCACAGAGTCTTTGTTACAGAGTTTCATACTTTATTGCTTTGATCTCACTTTGTCTAGTTGAGTGTATTTTTAAGTCACCTGACCATCGGCTAAGTTCTGACCATGGTCACATTACATTACAGTGTGTGTGTGTGTGTGTGTGTGTGTGTGTGTGTACCAGGCTGGACACTGGTCACCCCCGGGCCGATGCTCTCCACCACACCAGCAGCCTCATGACCCAGAATGAGGGGAAACGGCAGAGCCTTCACTCCTTTCTCACAATCATACAGATACGTCCA
>NC_139587.1:686856-696856 GCF_946808225.1 Silurus aristotelis | reverse complement strand
GAAGATCAAGAGAGAAGAAGAAAGTGGGAAAAGATTATGTTCTTCCTGTAAGTTGAGAAAATTCACCATAAGTGTGACGTTCCCCACACACTCGAAGCTGTAGTCCACTCCTCCACCAGTCATCTCCTTCAGAACCT
Organism: Silurus aristotelis; assembly: GCF_946808225.1. Taxonomy (NCBI): domain Eukaryota; kingdom Metazoa; phylum Chordata; class Actinopteri; order Siluriformes; family Siluridae; genus Silurus; species Silurus aristotelis. The sequence continues at coordinate 696,719 of NC_139587.1, read as the reverse complement.
CCTGAATGGGTTTGCTGTGATCATCAGGGTTCACAAACTCAGAGACACCGAACTTCTTGGAGATTTCATGTTTCTGTGGGTTGATGTCCACACCGATGATCCTGGAGGCTCCTGCAGCTTTACAGCCCATCACAGTAGCTAAACCAACTGCACCCAACCCAAACACGGCACAGACGGAACCACGATCCACCTGCAGAGATGATACATTTACACACCCGCAGACACGTGGAGAGACGACCACCGAGCTCAGAACTTCAGATTAATACATCAGACTATGGAAATGTGAGATTTCTCTCAACTTCTCTTAACATAAAAAAATTATAAAAAACAGTACTAAATCATGATAATGTGCTAAATGACAAATATGAAAATATGTATTAATAAATATCATATGATGAATAAATTATTAATAGTTCATAGTTCATAGTTTTCTTTTCGGCTTCTCCCGTTAGGGGGCGCCACAGCGGATCCTCCGCACGTTTGATTTGGCACATGTTTTACGCTGGATGCCCTTCCTAACGCAACCCTCCCCAATTTATCCGGGCTTGGGACCGGCACTAAGAGTGGCTGGGGATGGTTCCCTGACCGGGAATCGAACCCGGGTCGCAGCGGTGGGAGCGCTGCATCTTAACCACTAGACCACCAGGGGACAATAAATAAAATATAGTGTTCGCGTGCGGCGTGTAAAAACAAACAGCACATGGTGTCAGTGATTCGCCTCTAGAGGTCGCTCTCTTAATGACAGCGGACCAGAAGTCAGTCGGTATGAATATTTGCATATAGCCGATAGTTCAACTATCCTTGCATTGATTTTCACACACACACACACACACACACACACACACACACACACACACACACACTTTGGCCGTGTTCAGTGCTGCTCCGTATCCCGTAGCCACTCCACAGCCGAGCAGACAGACTTTATCCAGCGGTGCGTCTCGGTGAATCTTCGCCACGTTGAACTCAGGAACCACCGTGTACTCACAGAAAGTGCACACACCCAGAAACTGATACACCTGCTGCCCCCTACAGGTGATACGACTCGTACCGTCAGCTAACACACCCTGCTGAGTCTTCTGCCTGAGAGCGAGAGAGAGAGAGAAAGAGAGAGAGAGAGAGAGATATTACAGCTGGTCATCAGAGGAGCAATCCAACGTTCCAGTCATTATTGAGGAGGACAGAAGGAGTGTGGAAGGTTTGGTAAAAAGCTGTTTGTGTAAAAATGGAAAGCAGAAACTCACCAGTTCTTGAAGCAGAGGTTTGTTTTGGGGCTGAGACAGAACTCACACTCACCACACTGAGGCAGGAAGAGAGGAATCACCTTATCACCTGGAGGAGGAACAACAAGAACATGAGCAAGATGATGAAAATTAAGTTATGGTCCCAAGTGAAACCTGGTAGTGTGTGTGTGTGCTGCCCCCGCTGGGCCCTTGAGCAAGGCCCCTAACCCACATCTGCTTAGTTGTGTGTGGGTGTGTGTGTGTGTGTGTGTGTGTGTGTGTGTGTGTGTACCAGGCTGGACACTGGTCACCCCCGGGCCGATGCTCTCCACCACACCAGCAGCCTCATGACCCAGAATGAGGGGAAACGGCAGAGCCTTCACTCCTTTCTCACAATCATACAGATACGTCCAGTCTGTGTGACACACACCGCTCGCCGCTATCTGCACCACACACACACACACACACACACACACACACACACACACACACACACACATTAAACCTGAAAGTCCAAAGTCAAGGCTTTTATAAAACAAACTGCTGAACAGGAACACGGACCTTCACTCTGACTTCACGATCTTTAGGTGGAGCAACTTCCACTTCTTCTACAGAGAGAGGCTTCCCAGGTTCCCATGCCACAGCTGCTTTACACCTGATCACCTAAAACCGCGCACACACACACACACACACACACACACACACACACACACACACATATATATATATATATATATATATATATATATACATATATATATATATATATATATATATATATAAAAACACACGCGTGCACGTTGGTTATTGGATATTTCTCAAAGTTGTGCGTATCTGCAGGTTCCCCACCTTATTCTCAGTGTCCATCTTATCATATAAATAAAATCCACGGTTGTAGGTCCTAAAACAAACAACAAACAACAACAAAAAACACACACACACACACACACACACACACACCTTATACACTTATTAGACTTAGTGCAGTATTGATAGAGAAATGCCATTACCTGTGTTGAAGAAAGTCACTGACGCTTCTGCAATTCTTCTGTGGTTGTGCGAGTTATGACACCCAACACCGCCCCCTGCTGTTCAATAACAATTACTGACTTGTTTTCACTTCTGCATTTATTTGTGATAAATAAATGATATATGCCCTTTCCGGGTCTAGGGTTCGAGCCCCGGTATCGCCAGGCTGCCACTCTTGGGCCCTTGAGCAAGGCCCTTAACCCTCTATGCTCCGGGGGTCCCTTACGAGGGAAATATCAAGGTCCGTGACGTCGGAGTGACGTGGGGCCGCCTTCCCGTGGGCTCACCACCTGCAGGAGGGACCGTAAGGGACGGTGCTGTGAGGATTAGGCAGCAGTCGAAGGCGGGGGTCTGCTTAGACTGCTGCCCCCGCGACCCGAATTACGGATAAGCGGGAGAAAATAAATGATTTACAATTTATTCATTATAAATTGACAAATAATAAAATTTCACACTGTTTGTAAATTTAACTTTATTATTAAAATTATATTATTTATGTTTTGGAAACCCATTTATTTTCTCTTTTTCTTTTATGAATTAAATTCCTTGAAAAGTCAAAAATGTTTGTATTTAATAAATTTTTTTAATGTTTGTAATAATCTGGATGTTCAACATTTAATCTAATAATGAATAAAATACAGTTACAAAAAAATCTTATTTTTCCTTTTTATCAGATCAAGCACAAATTCATCTAGAGTTAAAAAAAAACACTTTATTAGAAATATCTACAGTGGTATTTAGATTCACTTCTGTGATGCACTGCATTGGTCATTGCAATGACACAAGAAGTGGGCGTGGTCTTACACTGTAAATAACAAGCTGATTGGTTAGAAATTTAAACACTGACACGATTAATAAATATCACATGCGATTTCAGCGTACTGACGGTCGCACATCCGGTTTCCGGTACCAATGTGCGGGTTTATTCTTGGAGCAGCATGAAACCTGATGGAGCTGTGAGGGGGTGAGGGGGTGAGGGCTGCTGAAGCAGAAGGTGGAGGTTTGTTACAAGACAATTAAAATTTCTACCCACAGCTCCATCTACAGCTTCCCCACTGCTCCATCTGCAGTAAATATAAGAATAGATATACTGTATATAATTAAATAAATACATGAATTAATTAAATGAATAATTATTCTACAGGAAATACAGTTTCATCATCACACAGAAATTTCATCAATAATCACTTTTTTTTTTTTTATTCCTGCTACCAGACATATTTAATTCATTGGAATATTTGCCCTGATGCTCAGTCCCTCATTCAGACCTACAGCATTTGGGTGGAGCTGCAGGTGGAGCTGTAAATGAAGCAGTAGGTGGAGCTGCAGGTGGAGCTGCAGACAGGGCAGCGGGTGAAGCTGCAGATTAAGCAGTAAACGGAGCTCTGGATAGATCTGTAGGTAAACTGTAGATGGAGCAGCTGGTGGAGCTGTAGGTAAAGCTGCAGATGGAGTAGTAGGTGGAGTTGTATGTAAAACAGCAGATGGAGCTGTGAGTAGAGCTGTGGGTAGATCTGTAGGTAAAGCTGCAGATGAAGCAGTAGATGGAGCTGTAGGTAAAGCTGTAGGTGGTGCAGCAGGTGAAGCTGCAGATGGAGTAGTAAGTGGAGTTGTGGGTAGATCTGTAAGTAAAGCTACAGATGAAGCAGTAGATGGAGCTGCAGATGGAGCTGTGAGTGGAGCTGTGGGTAGTTCTGTAGGTAAAGCTGCAGATGAAGCAGTGGATGGAGCTGTAGGTAAAGCTGCAGGTAAAGCTGCAGATGGAGCTGTGAGTGGAGCTGTGGGTAGTTCTGTAGGTAAAGCTGCAGATGAAGCAGTGGATGGAGCTGTAGGTAAAGCTGCAGGTAAAGCTGCAGATGGAGCTGTGAGTGGAGCTGTGGGTAGTTCTGTAGGTAAAGCTGCAGATGAAGCAGTGGATGGAGCTGTAGGTAAAGCTGCAGGTAAAGCTGCAGGTGGAGCTGTGAGTGGAGCTGTGGGTAGTTCTGTAGGTAAAGCTGTAGGTGGAGTCTCAGGTTTCTTATTGTACATGGAAAAGTTTTACAGTTTTCTGAGCTGTGTGGTGGCTCTGCTGCTCCATAGCAGTAACTGCAGACTAGAGACACTGGAAACTTCTTCCATAAATGTTGTAGGATGTACAGGTTCCTGTGAATGTGTCGTTACCATAGAAACGATAAAGTATTGGAACTAGTGTTTTTAGAGTCTGAGCTTCTTTTATAGAAAACTAATCAACACATCTTAAGTGAGATGTGCAGTCTTCTTCCTACTAATTATGTGATCTGTAATGAGTGTGATGATGATGATGATGATGATGATGATGACGAAGAGGATGAAGAGGATGAAGAGGATGATGAAGGTCTTCTGGGTTCTTGTGGATTTTGCCTTCTCCAGAATCTGATTACATTCAGATTTGTATCCATGTTTTATGTTGATTGTGTGAATTTAGTTGTTTATTTAAAGTAAAACCTGGTGTCTGGTCTTCACACTGTGTCTCAGCACACAGAGGTCTACAGATTTGCTTTTTACATGGTTATATCTGATTCTGGGGATGAGACCTCGTTATAAATCTTTCTTCAACAAGTCGCAGTTCTGCAGTAGGAATCTTTCTTCAAGAAACCGATTTATACCAGTAGGTGGTGCTGTAATATCTAAACTTCTGGGTTGTTCCTTTTGGTTTGAAGGAGTTGAGGCTCATTTCTCTGTCTGTTGTGAGTCAGACACGGGCTGCTGTTACTGCAGGAGTTTATGGTGGTGTTTATTCTTTTATTAAACTTTATGTCGGGTCAGTGTTTATGGTTTTGTTTGCTTTAAGCACGCGCATGTGTTATTACAGGGTGGAAAAGGAATAGAGTTATGACTAATTGGACTTTTTTTCTGTAGATTGAGCTGAAATGGAAAAGAATTATTTCTCATTTTATATAAAAAGGGAGTTGGAGTAATATACTGGGCGGCCGCACGCGCGTCGTGCATTTAGCGCAATTTTCGGATTTTGTTGCGACATTAAATATTCATTCATGTTTTTTTCTAAAACTTAATCTTTTAAATGCGAAACAGGCAATAAAGATTTATTTCTTCTCCAGCTCTGGACTCCAGTTTCCCGCTTTCAGGCTGCAGAGCACCGAAAATGAAACAAAACTCATGCGGAGATATCCTTCACACGTCCTGATGGAGAAACATCTGAGCCGTCCTGGTAGGAGCGCGCACACAATCCTCCATCTGACCTGCTTGTCCTTTTGGAGGTTATTAAGAGCGTGCTGGAGATTCTCCAGATCCAGGACAGCTTTTTTCCTCACCTTCGCCTGCTTGATCTACCTTTTCTGCTTGGAGTTGTGGATCAGCCGTATAGACCATGACCAAAATGTAACCAAGGGCAGGAGATTGATTTTGGAAAGGATTCCAGTATCTCCTTCTTCAACTCACTCCAATGTGGTGTACATCACTCTCAAGTCCAAAAGACACAAACCTGCCATCCTAAGAGCGACGCTGCACCCCAAATCACGCAGGAAGAAGGTGAGGAACCCGGAGAACCCTAGCCGAGACACGGTGCACCATAATGGAGAAGAAACACTAATGCGTGCTAAATCAAGGGAGGCATGGAGGCAGCTACTTTATTCGTTTAAACCTGGAAAGTTTAATGTTTTCGATAATGGTAATGATGATGATAGAAGCTCCATCCGGATCTACAGCCAAAAAGCTCCACCATGGTTCAGCCAAGCTGATATAGAAACCATGCGCTTCCTCTCCAAGTGCAAAATCGGTCGTGTCAAAATTCTTGAGCCGGAGAATGCTCCTCCTGTTCTTCTGTTTAAGAGAACGAGGGGATTCAATCAAAGCTCAGACCTTGCAGGAGAGTGTGAAGGACAATGTGGAGTCATTAAGCGACCTGAGGATATGAGTGAAGTGTTCGCTTTTCACCTGGACCGAGTTTTAGGCCTCAATCGGAGTTTAGTGACCATCAGCAGAAGGTTCCAGGCTCTGGGTAAGTCTCAGTTTATCTCCTCACTCGTACTTCTAATGTACATGTGTGGAATCAGTAATGTTAAAAATTCCACATCAGGTTCTCTCCAGCGGTGAAGATGTTTTTTGATGAGTCGTCGCCTCCCAGATAAAACCCAAATTCACGAAAGCAACTTTTCACCTATGTTATTTTAATAATTAAAAAGGAACTGTTTATACTTTTTATCCATTTATTGTTAAATTGTTACATATTGTAATGTTTGTAATAGCAGCTATAAAAAATTTACGAAAACATGAAAATTCTAAATAAAATAAATATGAATATATTAATTAGTAAATTTAAATACATAATGAATAATTAATAAGTGTAATAAAGCACTCTCAGTGCAGCACGTAGTCTCACGTGTAATTACAAACAGCACGTGGTGTCAATGATTCACCTTTAATCCTCCTATACTTTAGTTCTCCTAAAACAGCGGAGAGGAAAATCTACTGGAATAGATTTGTGCTGAGAGCTCAGAGTTCCAGCGATCAACCGTTTGACCTCGACTGTACTGAACACCTCTGTGCACACACACAATCGTTTTAGATTATTGTGAGGATAAAATGAATTATACAGTGCATCCTCACTGCAGTGTGCTGTTTCAGATGGTCAGCTGTGTCCCGTGACTCTGTACGACCCGTCTGTTGTTCCGGTACCTGAGTCGAGGTCAGGTTCTCTGAGTTGGAGCTGGTACCAGGAGTCGTTACGGTACCTGTGCTGGCAGCATGGAGTCCCGAAACCCAAGCAGAGCTGCAGCAGCCTCCATCATCAAGAGTGGAGCAAAGTGACACTGTTCGACTTCCTGCTGCAGGTTTCATGTGGGCGGAGCTAGCACATGGGGGAGGGGGGGAATAAATATTATAATAATATTGGTATTACTGAGTTTTATTCACAACACACTTTTAAGGGTGCTGAATGAAACCTTAAATAGTTTTATATTTTAATATTTATATAAAAATATTACTTTATCGTATTAATAATTAAATTAATACAAACAGATTGTCAGGACTTATAAAAGACTCATGGGTTCTTCTGTTAGTTAAAACGGTGATAATCTTTCCAGTACTGGATTCTGTGTTGGTTGACATTGTTCCAGAAGCACATACGATTGTTTCTTGGTTTCAGAATCACCAGCGGCTCGACAGGAACTGCTGCGGGTTCAGGCCACGACCACAGGACAGCTGTGTCCAGTTTGGCTATCACACACAGTGCAGTAACGTCGACAGTCTCCAGATTTCACACATCGTTCATCGCAAGAACGCCCCGAGACGCATGGTCTACATCAACAACAACGCCTTCTTCGACCGGGACGAAGAAAACCTGGATTTTAGACTACTAGAGGGAATTAAAGAGTGAGTTCTGAGCTAATCTGATACACAACAGCTTTAGCTTGTTAGGTTAGCGTTAGCCTGCTAACTCGCTATGACAGCTTTCACTCATTAGTTAAGTAATCAGCTTTGTGATTGGTGAGGGAGGAGTTTATGCAAATGTTACTATAGCTTACTTTAAAGTTATTGAAGAATTTAATTTAGCAGTAATTCAGAGTTTGTACACTCTGTGTGTGTGTGTGTGTGTGTGTGTGTGTGTGTGTGTGTGTGTGTGTGTGTGTGTGTGTGTGTGTATCAGACTTCCTGATGTAGCAGTGAGTGTGTTGCGGTCTCAGCGTCTCAGACAAAACCTCCTGCAGTCTCTGTTCATGGATGAACAATTCTGGGAGAATCAGGGAGGACGGCGAGGCATCGACAAACTCATTGACGTGATCGAGAGACGAGCGAGAGTCTTACTGCGCTACATCAATGCTCACGGCATCGAGCTCACGGCCATGAAGCCTTAAACAACCACAGGGCACGCGTTTTATTTCAATTTAGTCAATTATTTTTTATTGATGTTTATTAATAACAGCAGTGTACACTACACTGATGGTCGCATGTGATTAGAACATCATCAGCATCATCATCATCATCATCAATGTGTCTTTATGCTGAAAACACTTGATCATTGAGATGTGTTTTACTCCTCAGTTTTGCTCCAGAGCTTTGTGAGTTGGACTTTTAGCCGAACTGCTCCTTTACTTAACATGCGTGCTCACGTGTGTGTGTGAGCACACGTGTGTGTTTGTGAGCTCACGTGTGTGTGTGTGTGAGCACACGTGTGTGTAAGAGTGTGTGTGAGCATGTGTGTGTGTGGTCTGTCAGCCATCCACACTGATTTATACACAGCTTTAATACAAACAGAGCGTCTGAAAGCTGCAGCATTGAAATAGATGATATGCAAATAGAACCTTCTGCTTTATGACATCAGCTGAAGGCATCCAGGACACGTGTGTGTGTGTGTGTGTGTGTGTGTGTGTGCTGCATGGAGGATTTGTGAAGGTCCAGAAACATCAGGAATATAACCATAAGCTGTATTTGTGTAATTGTAGACTGTGGTCATGCAGCTCCTGCTTTATTTCTTTAACATCATCAAACGAAACACTTTCTAAACTTATACAGTGTCTGAGTTTAGGAAGGTCTGACCACACACACACACACACACACACACACACACACACACACACACACACACACACACCATTTGCACACTAACTCTCATAGCATGCTCAGGACCAAAACTGATTTCTCAGTGATCTCTGATTAAAAGAAATTGCATAGACTGAACTGAACTGTACCTGAACTGTTACTGTTAAATAAACATGGGAAAATGATCTGAGACTCATTTACTCTCTCAATCTCAGATATTCCACTCACGAAAGATACAAGCTTTATATCACAAATTACCAGCCTATAATAATATTAATCATAAGTAGTAATAAGAGGAAGAAAGAAAAAAAAGGTCTTTAGGAACAGTTAGTACGATTATTTAAAAAAAAGGATTATCTAATACGTCTAATTAACACATAAATGTGTGTGTGTGTGTGTGTGTGTGTGTGTGTGTGTGTGTGTGTGTGTGTATGTGTGTGTGTGTGTGTGTGTTGATTAGCTATACAGTAAACCCTCTGTCTTAGAATACAACCCCTGTGAGTTCCGGGGGTCTGGTGTACACCTAAAACATGGAGTGAAGGATTTCCCAGAGGTCTTGAGTCATTGTTGTCTCACCTAGATTTAGATGGGGTGATTGTGGTCAGGTCTTCTGATGCAGCACTCCATCACTCTTCTTCTTGAACAAACAGCTCTTACAGAACATAGAGGTGTGTTTGGGGTCGTTGTTCTGTTGGAAATCAAATGATGGTTTCAAAAAATGCAAACCAGATGGAATGGCTGCATGTTGCTACAGAATGCTGTGGAAGCCATGCTGATTAATTGTGTCCTCCATGCTTCACAGTGGGAACCACAGATTCAGGAACCGTCCTTCACCCTCTGTAAGTCTAACAAAGATACAGCACTTAAAACCATAAATCTCAAATTTGGACTCATCAGATCAAAGGACAGATTTCCACTGATCTAATGTTCATTCCTTGTGTTTCTTGGCCCAGACAAGTTTCTTCTGCTTGTTGACTTACACATTCTACTCTGAACAGTGGATGTTTAAATATATCAGCCACATGAACTATGAGTAGCATTTATTGAGGCTGGTAATCCTAATAAACTTATCCTCTGCAGCAGAGGTAGCTCTTG
>NC_139587.1:674930-684156 GCF_946808225.1 Silurus aristotelis | reverse complement strand
CCGTTACTGTAGCAACCATAACGTATCAGAGGGAACATCCTGATAAACATATTATATATCAGTCATTCAGACCTTCTGACCAATCAGATTGAAGAACTTTATTTACTCTCTTCTCCTGGCTCGTGTGTATCTGACGTGTCCGTGTCAGACTGCACTTCGGGATGGACGGATCGATGCGTATAAATGCAACGGAGAGTAGAGACAGCAGAGGAAATCCACCATCTATCATCATCTCGCTGACTGAAGACACGCTGATGTTCTTCAGCACCACTGCTGAGATCCGGTACTTCCTCTTTATAACTGAGAACTAACAGAGTCAGCTGTTCACCTGCTGATCCTCAGAATGTGTGTGTGTAGATTCTCAGAGGACTGCAGTAAAAAGGTGTGTCTCATGGCACGTCTAGACGTGTGCTCTCCCAGCTTCAGTGTGTGTGCTGTGGTGGAGGCGGTGTGTAGAGAGAGCAGCCGAAGTGTGTGTGACGTTCTGCTGGATCAGTCGGTTCTACCTGGTGTCGGGAACATCATCAAGAACGAAGCACTTTTCCTCACTGCTCTGAATCCTGCAGTCAGGGTTTGAAAATAATAATAAATTAATAAATAATAATTAGAGGTCGACTGATACTGAGAGCAGGTTTCATCCAACCTGCTGATAAGCGAGTAACGTTTAGATAGTGGATAGAAATAAATAAATACTATACTGTAAAATAGTACTGATCTTTATTACAAAAATAAAAACCGGTACTGAATCATGAAAATATGTTAAAGGATATAAATGTGAATTATATTAATTATTACTGAAGAAAATAAAAGTTTAAACTGAAACGAACAGTAATAATCCAAATAAATAAAACCAGTTCCATCCATCCAAAATAAATTAAAGCCACGAACAAACAGCACGTGGTATCAGTATCACTGTGTGTGAACCTTCAGCTGTTCCAGCAACCTGGAAAAACTATCGATATAGATTTTTGTCAATAGGTCCAGCATTTAAATATCGGTGCCAATTAATCAGAAAACAGATAAATCAGTCGACCTGTAATAATAATAATAATAAATCCAGTTATTAAAGGATTACATGTGTTTATAATTGATAATGTGCGTGATTAACGTGAGAAAATGGTGTGTGTGTGTGCAGGTGAATCAGCTGAAGGTGGAACTCGTCCAGCACCTGGTGAAAATGACTCAGGAATTCTCACTTCTCTTTTATCAGGTGATGTCATTTCCTGCCTGATTGAAGCGTTAAATATCACACTGTGATCTGTAAATAATTGAACACTGCAGCAGCGACTCAGGATTTTGTGACGTTAACACTTGTAGAGTTTCTGATGCAGATCTTTAAACGCTTTTCTTCTCCGTCAGTGTCGTAAAAGGGGCGCGGCGCTCAGTAAGCACTGTAAGGTGTATAAGCGCTCCAGCTGTGGTCAATGCAGATGTGCCGTCACCACGTGTCGGTTAGGGAGCGATAACAGGATGACATACTTCTGCTCACGCTGCCAGACTGAAGATCCATCTGAAATCGACATCAGGTGAGACTCTTGATGCCTCCTGATTGCTCAAGAGCTTTAAACACGCACACACACACACGTGATGCTCACGTGATGCTTTGTGGTGTTACAGTAAACTCCCTCCTCTGAACACTTTGCCACGGTGGACGAGTCAGAAATCCGTACAGGACGTCGACCAGGTCGCCACAAAAGAGGAAGAAGAGTGGTCATGTGACCTTTGCACGCTCATAAACCGACCAATTGTCAAGTTCTGTGAAGCGTGCATGAGTCCTCGACCTCCGGGTGAGTCTCTGAACAATCCAGACGAAAAATACCCACAAACCCTCAACCCTTAATGTAACCAATCAGATATCAGTTCCCTTTCAATTGTCTCTGTAACCAATCAGATCTCAGTTCCCGCCCCCTTGTAACATTCCAACACAGACTGAAGTCTCTCTCTCTCTCTCTCTCTCTCTCTCTCTCTGCAGGTCATACAGATGTGGCCGTAAAGGATCCCTTCTTCACTGCACTTATCCGTTTCCCTCATAACACTTTTTCCAAACCGCAGCAGGAGGTGAAGCTCCAACGCAGAGCAGCGTTCGGGAACACCACCCTCGTTCTGTCTGACCTTAGCCCCGCCCCCTCCACACCTCCGAGTCTCACTACCAACCGCAGGAGCAGTGCAGGGCCAGGGGGTGACTCCAACACTGCTGGGATTGGAACACAGCCCACAGGAGCTCTCATCTCCAAACGACCCTCTCCTGGATTTCCCAGCATTCCCAGCAAGAGGAGGAAGACTGAGAGCAAACATCTGACAGGAGGAGATCAAATCCAGTCTGCTTCAAGGTGACCAGATGTGTTTAAATCCCCTGTAGAGTGCACTACTCTCTGTTTTCTCTTCATTTTTAAAACAGACCTGCTTTTATTTCAGCAGTGACACCACATCACTACCCACAATGCCTTGCTGCACCACACACCTCCGCCCCAGTGTCCTCCGAGTCGTCACTAAAGAGGGAGAGAACAAAGGCAGACACTTCTACACCTGCGCTCTTCCCCAGGGAGCACAGTGTAACTTCTTTCAGGTACAAAAAATATATAAAGAATTTTTATTTGTCTAAAATCATTTTTGAGTTTTTAATGGACGTTTTTATCCCGTGTGGTATCAGTGGGCTGATCTGCACTTCCCCACGTGTCATCACGTGAAACGCACCCTAATGAGAACCGTCCTGAAACTGGGGCCGAATAACGGACGCCGCTTTTACGTCTGTCCTCTGAAACCCGGGAAACAGTGCGAGTTCTTCCAGTGGGCGGAGTAACGTTCTTCAGGAACCAATCAGCTGTTCACGTCACATGACCTCACACACTGATTATTTACATACACAAGAGCACAAATTTGGAAAAGAAACCCCGGAGCTGTGGAGCTGCTTTCTTCTGTTCAAAATGATAAACAATCTAATAAATTCAACTTATTTTAACTTCATTCATAAAATGTTTCTCTTTGTTTAGAAAAATCACTGAAATTTCCCCAAATTTCTGAAAGACATTTTTACATTTATATTCCTGAAAAAATATTAACAATTTGTAATTGTGTGTGTGTGTGTGTGTGTGTAAAATCAGTGTTAAACACAGTCGACTTTGTGTACTTGTGCTTTGTTGCTCTGTGGATTAAACACGGTGAAGGGAAACTGTGTGAAGCCGGAGATTTTATTACACGCTGCACCTTCAAAACACACACACACACACACACACACACACACACACACACACATTAAATAAACAGTATAAACTGGAACAATCAAATACACTATATAGATATTCATAAAAAAAACAAAAAAATTACTTACATAATTGAAATTATACAAACCCGATTCCAAAAAAGTTGGGACACTGAACAAATTGTGAATAAAAACAGAATGAATGATGTGGAAGTTTTACATTTCAATATTTTATACAGAATACAACATAGACGACATCTCACATGTTTAAACTGAGAAAATGTCTCATTTTTTAAAGAAAAATAAGTTGCTTTTAAATCTCATGTCATCAACTCATCTGAAAAAAGTTGGGACAAGGCCGTGTCTCCACTGTGTGTCGTCCTCTCTTCTCTTTATAACAGTCTGTAAACGTCTGGGGACTCAGGAGACAAGCTGCTCAAGTGTAGGAATAGGAATGTTCTCCCATTCTTGTCTAAAACAGGCTTCTAGTTGCTCAACTGTCTCAGGTCTTCTTTATCGCATCTTCCTCTTTATGATGCACCAAATGTTTTCTCTGGGTGAAAGATCTGGACTGCAGGTGGACATTTCAGTACCCGGATTCTTCTTCTACACAGCATGATGTTGTAATTGATGCAGTATGTGGTCCGCCATTGTCATGTTGGAAAATGCAAGATCTTCCCTGAAAGAGACGACGTCTGGATGGGAGCACATGTTGTTCTAGAACTTGGATTTACCTTTCAGTATTGATGCTGCCTTTCCAGATGTGTAAGATGCCCATGCCACACGCACTCATGCAACCCCATACCATCAGAGATGCAGAACTGAGCGCTGAGAACAACTTGGGTTGTCCTTATCCTCTTTAGTCCGGATGACATGGCGTCCCAGTTTTCCAAAAAGAACTTCAGATTTTGATTCATCTGACCACAGAACAGTTTTCCACTTTGCCACAGTGCATTTGAAATGAGCCGTGGCCCAGAGAAAACACCTGAGCTTCTGGATCATGTTTAGATACGGCTTCTTTTTTGACCTATAGAGTTTTAGTCGGCGATGGCGAATGACACGGTGGATTGTGTTCACCAACAATGTTTTCTGGAAGTTTTCCTGAGCCCATGTTGTGATTTCCATTACAGCAGCATTCCTGTATGTGATGCAGTGGCGTCTAAGGGCCCGAAGATCACGAGCATCCAGTATGGTTTTCCGGCCTTCACCCTTACACACAGAGATCGTTCCAGATCCTCTGACTCTTTGGATGATATGATGCACTGTAGATGATGAGAACTAAAAACTCTTTGCAGTTTTCTCTGAGAAACTCCTTTCTGATGTTGCTCCACTATTTCTCACCACAGCATTGGGGGAACTGGTGATCCTCTGCCCATCTTGACTTCTGAGAGACACTGCCACTCTGAGAGGCTCTTTTTATACCCAATCATGTTGCCAGTTGATCTAATAAGCTGCAAATTGATCCTCCAGCTGTTCCTTATATGTACATTTAACTTTTTCAGCCTCTTATTGCTGCCTGTCTCAACTTTTTTGGAATGTGTAGCTCTCATGAAATCCAAAATGAGACAATATTTGGCAGGACATTTCAAAATGTCTCACTTTCAACACTTGATATTTTATCTATATTCTATTGTGAATAAAATATAAGTTTATGAGATTTGTAAATTATTGCATTCCTTTTTTATTTACAATTTGTACAGAGTCCCAACTTTTTTGGAATCGGGTTTGTATTTAATTAATTAATTAATGGTTTTAGTTTCGAGTTTATTTATAAATAACACCAGAAAAACACCAAGTTTTCAATTAAATTAAATGTATTTATTAAATTAATTTTGATTTAGAAAAAGTAAAAAAAGTATAGAATATATAAGAAGTTATAATATAAAAGTATAAATATGTTTATTTAATTACATAATATTTTTTTTTATAGAATTAAACAGGTGAGGAGACTAAATTTACTCATGTAATATTTTTTCCCCCAAATAATTTTATCATTATATAAAAATATATAATAGTCAATATATATATTTATTATATTATTTATTATATTATATTTTTATATATATACACTCAAAGGCCAAAAGTTTGTGGACACCTGACCATAAGATTGGCGTGTGCTTCTTTTTGATCTTCGCATTCCACATTGACTCTTATAACATGCTCCACTCTTCTGGGAAGATGTTCCACTCTTTTTTTTAGTGTAGAGATTTGTGCTACATTTCACGCTACAGCACCAAAGACATTGTACACAATTGTCCTCTGAGTTTGTGTAACAGTTTGGGGGGAAAACACACAACATATGGTAAAGAAGAGAGGTGTCCCAATACTTTTGGCCATACAGTGTATGTGAAAATATCATTTAAAAAAAAAAAAAAGCAGCACAGCTTTAAAACTCACCGAATCCACCCGTGTTGTTGGCACAGATGATTGCCCCAAAGGCTTCTGGGTAATGCTTCTTGATCCTGTAGATGGCGTTTTGACAGGCGGCGGTGGGCTCGGCTCCTGACCTCATCAACTCCACCGCTAAAAAACTGTCACCCATCACACCATTACAGGTCACTTCACTCTCCATCCGCCATGACACCTGACATTTATCATTCGTTTTCATTTCATTTCAATGTTGAACTTTAACTTCCCGTCTACACACGTTTATATTATACACATAGCAAAATATCAGCCGTTTTAAATCTATTTATTTATGCCAATTACATAATATAATATTTGGATTTATAATCAGTCACCTGGGCAGGAAACGCATCATGAGGTCACCGTCCCCTGTCGCTGCAGCGCCCCCTACTGAACTGTCTGCGTACGCTCCGGCTCCTGCTATTGGAGAATCTCCGACACGGCTGGAGAAACAAACACACAAACACACACACACACACACACACACACACACACACACACACACACACACGTGGAAGCACAATTAATACAGTTGTGGTTTTGTGAGAAATGAAGCCAGAATTATGCTAACTTTATTTATGTAGTGAAAATTGGCTTTCATATACATAATAATAATAATAATAATAATAATAATAATAATAATAAATATCTACGTTTAAAAAAAAAAAAAAAACATCTCAACAAAAGTCCAATCATCTCAAATAATTCCTTTTCTTTCTCTCACCCTGGAACTTTATAGGACGCTCCGTTGGTAGACGTTGCAGCAGCCAGCTGACCGCTTTGTCCAATCACAATCATACCTCATCCAACCAGGAGAAACAAAAGAGTTTAAAACGATTCAGAGTGAGGTTTTTAATGTGCAGTAAATCAGGATAATTCTAATAATATCGGTACCGATGGTGTCGTGGGAGCGGAGGTTCAGGAATCCACGCTTCTGCCTCGGCTTCACTCCTGCTCGGGGTTTGTACGGACCACACGTCCCTGAAGGATCCGGAAAAACATTCTGGGGGTTTTATAAGTAAATATATTTTTAATAGTCCTGATTTTTACATCAATTATTCTCTTGTCTGATTAGTACACTTTGGTTTGCTCACCTTCCTGTAGTTGGGTTGACATTTCTGACTCAGCCACTGTGTAAAAGTCTTCATCGAATCGTTAGTGGACAAACTTTCAGATTTGAAGCCCATGTCCTGAGCAAACGCTGAAGCTGCAGGAGGAAAAGAAGGATCTGTAATGGACGGGATGTTTGATCCGGAGAAGGAAACACTATTCTGTGTGATGTGTAAATAATGCACACACTTCTGCACCTTCCTCAATCCAGTTGTATTTATAAAACCCCTCTGGTTCTGATCTTTTCACCTGGGTTTGTTCTTCATCTATTTATATCTGGAGCTTCATGAAATCTTCCACGACGTTCTATATGTAGTGTGTATGAATGAGCAGGAGAACACGTCACCTGATTCTCCCACTAAAAAGGTGTGCTGTGTGTGTTCCATCACGGCTCTGGCCACGCCCACTGCGTTCTTCACCCTCCTCAGATCTCCTACTGCTCCCACCTCCATCGTATCACTGAGGAGCACAAGCGTGGCTTTAGTGTGGCTGTGATTGACAGGATGGTCATGCCTCATGTCCCGCCCACTTTACCCGTTCATGATGAGAGCATCCAGTGTGGTTTCTCCTGTTTCATCAGGATGTCCACCGTAACCCACGCTGCCGTCACACTGCTCCTCTTCACACACACTACATCCTTTCTGTACGGCGTCCAGAGGAGACGCACCTGCCTGCAGGGCATACCACGCTGACCACAACACACACACACACACACACACACACACACACACACACACACACACACAGATACACACACACTAATCAATATGCAAGTGACGTCATCTGGAGACTTGCAGCTCCTTTCTGACATCATGTTATATTCCCCCTGAAATAAATAAGACTGACCACGTGACCCAAAGTCACGTGGACACTATTCCCACTTGACTCCACTCACCTGTGACGGTTGCGTTCTCGAAGCCCCACGTGTTTATCACCAGCGGTAAAATCGTTCCGTCTGCGGCGAGGAAAGAAACTAGAAACGCGTGTAAAAGTGTTTGAATCATGGCGGAAATCCTGAACTTCTCTACCCGAGTTATAAACATCAGCACTTCTCCATCGTGTCCTCACAACCCGCCTCTGTCACGTGACTCAGACACGTGACTCAGACACGTGACCGCCTTTAGCCAGGCTTCGATTAGTCACAATTCTGTCGCGTTCCAAATAAGCTCTACTTTACTAAATAGTGTGTGTAAATAGTACACAACCCCTGGTTACTATAGTTACAAAAGAAATAGCGCGCTACCGGTCTCCAGTTTGGAACGCAGCCCTCTAATATGTTTAAATGAATCGCGTCACAACATGTCGGAAATACTTCTAATACATTTGTATAAAACAATTTATTATTAAAAACTATACTGTGCAAAAATGCATATTTATTGTGGAGGTTTTTTACAGATAGAAACCCTATCGCTATTTACTTCCGTGTTTGGTCACGCGACGTCGATCTTTGTGTTCTTCGTCGTTTTTTACAATGCGTTAGGGTTTTGTGATCGCCACCTTCTGGTGATATTCAGTATCGCAACCAAGAAGCAATATATACAAATATTATCTTTCTTCCTCTTCTTCTTCTTCTTCCTCTTCTTCTTCTTTTTCCTCATCTACTTCTTCTTCTTCCTCTTCTTTTCTTCTTCTTCTTCCTCTTCTTCTTCTTTTTCCTCCTCTACTTCTTCTTCTTCTTCCTCTTCTTCTTCCTCCTCTTCTTCTTCTTCTTCTTCTTCTTCCTCCTCTTCTTCTTCTTCTTCCTCCTCTACTTCTTCTTCTTCTTCCTCTTCTACTTCTTCTTCCTCTTCTTCTTCTTCCCCTTCTTCTTCTTCTTCTTCTTCCTCCTCTACTTCTTTTTCTTCCTCCTTTTCTAGTTCTTCTTCTTCTTCTTTTTCTTCTTCTTCTTCTTCCATTTACATTTAAGTTAGTGGTATTTAGCAGACGTCTGTGTCCAGAGCGATGTACAAAAGTGCTTTGAGTCTCATCAATGAATAAATCTACACTGGTACACAAGATTACTTAAAATAAATCAGAACTACAACTCTTTTTTTTTTTTTTAAACAAAGCAAACTTGGAACGTGCTAATTTAAGTGTTTCAGGAAGATGAAGTCGTCACTTGAAGATAGTCAGGGACTCTGCTGTATGGACATCTAGGGGAAGTTCATCCCACCACCTCGGTGCCAGAACAGAGAAGAGCCCTGAAGTGTACTTACCTCTCATTCTGAGAGAAGGTGGTACCAGTGGAGCAGTGCTGGAGGATCTTAGACAGCGTGGTGCAGTGCGAGATGTGATGAGGTCACTGAGGTAAGATGTTGCTGGTCCATTTTTGGTCTTGTAGGGAAACATCAGTGAACTATGAAGTTTGTGGATGATAGTGTTATTTGTGGTGAGAGTAGGGAGCAGGAGGAGAAGATCCTGGAGAGGTGGAGGTACACGCTGGAGAGAAGGGGAATGAAAGTCAGTAGGAGTAAGACAGAGTACATGTGTGTGAATGAGAGGGAGGGCAGTGGAGGGGTGCAGTTGCAGGGA
>NC_139587.1:664930-669930 GCF_946808225.1 Silurus aristotelis | reverse complement strand
AAGACGTCTACAGAGACGGCAGGGAAAGGAGCAGTGTAGGAGAGTAGAGGTTCGGGTTGGTACTTTAAATGTTGGTACTATGACTGGTAAAGGGAGAGAGATAGCTGATATGATGGAGAGGAGAAAGGTAGAGATGTTGTGTGTTCAGGAGACCAAGTGGAAAGGGAGTAAGAGCAGGAACATTGGAGGTGGGTTTAAACTGTTTTATCATAGTGTGGATGGGAAGAGAAATGGTGTAGGGGTGATTCTGAAGGAAGCGTACAGTAAGAGTGTAGTGGAGGTGAAGAGAGTTTCTGATAGGGTGATGATCGTGAAGGTGGAAGTTGAAGGGATGATGATAAATGTCATCAGTGCCTATGCTCCACAAGTTGGCTGTGAGATGGAGGAGAAAGAAAGATTCTGGAGTGAATTAGATGAAGTGGTAGATGGTGTACCTAGGAAAGAACGATTAGTGATTGGGGCAGACTTTAATGGACATGTAGGTGAAGGGAACAGAGGTGATGAGGAGGTGATGGTAGGTATGGTTTTAAGGAGAGGAATGTAGAAGGGCAGATGGTGGTAGATTTTGCTAAAAGGATGGAAATGGCAGTGGTGAACACGTATTTTAAGAAGAAGGAGGATCATAGGGTGACGTATAAGAGTGGAGGAAGGTGCACACAGGTGGATTATCTTCTGTGTAGGAGATGCAACCTGAAGGAGATTGGAGACTGTAAGGTGTTGGCGGGGGACAGTGTAGCTAGACAGCATCGGATGGTGGTCTGTAGGATGGTTTTGAAGGCGAAGAAGAAGAGGAGGAAAGTAAGGTTTGAAAGAAGAATAAGATGGTGGAAACTGAAGGAGGAAGAGTGTAGTGTGAGGTTCAGGGAAGAGATCAGACAGGGGCTCGGTGGTGGTGAAGAGGTGCTGGATGATTGGGCAACTACTGCAGGAGTGATGAGGGAGGCAGTTAGAAAAGTACTTGGTGTGACATCTGGGAATAGAAAGCAAGACAAGGAGACGTGGTGGTGGAATGAGGAAGTGCAGGAGAGCATTAGGAGAAAGAGGTTGGCAAAACAGAAGTGGGATCGACAGAGTGATGAGAAAAGTAGGCAGGAGTACAAGGAGATGCGGCAGCAGGTTAAAAGGGATGTGGCAAAAGCCAAGGAAAAGGCATATGAGGAACTGTATAAGAGGTTGGACACTAAGGAAGGAGAAAAGGATTTATACCGATTGGCCAAGCAGAGGGACCGAGCTGGGAAGGATGTACTGCAAGTTAGAGCAATAAAGGATGGAGAGGGAAATGTGTTGACTAGTGAGGAGAGTGTGTTGAGAAGATGGAGGGAGTATTTTGAGCAGCTGATGAATGAGGAAAATCAGAGAGAGAGAAGGTTGGAGGATGTGGAGTTGGTGAAGCAGGATGTAGATAGGATTAGTAAGGAGGAAGTGAGAGCAGCGATTAAGAGGATGAAGAATGGAAAGTCGGTTGGACCAGATGACATACCGGTAGAAGCGTGGAGATGTTTAGGAGAGATGGCAGTGGAGTTTTTAACCAGATTGTTTAACAGGATTCTGGAAGGGGAGAGGATGCCTGAGGAATGGAGAAGGAGTGTGCTGGTACCGATCTTTAAACATAAGGGAGATGTGCAGACCTGCAGTAACTACAGGGGAATTAAGTTGATCAGTCACACCATGAAGTTATGGGAAAGAGTAGTGGAAGCCAGGTTGAGAGAAGAGGTGACCATCTGTGAGCAACAGTATGGTTTCATGCCGAGGAAGAGCACCACAGATGCCTTATTTGCTTTAAGGATGTTGATGGAGAAGTATAGAGAAGGACAGAAGGAGCTGCATTGTGTATTTGTGGATTTAGAGAAAGCGTACGACAGGGTGCCGAGAGAGGAGTTGTGGTATTGTATGAGGAAGTCAGGTGTGTCAGAGAAGTATGTGAGGGTGGTGCAGGACATGTATGAGGACAGTGTGACGGCAGTAAAGTGTGCAGTAGGTACGACAGACTGGTTCAGGGTGAAGGTTGGACTGCATCAAGGATCGGCCCTGAGCCCTTTCCTGTTTGCAGTGGTGATGGACAGGTTGACGGACGAGGTCAGACAGGAGTCTCCCTGGACTATGATGTTTGCAGATGATATTGTGATTTGTGGTGAGAGTAGAGAGCAGGTTGAGAAGAGCCTGGAGAGGTGGAGATATGCGCTGGAGAGAAGGGGAATGAAAGTCAGTAGGAGTAAGACAGAGTACATGTGTGTGAATGAGAGGGAGAGCAGTGGAGTGATGCGGTTGCAGGGAGAAGAGGTGGAGAAGGTGGAGGAGTTCAGGTACCTGGGGTCAACAGTGCAAAGTAATGGAGAGTGTGTTAGGGAAGTAAAGAAAAGAGTGCAGGCAGGGTGGAGTGGGTGGAGAAGAGTGACAGGAGTGATTTGTGATAGTAGGGTATCTGCAAGAATGAAAGGGAAAGTTTATAGGACTGTGGTGAGACCTGAGATGTTGTATGGATTAGAGACAGTGGCATTGAGTAAAAGACAGGAGGTGGAGCTGGAGGTAGCAGAGCTGAAGATGTTAAGGTTGTCATTGGGAGTGACGAGTATGGACAAGATTAGAAATGAGTTTATTAGAGGGACAGCACATGTAGGATGTTTTGGTGACAAGGTGAGGGAGGCGAGATTGAGATGGTTTGGACATGTGCAGAGAAGGGACATGAATTATATTGGTAGAAAAATGCTGAAGATGGAGCCACCAGGTAGGAGGAAAAGAGGAAGGCCAAGGAGGAGGTTCATGGATGTGGTGAGGGAAGACATGCAGGTAGTTGGTGTAAAAGAGGCAGATATAGAGGACAGGGTGGTATGGAGACGGATGATCCGCTGTGGCGACCCCTAATGGGAGCAGCCGAAAGAAGAAGAAGAAGAAATGATGTCGGTATAAAATCACACGTTTAAAGTCACGGTTTCTGAGTGAAGTCAGAAGTGCAGCTCGAGTGTCTGAGATCTGAGGCGTAAGGTTTTGTCATGAACAATGAAGAGCAGAACTCCTGGTGCATCTCAAAGATCTATCACTTCAAACACCTCCTAGTGAAATGAGGAATACGAGAACAAAGAGAGAGAGAGAGAGAGAGAGAGAGAGAGGAGAGAAAGAGAGAGCGAGAGAGAGAAACAGAAATAATAAAGAAAGAGGGATGTGTGGAGTAAGAAAGAGAAAACAGCTTAAAGGGATATTTTAATAGTGAAGTGAAGGACCAAACATCCTGTAACAAAAAAGTCAAACAGCAGACACAGACACAGACACAGACACAAATGCAGATTAGATGTAGACACAGACAAAGATGCAGTGGCAGAGGCAGACACAGATGCAGACACAAACTTAGACACAGATGCAGATTTGGACTTGGACACAGACTTAGACACACAAACACAGACTTAGACACGGATGCAGACACAGACTTAGATGTAGACACAGACTTAGATGCAGTGGCAGAGGCAGAGGCAGACACAGATGCAGACACAGTCATAGACGTATACAAAGACAGATGAAGACAGATACAGACTTAAACACAGATGAAGTCACAGACACAAATGCAAACTGATCATATCGATTGATTGTTTAAAGAAATTTTGTCAGATGTGATATTATGACAACTTCTTCTTCATCTTCTTCTTCACCATCCTCCTCTTCTTCTTCTTCTTCTTCTTCTTCTTCTTCTTCTTCTTCTTCAATCCTCAAAGTGTGGAATAATAAAACTCTCATCGTCTTCATCTTCATCGCCACAATGACAGTAGGTGCACTTAAGTAATACATCCCTTCTCCATTCAGATATCAGAGGAGGTGTGTGTGTGTGTGTGTGTGTGTGTGTGTGTGTGTGTGTGTGTGTGTGTGTGTGTGTGTGTTGTTTGAGTATGTTATGTACACTACTGAAGATGTAGCTGTAAATTGTTCCATTTCCAGGTACATTTCTCTCATTTACATTTACACACACACACACACACACACACACACACACACACACACAGGAAGTGACCAAAAATGAAATATACTGGTGTGTTAAACAATTTACTAATAATTACAGAATGATTCAAAACAACTAACGACCTGTTTTACTTTTTATCCATTTATAGTTACATTGAATGTTTATGAAAGGAGTTTTTCCTGTTGTCACGTTATAGCAGCGATAAACACTCATTTCCTGATCAGTGTCTCTTCAAGGTGTTTTAGTGTAAAGTTTGGATTATTGTTTTTAGAAATAATGTCCATGTGAATTTGTCCATATTGTGCTGCAGGTTCAAGAGAACGTGTTGGGAGATCTTTACATTTTCTCCATTGAGCTGTGAATAAAAGCTTTTTTTCCTGCATATTTTTATTATTATTATTTTGCTGAGTCTCGTCTTCTTCTGTCTCAGAATCATCACCGTTTCCATCTGAATAAATGTAATGTGTTTTATTTTCCCCCTGGGGCAGCAGATCAGATCTGTTCAGCTTCTGTTGCTTGCTGTAGTTCCTGAAGTCGGCGTCTGAGCGTGATGAGGAGCTGCGGCCGCATGTTTCTGTGGGTTTTATATTGATTTTAGAGCCTGGTTTTGATCGGCTGCTTATGGAGAAACATGTGCTGCCACATTCTGCTGTTTATCTCCTCGTCCCCATGACATCTGTTCAATCAGCCCCTTTTATTTTCCCAGAACTCCAGTAAAGAAGTTGTTGTGACTCACTGTGAACTTATTTGTTTTTTGTCTGATAAACTTCGGATTTGTAAAACAATTTTGGAGAACGAGCGAAATTAATGAGCACAGACTCAAACTAACGCTGAGAAGTTAACATTACATATGATTCATGTTAGAAAAGCACTGTTGCTAGGCAACCAGGTAAATCATGCAGAACATAAACTTTAGCTAGCTGATGGTTCTGGCTAGGACTTTAAGAACAGGAACTTAACAAAAGAAAATTCGGTACAGGAACGTAAAGAACAGGAACTTTACCCAGAGACTTGACCCAGGAACTATACACAGGAACTTTACCCAGGAACTTAT
>NC_139587.1:659756-662230 GCF_946808225.1 Silurus aristotelis | reverse complement strand
ATAATTCCTTTTTTACTCACTGTTAAACCTTTTATACTTGTGCTACTTTTTTCTTTCTGTCATTTCATCAGGTTTTGTATTAATGCTGATCAACGTAAATCATCTTTTAATATCATATTTTAATTAAAATACATTTACATTAAAATGAAAGCTGAAATAAAAAAGATTACCACCTCACAGTCTTTTAATGTGTGTGTAAAAATGATTTATTTCTATATAATTATTAGTAGATGCACTTTACTTTTATTATTTAGTAAGTGACCAATAATTTGATATGTTGATTGATTTTTTCTCTCTAAACCGTTTCTCGAGTGCGTTTTGTGTGTGTGGATTGTGTGTGTGGATTGTGTGTGTGGATTGTTTGTACGGTTTGTGTGTATGGTTTGTGTGTGTGGATTGTGTGTACGGTTTGTGTGTACAACATAAGGTATTGGACTTTAGTGGACTTTAGATTGGACTCTCAGGACCAGTGTCAGGTGGGGAAACTCTATCACTCTAAAGCACTGCCCCGACTTTGCTGAAGCCCTGAAGCTCTGATCCGCGTGTAACACCGGGGACGTGTGTCTGATCCGCGTGTAACACCGGGGACGTGTGTCTGATCCGTGTGTAACACCGGGGACGTGTGTCTGATCCGTGTGTAACACAGGGGACGTGTGTCTGATCCGCGTGTAACACCGGGGACGTGTGTCTGATCCGCGTGTAACACCGGGGACGTGTGTCTGATCCGCGTGTAACACCGGGGACGTGTGTCTGATCCGCGTGTAACACCGGGGACGTGTGTCTGATCCGCGTGTAACACAGGGGACGTGTGTCTGATCCGCGTGTAACACCGGGGACGTGTGTCTGATCCGCGTGTAACACCGGGGACGTGTGTCTGATCCGCGTGTAACACAGGGGACGTGTGTCTGATCCGCGTGTAACACAGGGGACGTGTGTCTGATCCGCGTGTAACACCGGGGACGTGTGTCTGATCCGCGTGTAACACTGGGGACGTGTGTCTGATCCGCGTGTAACACAGGGGACGTGTGTCTGATCCGCGTGTAACACAGGGGACGTGTGTCTGATCCGCGTGTAACACCGGGGACGTGTGTCTGATCCGCGTGTAACACCGGGGACGTGTGCGCTGTGATTCATTTCCATCCTGACGACTCCACTGAAAAGGACGGAGTGTTTTTTAAAGCCGTGTGAAATGAGGACAGTCGCGAGAGAAGTGTATAAATCACGCTAATGTTCATCGCTTCACTGAACTCATCACACCCAGGTGGCCCTTTACCCACAATTCCATGGGAAAAACAGCGACTCGGCAAAAAAAACAATGACCCACAATGCATTGGGGCAGGAGGAGGAAACCAGGCGTGGAAATGAAACGAGGCCGGTTCTGTGATTATGGAGATCTGGTGCTCGTGTCTTCACTTCCCTCGAGAACGTGTTTAACCTGAAACGTCACGAGTCTGTTAAAACACACGTCTAAACGCTTCGGTATTCTGGAGAAGTGACTCGGAATTAAGGATAGTTATACCAGGGGTTTATCCAATTTTAAACTTTATATTAATTTTCATTTTAAATTAACTATTAAATACTGGAAAATTGTTGCGGCGTAAAAATTATGACAAAGTAGTAAATTTCTTTTCCATTTCGATTGTTTCCATATATGGCCTCCAAAACACACCTTCTCTCCATATAAGAACTTGCTGACACTATCACAGTTTCATACATTTAGTCAGAGATTTCAGTGAATAAAAAAATTATACTTAATTTAAGATTAACTTCATTTCCAACTTTATTTTTAATTGACACACCCACATTTCCATATATGGAGTTTAAGCATGACCTTAATCAACACACCATATTTGCATATTCTGATGAAACAACACGCCTACATTATTGTATATGGACAGAATCACACTTCAATATGGAAACACACGTGTCTATTTGAGTTGGAAACACGTGTGTGTGTGTGTTTGATGTTTTTCACTTCAGATATATTTGAATAATAAAGGAATGAACGCTGGAGTGTTTTCTGTGTGTTTATAAACCAACTGTGCAGTCGTGCAAGAAACATCCGAACACCAGTGAAGTTTATTCTCTCAGTCTCTCAGCAGGGAGGTTGGAGCTGAATGACTGTGTGTGTGTGTGTGTGTGTGTGTGTGTGTGAGCGTACATGTCAATTGAGGACTGAAAAGCAAATTGGATGATATTTTAATATAAAAGTTGGCATGGTGTAAAATCTACAGAGACTGAAGTGTTGGTGTAATGGGACGCGACCTCATTGAGAAGTGCGCACTTCACTTAGTGTACTAGTGTCAAATAGGGAACTTTAAGCAGGAGGGAATATGATTGTGAACTCAACAACACAGAACAACCAACACATCCAAATTATAACAGCACTGCGCCATAAACACAGACAGACAGACAGACAGACAGACAGACAGACAGACAGACAGACAGACAGACAGACAGACAAATTGGTCTAG
>NC_139587.1:644756-654756 GCF_946808225.1 Silurus aristotelis | reverse complement strand
AGACAGATCTTGATGCAAACGATTTTCAAAGAATATCAAGATTTTATTTTTTATTTTTTTCATCGTCTTTTTGATTTCCGTCACGTTTCAGAGCATGGCGATTACATTTTTATTTATAATTCATCAGTTTGCACTCCGCAGATGGAGGCTCATCTCCTCAGCTTTGAGGCTTTCCTGCTCCATCTGTGAGGCTCAGTGTAAAGAAGCAGATGTAGAAGAAGAAGAAGCAGGATGCAGATGAAAGTAAAATTGAGGGGTGGAGTCTGGGACCGTGCAGGATTTAGTATTTGTTACTATGAAAAATGACACGTTCGTCTCTGCGTCTCTGCTGAGTGTAAATCTACAGAAATCTATTCTGAAAGTCGTAATGTTTCTCTCTCAGAGAGAGACGATGTTCAGATACTGACAGATACACACTAAAACAACACACTTCATTAAAATGAACAAAAATAAATAAATGTCTTCAAGAAGAGACGTATCTGGTCCTGTTTCCACTCTCAGCCACATGAGACGAGAAACGTCCGAGACGTGAGTGTTTACAGTGAGGAATTTCCACCTGAAGCACAATTCAGCTACACACACACACACACACACACACACACACACACACACACACACTGTGTGATGATGCATTGATCTCACCTGTAAGGTTGAGATCGGAGGTTTCAGCCTGAATGTTGGTCAGTGTGATGGATTTGCGAGGTCACGTCTCATCGCTCTCGTCCTCCTCCCCGTCCTGTCAGCTTCGCCTTGAGCAGAATTAATTACGAGGAATAAGGAAATAGAAATCTAACGCTGGAGCCTGTAGCGCGCTGAAGGCAGAACATCTTCACGCTGAGGAGGACACAGACCACAAACTTCTGATCATTTCTGTTTACATTTACGACATTTGGCAGATGCTCTTATCGGCATTTTTAATGTCATTCATACAACTGAGCACCATTGGGGTTAAGGGCCTTACTCAGGGGCCCAGCAGTGAAAGCTTGCTGGTGCTGGGATTAAAAATCATGACCTTCAGATCCAAAGTCCAATGCCTTAATCACCTCGTACCTGTGAGGTGTAGGGAAGGAGTCTCCAGCGTCAGGTATAAAGCTCCAGGGTTTGTAGCTTCTTTATGACAGCGGTGTTCACGCTCCTTTGTGGTTTCTATGGTAACATGATGTAGGGGATTGTATGTATTTTGACAGTGACATTTTTCTAACTGAGAGATTTCTGACAGGCAGTGTTTTCTCCTGTTCGTATTCAGAGGTGATAAGTGAAGAGAAAAACGTGGCATCAGGGACTTTATTAAATCTCCTTTCTGGGTGATTTTTCCTCCTGTTCTTGTAATTGGACTCTTGGTATTAACTATTTACTATAGCATCGAGTGTGCCATCGCTTCCGTCGTGCATGAAACACACACACACACACACACACACACACACACACACACACACACACACACACACACACAGACACACACACACACACACACACACACTCACACACACACACACACACACACACACACACACACACACACACACACACACACACACTCACACACACACACACACACACACACACACACACACACACACACACACACACACACACACAGACACACACACACACACACACACACACTCACACACACACACACACACACACACACACACACACACACACACACACACACATAGACGCCTGGGCCACATTCCGCGCTGACTTCCTCCTGCAACAAAGAGAAATAAAAAAAAAAAGGAAAACTCCAGGTAATGATTTACACCAGAGTGTAGACTCAATACCCAATCACTTACAGTCACTGTGAGAGAGAGAGAGAGAGAGAGAGAGAGAGAGAGAGAGAGAGAGAGAGTCTGATTGAGAGAAAACGAGTGATGGAGTGATAGAAAGCAAGTGATAAAGTGAGATGCTTGTGATAATTGTAGTCTCCGATTTTTGGATGTGTAGAGATGTATACAGATGTGTACAGATGTTTAGTGGTGATTACAGATGTGTACACGTGTAGAGATAAATACAGATGTATAGTGATGTAACGAGATGTGTAGAGATGATTGCAAATGTATAGAGATAATTACAGATGTGTACAGATGTGTACAGATGTGTACAGATGTGTACAGATGTATAGAAATTTTACAGATGTGTACAGATGATGACAGCTGTGTAGAGATGTATAGAAATATTACAGATGTGTACAGATGATGACAGCTGTGTAAAGATGTGAACAGGTTTGTAGCATGGAGAGACTGGAGCGCTGCAGTCTTGTGGACTCAGTGTGAAGTGACTTCACCTTGTGATGTGCTGGAGAGAGGAGCACCACAGGAACATACTGATTAGCTGCTGATTACCTTTTGATTAGCGGCTGCAGCGTTGTGTTGTGATGATAAATGCTTATCATAACCAAGGCTTTGTTTACATTTGGAGTCGCATTATTAATGTTTCCACTTCCTGCTCTATAACACACACACACACACACACACACACACACACACACACACACACACACACACACACACACACACACACACAGCCTGTTGTTGGTAGCTTTTTAACTTTCTTCGCTGAAACACACTGATGCTTAGCCATTATTAATGAATGAATAACTAATTATTAAATTTTACTTTATGGAGGTGTAGTTTTTATATAGAAAACTACACTGGAATGTGCTTTAGCTAAACGCTAGGATGCTAAAACATTAAATGTTAGCAAGGATGAAGAAATGGAGGATGGAGGAGTGTGTGGTTTGAGACACAGCCGTAGAGACGAAGAGATTATAATTATTTCAGTGTGAGTGAAAGAGTAATGTGGAGTAGTGATGAAACCGTAAATCATGAACCCGTCACCGTGATGTCAGAGTTAAATATTGTACTGTCGCTAACGCGCTCTTGTATCAGCGCTATCACGATCTCTTCGCTCGCAGACTATAAAGCGTGAGTTTTCTCCCTAAATGAAGCAAAACCTCACAGTTGGAGATTTTTTAGGGTTAATTAGTCTTTTCTCCCTGCTGGTTTTTCACAGATAAAGCAGAGAGTGGACACCTACTGTCTCTCCTGGGTGTCTTTAAAGACCGCAGCTGAATAATGGCTCTGTCAGGGACGACTTTCTGAAAGGGCAGTGGAGAAAATGTCAGACTTTTTTTTTACTTTTTTTTTTTTCTACTAAAACTTTACAAACGTCACATCACCTGCAGATCTCTCATGGTCCAGAATGCTGTGAAGGAGATCACATTCACTTCTCTTTTGTGTAACGTTTGTGTTTACACTGGATTCAGATCGTTTCAGTTTCATTTGTATAGCATGTTTAAGAAAGGACATTAACCTAAAGCAGCTAAGCGTGCTAATTTATCATGCTAAAAATGCTAATGGCCTCTGGATTAGCGTCACACATTCAAGATCCAAGATTTAAAAGATGGCAGAAGGCTCCTATTTTTGTGCTCCAGTTGCTCCAGGAAGCTCTTCCTCTTTTCTCCAGTCTCTCACTAAATCCAGATGACTGATCTTTAGCAGGTCACATGACCATAACAGTAAAACGAGGTGTACAGGGTGACAGAGAAGCAACATTACAGCTCAGGTACAGGTTCCTGTTATAGTCGTGTGACCTCCTAATGATCAGGGGGAAACTAATTCCATCTGAGTAGAGTAAAGCTGCTGGTTTCTTGGGTGATGGAATACATCTGAAGTTAGAGGATGATGTATATTTTTGAGTTCCTTTCCTGCGATGTAGCTCCAGGTCATCTCTGCTGTACGATGAGGGTGGAAGCACGTGATCCGAGCATGGAGATGAATTCTAAGTGAGAAATAGTTTGTTCTGAATCAGCACTAAAACTCCATTTGTGCATTATGAGGCGAGATAAAAAGATCTATCTATCCAGAAAGAGAGAGAGAGAGAGAGAGAGAGAGAGAGAGAGAGAGAGAGAGAGAGAGACCAGGCTGAAATATTTTATCGTTGGATTCTGGAGTTTATTCATTTGCGCATTATTCATGGAGACGTCACGCCGAAGCAGCGTGAAGGGAAATGGAGAAAAGCCGAGTGAGTCTGTTAGGGTGAATTACGGTTTTGCTGTGGCGGCAGAAACGCAACATTCCAAGCCAAAAAAACTGCAGGTGAACTTCAACACCATGCAGGAACCTGAACACAACACTGAGAAATGTTCTCAAGATCTTTCTGCTTTCCCTCTGAACACAGCAACAGTTTACTGAGGAATAAACTTTTCAGTTCAAATCCTTTTTACTCAACAACTTTATTGACATGTAAGAGAGAGAGAGAGAGAGAGAGAGAGAGAGAGAGAGAGAGAGAGAGAGAGAGAGAGACCCTCCCCCCCCACCCCCCCCCAATTATTAAACCTAGATTCATTTAAATTGTAAATTTATTTTGTTTATTCAAGAATCTTTTATTTTTATAATTTTGGTATAATTTTGTTTTCATTCTTTTATAATTTTTTATAAAAAATTATATATTATATTTTTCATAATTCTGGTATATTTGATGTATAATTTATGTATATTTGATGTATAATTTATGTATAATTTATGTATATTTGATGTATAATTTATGTATAATTTGTATAATATGTTTTGGAGCTCGTTGGTTGCTTAACAACAGACCTGATTAATTAGTGATGAGCAGATTTTAAAGCTAAAATGAGAATTAAATAAAAAAAAAATAAGATTTAGTTTAAAGATCAGATCAAATATCTAAGAGCTTTTCAGTGATCTGGATATTAGAATCTTCTTGATCAGATCTTATATTCATATTAATCTTTATATGAGTTCCTCAGGTTCCAGAACTTCACCTCATATCAACCATAATTTAGAAATCACATCATTCTTTTTAACCTTTTCTAGTTACATTTTTATGAAATCAGTTCCTGTTCCAGCTTCTATCACTGGTTGGCAGCATGAATCTTATATCTCCAAACCTGTCTCTGAAAGCTTTGTTCTCCTTCTGCTCGATCTGTTCCTCTCATCTCTTCTTCACTCCACACTTCACACCTCAGACAGGGGGGAACAGTTTAAGTGTAAAAGCTCCAGAGCTGCGAGCACAGGTGGAATACCAGCATGTGATGGAGCAGGAGGATGAAACTAGCGTGGTGTGAACATCGGCTCCTGATGGACACCCATCCTGTGCTGTCAAACTCTCAGTTTGAACAGATGGTTTTTAAATTGTAGCTGTAAAACGCAGACTTCCTCCTAATCACTGGGTGAAAAGGTGAGAAGTGAAGAGTTGAATATTAAATATAAAATATGATTAAATATTTACTGATGCTTCAGGATTAAATATTTGATGGAAGAAAGCTGATTTGAAGCCTGAGATAAACGAGGAGGATTGAAAGAGTTAAACGACTTGTCGAATCCTGGATTCTGATTGGTCAGAAATGATCCAATAAGATAATTAGGTCAGAATGTCAGATGATTGATGGTGTTTAGTGTTGATGCTCGTGCGGCGAGGCGTCAGACGTCTGCTCGTGCTGTGGATATCGTAATCCGTACTGAGAAGCAGGATTTAAACTTTTAATACTTTAAACCCGACGACAAGAGAAAACAGCAAGAGAAACGTCTGGGGTGGAGACGTGCAGCGGCGTAAAGTCTCAAACGCTAAGTCCGTTATTGTAATGATTCAACACGATCACGCTATTGAACACACAGCGTTTAGGGACACGTCAGCACTGTGTGTGTGTGTGTGTGTGTGTGTGTGTGTGTGTGTGTGTGTGTGTGTGTGTGTGTGTGTGCATACTGAGCAGATTGACTCAAAAGACTCAATTATACACAGTGAAAGATTGTGTAAAGTCTCAAGAACATTCTTATATAAGTTCACTGTAACTGTTACTCCTGTTTCAGGAGTAATATCTCACTCACATCTCAGAGCTAGAGCAAGCTCCATTGCACTCAGTAGGAGGTGTTTATCTCATCTCCTCTCATATTATCTCCTTAGCCTTGTCTCATCTTGTTTTATCTCATGTCTTCTTGCCTCAGCTTTCCTCGTCTTGTCTCATCTCTTCTTATCATTTATTTTCTTCTTGTCTCATCTCATTTTGTCTCATTTTCTCTCTTCCCTTTTCATCTTGTCTTGTATCGTTTCTTCTTCTCTTTTTCTCTTATATGTTTTTTCTTTTCTTTTCTTATCTAATCTCATCTCATCCGATTTCACTCACATCTCACTGTAGGCTCAGGATGAGCTCAGTTACAGCAGGAGGCGTTTATCTCATCTTAAACATCTCGTCTCATCTCATCTTAATCTTTTAATCTTGTCTTGTATTATCTCTTCTTGTCTTGTATTGTCTTGTCTTTTTTTATCAGCGTTCCTCTTCTTGTTTCA
The DNA here is from genome assembly GCF_946808225.1 of Silurus aristotelis. Taxonomy (NCBI): domain Eukaryota; kingdom Metazoa; phylum Chordata; class Actinopteri; order Siluriformes; family Siluridae; genus Silurus; species Silurus aristotelis. Next base: position 648,441 of record NC_139587.1, on the reverse strand, counting down.
TTTCTTATCTCATTTTTTTCTTTTTGTCTAATCTTCTCACTTCTCTTCACTTTTCATCTCGTCTCATATAATGTTTTTTTCTTTTCTCTTCTCATATTGTCTTGTTTGTTCATCTCATCTTTTCTCATCTCATCTCATCTTCATCGTCTGATCACGTCTAGTCTTGTCTTGTCTCCAACTCTTCTCCTCTTCTCACTTTTTATATTTTTTCATATTGTCTTGTCTTATATGATCTCATCTCAATAGTCTTGTCTCATCTCCTCTTATCTCGTTTCTTTTCGTCTTGTCTCATTTCATTTTTGTCTCATCTCACCTCACCTCACCTCACCTCACCTCACCTCATCTCATCTCATCTCATCTCATCTCATCTCATCTCATCTCATCTCATCTCATCTCATCTCATCTCATCTCATCTCATCTCAGTATCTTCCCTGATTTCACTTGTATTAAAAGGAGATTTGTTTGATCTTGTCATCTTGGTGTACTCCATACTTATCTAAGATCTAATCCTCAGGAGAGATTTGGGCGAATCGGTTTTCTGCACACAACAAAAGAGAAATAAATAAACAATTTGTGCAGTAAATTGAAAACTTGCCTCGCCGTCGTTGCTGATGTCTGATCAGAAGGTGCTTCACTATTCCGGGACACTTATTTGTGAAAATAACAGAGCTGGAAACAAATGTCAGTGTGGCCTCCACTTCCTGATCTCTGCCGTTACCATGGAGACTGTAGCCTGTGCTGATTGGTCAGGATCGGTCGGGACGTTCTGAACATTAATGAAGAAACGGACTCACATCATACAGAATAAAGAATCTGAAGCCTGAGGAACATCATCTAACTCAACTTTCATCTTTAGACTCAACTTCCAAATTCATCAGCCTCTAAATCTTTTATTTCTTTATTTTTATTTATTTATTTCACCTGCAGTCGTAACATGAACTTATGTTTATTATTAAATGGTAGAAAACGGTGAGGAGATCGCTGGTTGCTTAGCAACAATCCTGATTAATTATTGATTTTAGAGCAGATTTTACAGATAAAATACATACATTTACTTAAGTTTAAATAAAATGTATCTTCTGGAGAATGAAGCTGAAGATCATTTGATTGTCATGGCCATTATTCTTAAATAACACACTTTACGTGTTCTCTTTTCCTTCATTGACCTCAAAGATTCTCAGAAGATCTCTGATATCACTAAACCTGAACAAAGCAGGACCTCAGCTACAAAGCTCTTGGCTTGAAACATCTCTGATCGGTGAAGTGATGATCCTGCTGGGTTGTTCTTCACAACATCAGAAGATCATGAGCATTCTTTATTCCAGGATCTACTCAAATTCTCATCCAATATCTTGTTTTTTCAACATTTTACTCCTGGCTTCTAAACATCTAAACGTCTCTCATCTATTAAACAGTTTACAAATCAGCAACATGCTGATGGTTCCTTCATCCCACAGTCATGGTAAAAGTTGCTCCTGATTATTAGTGAAAGGTTTTTGTTGTATCTTCAACTTTCTGCCATTCTGTTCAAACAAGGCTGTGATAGAACTTCTACTGATCTGAGATCTGAGCATGTTCCTGAAGGTCTCACAGCTTTATCACTGCTTTAATGTGTAGATGTAACAGGACACAGGAAAGAACATCAGTAAATTGAACACTCGGAATGCTGTTTGGACCAGACAGAGGTACTGGTCAGATTTTTCTCCTCTGCGTTTGAATGTAAATTTCTGGAAGCGAGGCCTTGTGGGAAACACGATGAGCCGTTAGATGGAGCTCAGTGGGATCTCAGGCAGCGTGGCGTCGCTTTCACACACCGCCGTAATCCAGATTAAACACAGACAGCTGCTGAGATCAGACACGGCTGTGTGTAGTCTCCAGCCGTAACACATTACGACAAGTCCCATAATCACGCTTTTGAAAATCAGCCTATTCATAAACGTCCATTCATAGTGTTTAATCCCCCTCTGAAGATCACAACATGAACATCACGTCTGAGAATAACAGGAGAAAAACTCTTTCCTTTTATAGAGCTGAAGATCAAAATAACTGAAAATCTGAGATTGGAGAGAAGAAGAAGAAGCTCACAGTGCTGACATTTAAACTTCAATAGTGCATTTAATATCATCGTCTTCAAAACAAATATATTCATTAGCATAATACATACATATACATACTTATAATGAATAGCAGTGTGTGTGTTGTACAGTTGTATAGGAGTGTGTGTGTGTTGTACAGTTGTATAGGAGTGTGTGTGTGTTGTACACTTGTATAGGAGTGTGTGTGTGTTGTACAGTTGTATGAGTGTGTGTCTTGTACAGTTCTGTAGGAGTGTGTGTCTTGTACAGTTCTATAGGAGTGTGTGTGTTGTACAATTGTATAGGAGTGTGTGTGTGTGTGTTGTACAGTTGTATAGGAGTGTGTGTGTTGTACAGTTGTATAGGAGTGTGTGTGTGTTGTACACTTGTATAGGAGTGTGTGTGTGTTGTACAGTTGTATGAGTGTGTGTCTTGTACAGTTCTGTAGGAGTGTGTGTGTTGTACAGTTGTATAGGAGTGTGTGTGTTGTACAGTTCTATAGGAGTGTGTGTGTTGTACAGTTAAATAGGAGTGTGAGTGTTGTACAGATGTATGAGTATGTGTGTTGTACAGTTGTGTAGGAGTGTGTTGTTGTACAGTTGTGTAGGAGTGTGTTATTGTACAGTTGTATAGGAGTGTGTGTGTGTGTGTGTTGTACAGTTGTGTAGGAGTGTGGTTTTGTACAGTTGTATAAGAGTGTGTGTGTTGTACAGTTGTATAATAGTGTGTGTGTTGTACAGTTGTGTAGGTGTGTGTTGTTGTACAGTTGTGAAGGAGTTTGGTGTTGTACAGTTGTATAAGCGTGTGTGTGTTGTACAGTTGTATAAAAGTGTGTGTGTTGTACAGTTGTGTAGGAGTGTGTGTGTTGTACAGTTGTGTAGGAGTGTGTGTGTGTTGTACAGTTGTAAAGGAGTGTGTGTGTTGTACACATTGTATAAGAGTGTGTGTGTTGTACAGTTGTATAGGTGTGTGTTGTTGTACAGTTATGTAGGAGTGTGTTGTTGTACAGTTGTGTAGGAGTGTGTGTGTTGTACACGTTGTATAAGAGTGTGTGTGTTGTACAGTTGTATAGGTGTGTGTTGTTGTACAGTTATGTAGGAGTGTGTTGTTGTACAGTTGTGTAGGAGTGTGTTGTTGTACAAACTCGGTAATGCACACTCTTGTTAGTGCTCTTTTCTATGTACAGAATGAGTTTTTGTATAAACTCCTAATGTAATGTCATTTTAAAACTAATGACTCTTTAAGGCAAAAAGGACAAAAATGCTCTGGTAAGCAGCTTTGTTTGTGTGTGTGTGTGTGTGTGTGTGTGTGTGTGTGTGTGTGTGTGTGTGTGTGTGTGTGTGTGTTGCGCCACTCAGACCGGCGTGATGTTGGAATTGTTTCCTGGGGCTAAATGAGTTGAAGCTTGTATTTTTCTCTCGCGCTGACAATCTGTCTCCTTATTTTAGATGACGGAGACTCTTAGCGAGCTGTGTGTGTGTGTGTGTGTGTGTGTGTGTGTGTGTGTGTGTGTGTGTGTGTGTGTGTGTGTGAGTAATAGGCGAACATGTATTCTGTATTCTAACTGGGTTCTTTTTCATCTACTTATCCCCCCCCCCCCCACACACACA
>NC_139587.1:632256-637256 GCF_946808225.1 Silurus aristotelis | reverse complement strand
ACTTGTTTTAGTTTAAATGCTTTGTCTCATTTTAAGACAGAATATATAATGATGATGATTCGTACAGGAAGAGGAATTCTCTCGTTTAGTAGCTCTGGATTTAAGATCTTTTCACACAAATGAAGAAAAGCAAACTGTTAAAAACTAAATAAAAGATAGTTTTATGTTAATTAGACAAAATTTTATCAACTAAAGGAAAAAAGTGTTTTAGTGCTTAATTTAAGACATTTTGTTCTTTTCGGAAGCCCAGATATGTTTTTTAATTTTAAGAGATCTTCTAAAGTGTAATTATTTTACTGGCAGATCATTTGATTTGTTTCTACTCTGATTTCTAATTTTTAATCTTAAATCATGCATTTACTTTCTGTATTCTCTCTCTACACCATCTCTTTCACAAAGCTCTGAAACTGGAGACTCCTTCCTTACACGTTACATCTCACACGTCCCTGTGAACGAGCCGTAACCATGGAAACTATAACGTATCAGAGCGAGCACATTAGTATAAACCTGCACTATTGTCAGAGTTGCTGTTCTAGAAGACTCATCGCGCTCCGGACCAATCAGGACTCAGAGATTAGCATCAGTACGAGAGACGAAAGTTCAGGGAAATGATGAAGCTTTTGGATTCAGAAATAGAAACAGATCAAAAGAAATCAATCAGAGACTGAAAGAGAATTAAACATTCTTCAGTTTTCCACAGTGGAGTGACGAGAGACACGTCTCGTCTGAGAAAAAAATAAATTGTGTTGACGTTTTACAGAAATGAGCGTGTGTGTGTGTGTGTGTGTGTGTGTGTGTGTGTGTGCTGTAAGCTAGAGAAGCGGAAAAATGAGCTTATGGAAAACTTTTAATGTCTCGGCTTAAATTTTTCTTTGAAGTGAACATGAAAGATGAATCCCCCCCCCCCACACACACACACACACACACGTCCTCTGCGATGGTCCTGAATCGTTCTTTTCTCCCTCAAATTCGATAACGTGTGTTTTTATCTCTCTAAAGTCACAGCATTACCAATTCGACATTTTCATCGACTATACAGATGTTTTTTGGTCCAGAATCGATGATCTGTTATGGTGTTTCTCATCCTGCTGCTTACACACATCTTCACACCTCCAACACTTCCAAACCTCCACACCTTTACACATCTACACCTCCTCACATCTACACCACCTCTCGTCTTCACCTCCACACCTTCTCTCGTCTACACCTCCTCACATCTACATCTCTACACCTTCACACATCTACACCTCCACACATCTACATCTCCACACCTCCTCTCGTCTACACCTCCTCACATCTACATCTCCACACATCTACATCTCTACACCTTCACACATCTACACCTCCACACATCTACATCTCCACACCTCCTCTCGTCTACACCTCCTCACATCTACATCTCCACACATCTACATCTCTACACCTTCACACATCTACACCTCCACACATCTACACCTCCACACCTTCTCTCGTCTACACCTCCTCACATCTACATCTCTACACTTTCACACATCTACACCTCCTCACATCTACATCTCCACACCTCCTCTCGTCTACACCTCCTCACATCTACATCTCCTCATATCTACATCTCTACACCTTCACACATCTACATCTCCACACCTCCTCTCGTCTACACCTCCTCACATCTACATCTCTACACCTTCACACATCTACACCTCCACACATCTACATCTCCACACCTCCTCTCGTCTACACCTCCTCACATCTACATCTCCACACATCTACATCTCTACACCTTCACACATCTACACCTCCACACATCTACATCTCCACACCTCCTCTCGTCTACACCTCCTCACATCTACATCTCCACACATCTACATCTCTACACCTTCACACATCTACACCTCCACACATCTACACCTCCACACCTTCTCTCGTCTACACCTCCTCACATCTACACCTCCTCACATCTACATCTCCACACCTCCTCTCGTCTACACCTCCTCACATCTACATCTCCTCATATCTACATCTCTACACCTTCACACATCTACATCTCCACACCTCCTCTCGTCTACACCTCCTCACACCTACATCTCCACACCTTCACACATCTACACCTCCTCACATCTACACCTCCTCACATCTACATCTCCACACCTTCACACATCTACACCTCCTCACATCTACATCTCCACACTCTCTCTATCAGTGGTTTTGAATTCTGATAGATGTTTGATGTATTAATGAAATACTTTAAGGATTATAAAACGTCTTCTCTCCGTTCCTGAAGTTCAGATGCGTTCTTAAACTTTGAACTTGGATATAAACACTGCTGTGTGGAGAACCTTCTTCGGTTTTCTCTCCTGAAAACCCCCAGAAACGGAGGAGTAAAATGTCGTTCTGGAGGTCGATAAAGCGTTTATCATGGATCGCTATCAGAGAAAATCCATATCACCTTTTTTTTTAGTTTTACCCAAAACATCATTTTCTCCACAAAATTGCTTTTTCACTTGAAACCCCGGAGAGGAGAGAAACGTGTTCACATTATTTATTGATCAGTTTTGGCATTTTGATAAAATGGTTTTAAGAAAAATTAGTTAAAGAAAACATTTTTATATTTCATTCCGTAAATGTACAGAAAACACCAGACTGAGCGGCTGCACCACACACACCCTCAGACTCTAACTGACTCACAAACTGACTCACTGACTCACTGAATAACTGATTCGTTAAGGACATGGATCATGTAGATTGATGATGATGATGATGATGATGATGATGAAGGTGATGAAGGTTGATGATCAGTTTGGTGTAGTAGACTGTAATTTATTACTTATTTAACACATTACAGAAAATAATTCAGCAAAACAGACTAGTTTACAGTAGTGTAATGTGTAAACTTTACCGTATAAACGTATGTAGCAGCAGGTGCGTGGACGAGCGCTGGTTCGTGGGTGGGGGCGGAGCCTGATGCCCTCTGTTTTACTGTACGATGACGGAGATGAAAAGAAGAGAACGAGACTTAAAAACAGAAAACAATATACTCCTTAACACAGAGACAACTGAACTCGTGTCCACAGCGTCCCACAGCGTTCCACAGCGTCCCACAGCGTTCAACAGCGTCCCACAGCGTTCAACAGCGTTCCACAGTGTCCCACAGCGTCCCACAGCGTTCCACAGCGTCCCACAGCGTTCCACAGCGTCCCACAGCGTTCCACAGCGTTCCACAGCGTCCCACAGTGTTCCACAGCGTTCCACAGCGTCCCACAGCGTTACACAGGGTTCCACAGTGTTCCACAGTGTTCCACAGCGTTCCACAGCGTTCAACAGCGTTCCACAGCGTTCCACAGTGTCCCACAGCGTCCCACAGCGTTCCACAGCGTCCCACAGCGTTCCACAGCGTCCCACAGCGTTCCACAGCGTTCCACAGCGTCCCACAGGGTTCCACAGCGTCCCACAGCGTTCCACAGCGTCCCACAGCGTTCCACAGCGTCCCACAGGGTTCCACAGCGTTCCACAGCGTCCCACAGGGTTCCACAGCTATTCTCACCGTAACATCAAAAGATTTTGCTCTGAAATGTTTCTGAAATGTTCCAGAATTTTTTTCTTAAATTAAAAGAAATGAAGAAATTCAATTTAAGAGAAAAACGTTTTGTATGTAAAATGAACTTCAATCTGTTTTACAGAAACTGAAGCGGTTTTTAATTTGCTGCTCAGGATTTTGTGGCTGCTGTGAATAAATCTGCGCTCACACACCAAGTGTGTCTCGTTACACTAAAATTAAACTTTCCTGTCAGGAGTGTGTCAGTTTGAAGCGGTAAATATAACACTCATAATCTGGCCTGCTAAACACCTTCCAATCGCAGTGTGTGTGTGTGTGTGTGTGTGTGTGTGTGTGTGTGTGTGTGTGTGTGTGTGTGTTTTGACAGCCGTGTTCTGCACCTCAAAAGAATGTCTGCTTTTCTCATTTTAAATCACTTTTCACTGCTGGTGCTTTGATGTATTCAGCCTTTTTGTTGTTGTTGCATATGAACAGTATAAATGTTGAATGTTCTCTGATTGCGTGTCAGAAAATGCTGGTATGTCTGTAATCAGGCAGAAACAGGACACTCGTAAATAGAAAGATAATGGAGACAGAGAGGACAGTGGACATGGCCTGGTGTGAAATGAGAACTCAGAGATTAAACCCCTCTTGCTGGTGTTTAATGAAGTTTCTGGTCATTAGTTGAATGATAAAAACAGCTGTAATGAAACAGGAAGTACGTTTCCATCTGGAACATCTGCCAGCACAAGGACGTTTTCTTTCTGAACTCACAGTTCATTTAGCAGAAATGATTGTTGGTGTATTTATTGTTTTAAAGCACAAGGTTGGATATTAATGGTGTCACACTTTCTATAAAGCCCACATTCATAAAATAATTATTTTATAATGACCTTTTCACAAACTCTAATAATGCCTCATGAAGCTGCTATAAAGTATGATGGCCTCGTTCCAGCACTGGTTTTAATGCGCCCTCGCGGCTTCTCCTCTCCGGTTCCTCACGGGTTGATGGACACAACATCTGTTTCATTTCTCGGCTTAAGTGGTGCTCAGTAGATGAGATATCGAGTCAAATCACTGTACCCAGAATGCATTGCTTTGATTTGATCAAGTTTCATTTTCAAAATGGCCAATCCCGCTGGGTTTATTTGTGCTGACAATGGATTTTATTTCCAGTGGTATTTGCATGAGAGTATGTTAGAGTCTGGAGGAGCTCTGATCTGATCTTTTCTGATCTGCAGAATGACAAAGAACTGAATCTGGGTCATTGGGAGAAAGTTCAGACTCTAACCTGCTGAACGTGTGAGAATGAATCTCAGTCATGACCAACTGTTTCACCTATCAACAAAAATCTATCACATTTTTTATTAAATATTCCTCCTCTCTAACAGCTGATCACTTCCTGTTCCCACAGACCTGCTGTCGAGCCAGCGAGCCCCGCCCCCTCCGGCTCCAAATCAGCATAAACAGCACCTGTCAATCAACCGGC